>NC_080704.1:174251918-174582938 GCF_030445035.2 Dasypus novemcinctus
ATATAGGAGAGACAGTATATGATGGCGGATATCAAGATGTAGGGGAAAGGGGATAGTGTAGGTAGCCTAAATCAGTTCACACAGAAATGAGGCAGTGGAGGATGAGAAAACCCAGCAAATGTGAGGTGTTCCCTGCATCACCTATTGTATAATTAAGTTAAAATTAAATAAGTAGAAATGAGGGACAAGAGAGAGAGAAAAAACAGAGAAAAAAAAAGATGAGAAGAAAGGAAGAAAGAAAAAGGGGGAGGGAAAAGGGTGAGCAAGAAGTAGGGAAAGGAAAAAAAAAGATATACACGAACCACAATTTCAATACCAACTACAACAATAAAAAAACCCTAAATAACTGGAAAAAAAAAGACTTTGGGGGATACTCTGGGAGAAAAGACTAGGAGATAATGTAATATTAGCAATCAGGACATTTAAAAAAGTAAAAGATAAGATAAAATGAAAATAAAAACAAAACAAAATGAAACAAAAAAGAAAAAACACAAACTTTGAAGGCTAGGGCATTCAAGGACCTCAGATGGACCTAAGGGCATGGTGGATTGAGGGATGGAAAGTCTGAAATATTGAAGACTCAAGAGGTGTGAATCTCTGGGGTGTGGGCCACCAGAGTTTTGGGGACTCAGACCTGGCAACCTCAAATCTGGTCAACAGGGAGCCTAGGAGCACCGCAGTGTAACACAGCCCTCAGGGAGCCCCGCAGCTGGGTGCCAGCCTTATGGGGGAAGTCAGATCTGCAAACTCTATGTTATGTCTGAACCCTGGAATTCACTTACTCACTGGGTTTATTTATGTGGATATATCGTCAATTCAGCTTTTGGACAGCTCCCACCCCGTGAAACCTCAGCACGGCCACCTGAGGGCGCCTCTACTCTGCAGTCATTTTAATGACACAGATCAGAAGCCAGGTCCGTGGGTGGAGCTTCAGCCGGTAATGCCGACAACAGAGTCTAAAACCGGAGTTCCCAAGCTTCGCAAAATATTCCCCAGTTGGCTTCCAGACGTATCCCCTTCCCTTGCCGCACCCTATAGCAACCTCCCAATTATGTCCTTTTATTGCCAGCAATCTAATTCCACTGCAGATTGGCAGCCGGGCTTGTGGGGGCGGGGCTCCAGGTGGAAGCGCTATTACTTGTGTCCGCAATCAAAAATTCCCTGCTTCACAACAAAACACCGTCTGTCTCCCCAAATCGGTCCACAAAGGTGTCCCGTCCCATCAACCCCCCAACAGCCCGCCCAGGACTCACGAATTCCCCAGCACCGCAAAGCCTCCAAAAAGCGCTGCCGCAGCGCTGATTCCAGGGCTTCACACCCCCGCCAAGGAAGGAGCAACCTGTGTGCAGGACTCACCTCCGTGCAATAGAACCCCAACTCTATCCCATAGACCAATCCTCTCCATTACCTTCCCACCAAATCGATGTCCAGACACTTCCTGCCCTGCAAAAATCCTGGTCCCGGAGAAACTCCAATGGCACCCAGCTGCTTCCTCCCAGGAGAAACCTCAAGGCAAGTTCACTCAGCGACCATCTTGCTTCCTCTCCCTAAAGCTGTTATTATCATGGACGTTCTGAAGTGATCTCACACCTGTTTATGCTTCCTTTTAACTTAGCATCACCCTTGGGTCTACTTACTATTGTGATGGTAATTTCAGACTGAAATTATCTTTGATTTTTGTTTTTTCAAAATTTGTCTAATTCTTCTATATACTTGCCATTGTGCTGGTAAACAGTTCACCCTCCTGTTTAATATTCAGATAGAAAAACTTGTGATTGGACTATACTCTTTACACTTGTATCCCAGAACCTTAATCACTGATGATTGTAACTTTTTGACTCATCCGTGCTTGATACCCACCCCACCTTGTACATACCCTTAATGTATGTTAATGAAAGAACTTATTTTCACACCCAAACCAATTATTCATTAACTCACTGATTGTAAGAAATTTTAGAATCACTCAAGATGGGAAGGATGTTTTACAATTGTATATTTCTGGTCTTCCACCAAGGAATAAACCCTCTTTTCCTTTCTATTCCACTTCAGTGTTTCTGACTGTTCTGCCATGCCAAGTGAATGAATCCAGCTGAAGACCACCCCAGAACCTCTTCAGTTTAGAACCCAGTGTGGAGCAGGCTTCCTTGTGAGAAGATGCTGTTGGTGGAATACTGTATTTCCTCGGCAAGACATTGTCAAACACTGACATTGTAACCACCTACTCTGAGAGTAAGACAGCTTCCCTAAAGACTTTATGCTACCACGTAAAGCAGATTCAGTTCTGTGTTTTGTGTGTTTGCATTTTGTAATTCTCCATGTCCCCAGCAGAACATTAGTTCCTGCTAAACATGTAAGTGGTATTTCATCACACTTGGAAATTTTAGATTTGTTTGTGGAATACATAAATGAGCAGCCTCTGGCATAAGGAAGTGATATTGAGTTGGTTTGCCTAGCTCTTGATTTCTGTATTTGTTTAACTAGATGGGGAACTAAACAGAGTTTGGGTGTGAAGGGGAATAGCAACCCTCTCAATTGCATCTTGAAATATTCAAAACAATTTAGGTGGACTTATTACTAAAAAGAGAGAGATATTTGGCTTTCATCACAATTTCAGCTGCAAGCTATCAGGAAAATGACTCATCTCTCTCCCTGACCTCAGCTGTTTGAGCATGTGGCAGAATAAAAAAAAATGGGAGGTATTTTCTAATTTGTCTCTGTTTTAGAAGACCCATCAAGAGGGTGGGAACTCAACCTGAGTTGAGCCTCACAGACATATTACAACTGAAATTGTTGCTGACACTTACATCAGGGGACCATTTCACAAACACAATCATTCTCTTTCTGACATTATTAAAATAATTTCAAATGGCCATATTCCGGTTTATGAATCACAAAAACATATTTTAAATATGAAAAAGCTCAATCATTGCATCACACATTTTCACAAATATCATTTCAGTGGCAAGGCTAAGTACAAAATCTCATAAAAATCACTTATAAGCATACCTTGTCTTGGAGCAATGTACCCCTCTGATTGTAATCCTGTAAAACTAAAAAACTATAAGGAAAAGAGTCATGGGTCACTGACAGTTCAGAAATCTTGCAGGGTGTACTCCATTAGACTTCAAATTGTGAAAGTTATCCTTACAAAATATTTCTTTTCCTTGAAGCATCATGGGGTCCTGCACTTTCCATGGAATGCCCAGTGGCCATTTTCTGGGTTCCATACTCATCAAGCATTGGATCACAGGCAAAACTATTCCTCCCCCTATAAGTACATTTGGTTGAGGATCTCAATTCCCCAATCTCTGGGCATACATGATACCCTGTCCACAGGTGGGACAGTGAAATTGTTCATGAACAATGGGCCAGATGTTCCACCCTCTTCAAATGATGGGTCAATCTCACCCTTTCTGCACACTTGCATGGGGCTCCTCACATCTTCTCAGGATTTGTCTAAATTCCAGACCCCAACTTTCATGGTTTTCCTCTTGAAGATGTTTTTACTTCAATCATACTCTCCCTCTCCATTTTATTCTGGGCTAACAGTGCTTTCATTCATACAGATCTTGTAAAATGCTTCTTGGTTTAGCATGAAGTAATCAGGGGTCTAATCTATCAGACACTAAGACTTTCCACAAGTCTTTCCTGGATAACTTCATTTTAATTCCTGACTTGCAGGGATATAGCTGGCTATTTCCAAGTTTAGTTAAATCCTAATGAGTCATTAAATGTTGGGGCTTGTCTTCAGGAAGATTAGGATTTCCCAAACTACCAATTTCTGGTTATTTTGTGCCCAGTAATTCATTTACAACATTATCTCTTTCCTCACACATTTTGCTCTACACTTAAAGGAGAATACAGACTGCATTTTCCACATTTAATTTGGAAATCTCCATGGGGAAATATCCAAGTTCATCATTTTTAAATTCTGCTTTCGTTCTACTATCAGGAGTAAATTTTGACAAGCTCTTTGATATTTGTATTAAAAAAAGGGTCACTTTCTTTCAACCTTCATTTCTGTCTTTAGCCTCCTCAAATATCCCATATTCCTACAGACAGCCTCTTCAAACAATCTAGGCCTTTTCTCTCAAGAATCCCACAATTCCTCAAATATCTTGCTATTACCCATTTTTAAATTCATTACATCATTTTTTGCTATTACCCAACTCTTATTTTACAAATTTCTATTTTTTTTGTTTTAAAAATACTTTTTTTAAAGAAGCTTTAGATTACAAATAAGTTAAATTGGAAATATAGGCCATTACCATATACCTCATTCCTTCCCCCTCCTAAACATTTCCCCATTAACATCTTTCGTTAGTCAGGTACATTTGCTGCAATTGATGATCACATATTGAAGTATTGCATCTTAACCTGGTCTGTAGCTCACATTATGATTTACACTTTGCACTATCATTCTGGACCCATCATTGCAATGTCATGCACAAAACAATTCCCATGTCCCCCAAATGACCCATTTACAACTATTCTTCCCTGTGACTAACCTCAAGAACTCTGGAGACCATTGCATTTAGATCAGTGTTATGAGTTCTTCCATTACTAGAATAATAATTATACTTGAGTCCTTATTTGCATTATCCCATACATTTGCTCAGTCCTCAATTGAGGATTTTTGATGGTGGTGCCCACTATGTTTCTGATGGAGATGGGTCTTAGATTGCGTGCACTAGATGGGTGGAAATGAATTGTTTGCAGCTTTAGATTCTCTCTGATTTTTGGTGTGGGCATTTTTTGTCATCATCGTTTTTGTTAGTAACCCTCGGTGAGTCTTATAAATTGGAAGGTAGGTGTTGGCTGCAACTCTGCTGAGATTCAGGACTTAACTGTCATATGAAGGGCCAGAAGGTTTACATCTCTGGGACACATATTGAACAGGAAGAGTGATAATTATAGGTTCAAATAAAAAGGGCATAAGAACAATGTGTTGGAAAATTATAAATGAGAACATCTCTGATGTGTTTGGGAGACAGATTATCACATATCCAAAGTAAAGCCAATGGACAGGTTGCTGAATTCCTGGGTTATCTCCTCTACTTATCATGTCCAGATGTCTCTGGAGAACTCAGAAGACCCCTACTTGAAACATTGTTTACTCACAGAGGTAGTGAGACCCTCCAAAATGTGCATAAGTGTAACCAATGGAATGACCTCCCTACTCATGATGAAATCTCTTAGGCAAAAAAATTCATTAGTATTGAATACTTTCCTCTTCTGCTCTAGGTCATTCTCCAAATGCAAGTTGGTGCTTGGTAATAATCTGTTGGTGCTAGGGAAGCTTCTGCCTCGGAGACATATTCCATACCAGGTGAAAGGCAGTGAGTTCATATGTTGAGACTGGCTTAGAATGAGGCCAAGTTAGAGAAACAAGGAGACTTTCAGTAGCAATATATAATACTAGAATATGTTTCAATTTCACAAGAACAAGGTTCTTACATACAAACATGAATAGCAAAACCTGGCATATCAGTATGTCCTCCTTTGTGAGGCACTGACTATGTAATCTAGGGATTCTTGTCACTCTATTAGATAAAATGTGATAGGACTTCCAAGGATGGGAATCCAATGTTCTTTTGTTTATTGTGCGGGTTTCCACTCATTGAGACAAGACCCCATGTCCACTTGTACACATTCATTTTTCATTGTGGCATGCCCTAGGTATACTCCTCCCTACATATCCCAGTGATCCTCCCATGTCACAATTGTGACTCATCTGCAATCCAATATCTCCCCAGAGATGAAGACAAAAATTAAATAAATATAATAAATAATACAAAAATAAAACTAAATAAAAATGTACTTATAAATTTTAAATGTTATTGTGTCTTTTATTCCCATAAGATCTGTGTTTTTTTTATGTACAATGACAATTTCTTCTGTTTGTTCCCTAGTGTCATTTTATTTCACTTTATTTTCAAAAAAACTTTAGGTAACAGAAAATTTACATTAAACATATAATGAATCCCCATAAATTTCACCCCTCCCACTATTGTCATTTCCCCCCTGAAAAGTATTTATTATTATTTTTGAAAAAATGTTGACATACTGTCCCAAGCCATGGTCAATGATTTACTTTATAGTTCAAAAGGGTCCATCAACTTATGAGTGAAAAAACAAAATGTGGTATATACATGCAATGGAATACTACTCTGTTGAAATAGGACATGAAATCGGGATCCATATGAAAACCTGAATGAACCTTGAGGAAATTATTTTGAGTGGAATAAGAAACAGAAGGACTGTAAACCTCACCATCAAGTACATAGGGATGTGGAAAATATATTCTCAAATTTTTGGAATATATGTTCCTCACTGTCCAGAGCATTGGCAGTGAACTTCTTTGGGATTAATGGGCCTGAAGATCCTCCCTCTTCAAATGCTGCTGCAAACTCACCTTTCTGTACAGCACACATATATAGTGCCCTAATCATGGTCTGAGGATGTGTGTAATTTGAGACCTCCACTCCCACAAATTCCCTCTTGAAGTTATTTTTCCTACAACTTCACTTCTCCCTGCCCATTTTAGTCTAGACTGATTTTGTTTTCACTCTTAAAGATCTCTGAAAACGTTTCTTGTCTTAACGTGAAGGAAACAGTAGTCCAACCATCAGACCCTAAGTCTTTCTGTAAGTCCATCTTGGAAAACTGCATTTCCATTCTGACTTACAATGATAAGGCTGGCTTGTTTCAAAATTAGTAAAATCTTCACATGGGACAGTATTTCCTGAAGACTTGTTTTCAGGAAGCTTGGGATATCCTAAACCACCAGTTTCTGGTTTCTTTGTATCCAGCTATTCAGTTCTTGGTTTATCTCTTTCCCCACGTCTTTTGCTATGAGATGTAAGGAATATACAGACTGCATTTTCCACATAATTTGTAAAAAGCCTCAGGTAAATATCCAAATTCAACATTTTCAAATTCTGCCTTGTACCTAACATTGGAAGAGAATTTTGGCAAGATATCTGACATTGTAAAAGAAGGGCCACTCTCTTTCTGGTCATCAGTTCTGTTTAAAGCGTCCTCAAAAATCTTTTGGGTCTATATTCTTATGAACAGTCTCCTCAAAGCAACCTAGATATTTTCTATCAAACATCTCACAATATAACCATAATCTATAAAATTGTTGTAACATTTTAACACTTACCCCACTCTCTTGGTCCCAATTTCTGATTTAATTTGTCTGAGGGAGTACCAAAGGAAAGTACCAGGTATGTTTTGACAGGAAGGAGGAATACAGTAAGGATTAGAGTGGACTTAATGATATTCTATTCATGAACTTTTCATTTTTAATACCCCAATTTATTTTTATTTTATTTGAATTTTTCTTAATTAGTATGTGTTCTATTTCTAATATTTAAACCTATCATTACTATTTCATTCTCCAATTAATTGAATTTGGCAATATATTAGGCTTCATTTTGGAAGAAGTTTTGGACCACAGAGGGGTTCAACTATAGCAGGGGAGGAACAATTGTGTGGGGTGCTATTGATGGGGGCTACATGGTTGGAGGGAGTTCTCTAGGACATGTAAATAGGGTATATAAAAATGTTAAGATATTTGTTTGGTATTTTCATAGTATTTAGAGTTTACAAACAACATCTGATTTAGTTATGAGTTCCTAACCAGGAGTGCTCTGCCACATTCCCCAGTGGAACAGCAACAAGCCCCAAGTGCAAGCGCAAAGACCAGTCAAGAAAGATGGTCCATTGATGAGCAATTGATACTGATGACTATGCTAATGAGCCTTTGTGCCTAAAATTTCAACTAGGCCTAGAGCAGCAGATTGCTTAAGATTTACCTCCTGAGAGATTGCATGTTGCTCAAAGCTGGCCACTCTTTAACAAAACTCAGGAAATAAAGGTGTTACCTTCCCCAGAGTGTGGGACATGACACCTAGGGATGAGCTTACCTGGAGCTGAGGGATTACTACCAATCACCAGCCAGTGATGCAACTAGAAAAAGACCTTGAAAAAAAGGTGGAATAATAAAGACAAATAAGTTTATAAGGATAAGATACTTCAAAATGTGTCAGGGGTCATCAGAGGTATCACGCATACTCACATCTCATCGGGATCCCAGAGACAGCCAAAGGAGATAAAAACCAAGGAACTAGTGCTCCTGAGCGCTATGGAGACACACAGGTTTTGCAGTCATGACAGATGGCTCTGGAGTTCAGGGTCTTCTCATTGGGCCCTACTTTGGAATTTGTGCTCCTGAGTGTGATGGAGTTGGACTCAGTTGCGACCTTTCTACACATGCCTTTTCTGTCACTTTTACTGAACCTGTGGTTGGTGCTGGGATAGGTATATACCCAGGAGACTTGAATCTCTGCACTGGCCATGTGCTAGCAAGGCCCTGAGCCTCAGCAGAGTTGCAACTTTTACTCTCCTGTTCATAGGTTTTACCCTGATAATCTAACAGGGAGGTGAAGGAAATGAGAGCAAACATGTGGGATCTAAGCCCCCTCTTGATTTAGAGGTGGAGTGGACATCACCATCCCAGGGTACACAGGATGGAGAATAAAATATGGACGAGCGTAGAATTACTGATATTCTACTATAGAACTATTGAGAATCCAGTAATGGAACAAACTGAATCACTGATGTGGAGACAGTGGCTATGGTAATTACTGGGGGCAGGGAAAGGGAGGAGGGGATGTGATATAGGGGTGTTTTTGTGACTTGAATTTGTTCTAAATGATGTTGCAGGGACTGATGCTGGGCATTGTATATCCTGCCATAACCCACTGAATGAACTGAGGTCGAGTGTGGACTGCTGTGTGAACTGTGGTTCATGTGGTGCCGCAGGGCTCCAAGATGTGTGCATTGAGAGCAGTGAATGTGCCGTAGAGATGGTGGAGGTTGTTGATATGGGGGGAGTGGTGTGTGGTGTGGGGTGTATGGGAACCTCTTATATTTTTTAATGTAACATTTTTTGTGATCTTTGTTTCTTAAAATTAAAAAAAAAAAAGGGGGAGAGCTGAAGTGGTATATCTGCCTACAAGGCAGCAGCCTGTCAACTTGCCTACAAAGAGGTCCAGCCTCCCTGCTGTGGCTTCCTTAACAATGCCTGGTCAGGTTTCCTCATTCCCCACATGCAACACAATTCATCGGATGTTGAAGACCCCTACTCCTCCCACCAGTCCTCCAAACCCCTTAGCCAGCCGACCAAGAGGAGGCATGACATGGGCTACTCTGCCGTTTCCCAACACATCTACACAATGCTTAGCTTGGGCCAAGCCCTGAAACATCAGCAACAAACCCCATGGCCTGAGGCAGATTCAAAATGCACTCCACAGCCTGCCACCATATGCCTGAGCCAGGAGCAAAATCTCAGGTTCCAGGCACCAAACAAGAAGTCTGCCCAGATCACCTTCCACACCTGCCAGAATCTCCCAAAGAAACTAAGACCCTGTCTCTTCCTGGCCTCCTGGAAGTGCTTACACAGCCCCAATCTGGGGGTCACCTCTATTCTCCAGGCTGCTTGCAGGGCAGAGGCACCAGGACACAAAGAGGCACACCAAGGGATCATGAGTACAAGTTCACAGGTGGCAAGCACAGACTTCCAGAAGCCACAAGCCAGGCCACAACTGCACACCATGCAGGTCGGTTGAACACCTGAACCCCAGCCCCCAGCCATGTTGAAGGCTAAATCCTTCTAAGGGTCTTCATGAAACTGGTTGGCAGAATGTGGAACACAAGCTTTTAAAATGCTCCCACTTCCCTAGCTCCTGAGAAGCCAACAGTTCCTCATCAGAGTCCTCATGCCTTAGGGGAGCCTGAGGGTCAGTATCAAGGTACCACAAAGTGTATCCTCTATGAGGACATTCTGGTGATCTCCTCTGAGGAGAGTGAGTGCAGGTGAGACCCTACAGGGCAGGGAAGACTCATCTTCCCAACTCACATGACTTTGACTTGACTGAAGGCCTGAGGCGGGGAGGATGCTGGGAGCTGCCCATTCCACAGGGGCTGTGGAGAAAGCCCTTCCTCACCTCTTTGTGGTGTTCCCATGGTGGAAGCCCAGATCATGTTGGCAAGGTAACACTGACATGGCCCATGACCCTTACAGGAACTGAAGTTGCATTTCAATGGGAATCCTTCAAAGTCAGCATCACCCATTTCTTTCTGCAGAAATTCTACCATCAATGGGAAGGTCTGAATTTTTTCCACACTGGTGAGGGTGCAGTCAATTTGCAAAGACTATGGCTAAAGCAACCTCCACAGGAACTGCAGATTTTGTGCAAATCTACCCTGACAAGAGAGGTTTAGCTCTCAGAAATGTGTTACTGGGACTTAGTAAGCAGAATGCTCTCTGATCCTGGGATTCCTGGAGGCCAATGTGCATATGTTTTTAAAATTGCTTTCAATGTGAATAAAGTGTTCCATATTATGGAATGTGGTGCAGGTGTTCTGAATCCAAACCAGATGAGATCATTTTAATAGTTATTCAACAAATGGCATTTCTCCATAAAAAATAAAATAAAACCTGCTATGGCACTTGTGTCCATGTCCCTGTGAATGGTTAAATAAACTGATACTCAGAACCCATCCTGAGATGCTGCATCAAAGTAAGCAGGTTTCTGACTAGCTCCAATTAATATTTATGCGTATGAAAGTGGGCTCAGTAGTGCATGTACACAGATTCCCATTTGGCTGCCATTGGAATCACTGGGTGAGCTTTAAACTTTTGTATTCTTTGTCCCGCCAAAGAGATTCAGATTCATTCACACTTTGGCCATATCGTCATGGAGGGTGGTTAGGGTTAGTGCTAGAGGTTATGGTTAGGCTTAGGGTTAGTTTTAGGGGTTAGGGCTAGGGGTTTGAGTTAGGGATAAGTGTTAGGGTTAAGTTTCATGTCACCATTAGGTTTTGAGCATGGGTTTCAGTTTGATTCAGGTTCATTGAATGAATATGGACATAAACTCAAAAATTTGGCTCCTTTGTTTCAAATAGCCATTGCTAAATGCACACAGATACCTTTTAAGGTTACTTCAATGCATGGACATGGTCTGAAGTACACTGTGTTGTTTGAGGATATGATCATTTCACAGATGACTGGGCATCTTGATGGGATTGAACAGAGGGCCCCTTCAAGAAGGGCTTGAGGAGCATAAAGGCTTGCCTGTCAAGGAAACTTCCCTCATGCTCCCATTCTCTCCGACCCTTGAAGAGGTCTTGCTTCCATAGGATGAGATCAGCATCCACCTCCCTGAGCTCTGTTCATAGACCACAGGATCACAGCTGGATTTATGGTTTCCGTTGGGAACCTCAGCTTATCTCTCAGAAACCTAGGGAAGAGGAGAAACACTTAATAGTGTGGCTTCGGGGGTTTTTTCATGGTACTTCATGGTTAATAGAATTTATTTGGACTGTGGGGAGTGCAGAATGGTCTGGGGAGGAAACCCTCATCCCATTCAAAAGAGAAGGTACATGGGGCCTTTTCTTCTGTATCTATGTGAAATAGAGTTCACTTTCCTGGTGTTTCAGAATTCCAAAAATTAAACCCAGAGGCAGAGGGAATGGAAGCACAAAGGAGATGAAGTAGTAGCAAGTCGTTACACACAGCCTCCACCACATAGACTCCATAAAGACTTCTCCATGAAAGAGCTACAGATGGTAGCCCTGGGAAAGATGGCTCCCCCGGTTGAGGAGGAGGACACTAGGGTAAGTGGAGGCTGGCACCTCTCAGGAGCCAAGGGGCTGTAGGCAAATGAGAGACAGTTTAAACAGGGAAAGTTTGGGCTCCAAAACTTGCTTTTCCCTGCATGGCAAAGGCAGGCTGTGTGTAGGTCCTCAAGGCACAGAAATGGTGATTTGAAGCCTCAGAGAGGCAACCACAACCACAATTGTCCTGTACATCTGGGTGCTTGTGGGAGACTTGCAATCTGGCTGATCACCCTTCCTTATGACCTCCCAAACTTTCACCCTCTTGTCCATGTCTGATATTGGTTATATGCAGAGCTAAATACCCTTGAAATCCTCACAGTTCACCCAGCACCCATCTAAGGCGACCACCATGTCTTAATCTATATTCAACTCGCCCATCCTGTTCTGCTGCTGAGCTTTGAAAGCTGCCTCTGATTCTTTCTCTCTCACCCTTCTCTTCCTCTGCCCACAAGTCAAATGCAAGGATGGTGGGGCCTTTGGGAACATGGGCAAGAAACCTGAGGAGCCTGATGAAGTGCTGGGGTCAGACTCTCACCCTCCAGCCTTTGGGGTCATGTTATATTTGCTGCAGCTGATGTACTAATTTTGAAACATAGCTCTCAAACATGGTTCCATTTTGTTTTTTATTATTGTTTATATTTTAGACTGTGCAAATTTCTAAATTTTTAGTTTCCTATGTTTTACATTATGGTTTACATTTTAGTTTATAGACTTTTATACACTTTAGATGTAAGTTAACCCCTCCTATATCTATCATTGCATGATCTTCTTAGGCACTTCCATTGCCACCCCAGAGTTGCCCTGCTTCCATCCATGCTATACTTCTCTCCCCCTCCCCTCAGGGCACACCGTAACAATAAATCTTCACTACTTGAGTTACCAGACTTACAGATACTGCAACAGTTCTGAGGACTTCACATACTAGACAGCCCTAACTAATTGGGAGTCAGCGATTCTCTCGAGAGCCACAATTCCCTCTATTTGGGAACTTCAAGTCTCCCCAGGATGTGAGTACATCTTCACAACCATTGTATGGGTCTCCACCCAATGATACAACACACTATGGCAACATGAGCACCCACTTACTCCCTACAAGCTTGCCCCTGTACCAGATGCCCCCCACTTAAGCACCTTAAACACGTGATCCTTCCTTATTATATTTTCTGAAGAGTTTTCTCAACATTATAGTTTCAACCATATACCTGACATTCTCCCATATTCCACAGCTCCCACAGCCCTCACTCCACTTCTTTGCATCCTCTGACCCATTCTCCCAACCCTAGCCACCCTCAAGCCTACAAAGCCCCACCCAAATGTATCCCAATCTTACCCCTTCCCTGTAAAATACTTACCTGCAGCTCATCATAAACTTCACCCATGTAGGCATCAGCTCGCAACCTTCACCCCTCAAATTCCTTTAAAACTATCTTCCAGACTTCAGCTGTCTGAGACAGCTCGGTTTGCATGTATCATATCAGAGAGGTCATGTAGTATTTGTCCTTCAATGCCTAGCTTGCTTCACTCAGCATAAGGTCCTTAAGATTCATCCATGTTATCGCATGTGTTTGTACTTTATTCCTTCTTATAGCTGAGTAGTATTCCATTGTATGTATATACCACATTTTATTTATCCATTCATACATTGATGGGCATTTGAGTTGATACCAACTTTTGGCAATAGTATATAATGCTGCTGTGGATATTGGTGTGCATATATCTGTGTCCTTATTTTCAGACCTGCTGGGTATATACCCAGCAGTGGAATGGCTGGGCCATATGGCAAATCTATAGCTAGCTTTTTGAGAAAACATCAAACTGTCCTCCAGAATGGCTGTATCCTTCTGCATTCCCACCAGCAGTGGATGAGTGTTCCCATTCCTGCACCTCCTCTCCAGCACATGTAGTCTTCTGTTTTTTGATAGACGCCAGTCTTATGGGAGTAAGATGGTATCTCATTGTAGTTTTGGTTTGCATTCCCCTAAAAGCTAGTGACTTTGAAGATTTTTATTCATGTGCTTTTTAGCCGTTTGTTTTTCTTTTTTGGAGAAGCATCAGTTCAAATCATTTTCCCATTTTTCAATGGGTTCTTTATCTTTTTATTTTCAAGATATAGGAGTTCTTTATATATGCAGGATATAAGTCTCCTACCAGATATACGGTTACCAAACATTTTCTCCCATTGGGTAGGCTCTCTTTTCACTTTCATGAAAAACTCCTTTGAGGTCCAGAAGGCTTTTATTTTGAGGAAGTCCCATTTATCTATTTGCTCTTTTGCTGCTCATGATTTGGGTGTGAAGCTCATGAAGACATTTCCTATTACAAGGTCCTGTAGATGCTTCCCTACATTGTTTTCCAAGGTCTTTATGGTCTTGGATCATATAATTAGGTCTTTGATCCATCTTGACTTGATCTTTGTACAAGGTGGGAGATGGTAATCCTTCTTCCTTATTTGCATATAGATATCCAATTCTCTAGACACTATTTGTTGAAGAGGACATTCTCTCCTAGTTGAGTTGGCTTTGTGGCCTTATCAAATATAAGATGACTGTATATATGAAGATCTACATCAGCACTCTCGCTCTCCTGCAAAGAAGCGGCTGGGCAGCGTTGGAAACTCTTCAGGACCAGGCTGTTTTGGGATTTTGCAGGGCAGGAGGTGTCTGGACATCGATTTGGTGGGACGGTGAAAGAGAAGATTCATGTAAAAGGTAGAATGGAGGCTCTCTTACACGGAGATAGGAGTTGCACACAAGACGCTCCCCCCTGGGGCGGGTGGCATGGCAGTGGTGATTCCTGGAGGCTCTGTGGTGCTAGGGAATTCATAAGCCCTGAGCAGGCTATTCAGGGCTTGCAGGGCAGGAGGTCTTTGGAAACCGATTTGGTGAGACAGAGACGGAGTCTTTTGCTAGGTGTGGAATTTTGGATTTCTGACACGGAGATCAGTGCTTCTGGCTAAAGTCCCGCCCCCTAGGCCTGGCTGCCAATCTGCAGCAGTCCTTAAATTGGTCACAATAAAGAGGTGCCACCAGCAGGCTGTTTTGGGGGCTTGCAGGTTGGGAGGTGGATGGAAGTCGATTAGGTGAAACAGAGATAGAGGAGTCTTTTGTGAGGAGTGGAATTTTGGGTTTCTGGCACGGAGATCAGTTCTTCTGGCTACAGCCCCACCCCCTAGGCCTGGCTGCTGATCTCCAGTGATGTGTAAACCGGTCGCAATAAAGAGGCGCCCCCAACAGGCTATTTCAGGGGCTTGCAGGGCGGGAGGTGTCCTGAAGTTGAATTCGTGACACAGTGGCAGAAGAGACTCTTGTGACAGGGGGAATTTTGGATTTCTGACACAGAGGTCAGAGTTTACGGATGTGACCCCCCCCATAGGGTTGGCACCCAGCAGCAGGGATCACTGAAGGCTGTGTTGCACTGCGGTGCTCCCAGGGTCCCTGTTAAACAGATTTGAGGTTGCCTGTTCTGTGTCCCCTAAACCCGGTGGCCCACACCGCAGAGACTCACACCTCTTGAGTATGCAATATCACAGACTTCCCATCCTTGAATCCACCATGCCCTGAGGTCTATTTGAGGTCCTGGATTGTCCTAGCCCTCGATGTTTGCGATTTTGTTTTGTTTTGTTTTTTTCTCTTTCTTTTTTTTCTTTTCTTTTTTATTGTCCTGGTTGCTAATATTGCATTATCTCTTAGTCTTTTCTCCCATTGAATCCCCCAAGGTCTTTTTTCATTTATTTAGGGTTTTTTTTTTCTTTTTCTTTCTTCTTTTCTTTTTCTTGCTTGTTTCCCTCCCTTTTCTTTGCCCTCCCTTTCCTTTTTTTTCTTCTGTTTTTATTTCTTTTCCCTCTTTTTCTTCTTATTTTATTTTATCTTAATTTTACAATAGGTGCTGCAGGGAATACCGCACATTTGCTGGGTTTCCTCATCCTCCATTGCCTCGTTTCTGTGTGAATTGATTTTGGCCACCTACACTATCCCTTTTCCCCCACATCTTGATATCCTCCATTATCTACTGTCTCTCCTATATACCTTCTCCCTTTCTTTGGTCCCCAAATTGTCTAAATCTTAATTTCTAATACCTTTGATTTGTTTTCTGTCTTTTATCCACTCTTGATACTATTGTCTTTCTTTTCTCTTTCCCTCTCTCATGAAAACACTGGCTTTTTAATTCATAGTATATTCCTCCCATATTCAGTCAACTACCTCAGTATAGGTTCTCTACTTATTGCTATAACTCTACACAACTTACATGAGTCTAATAGCCATCCTCCCAGATCTCATACTGTTGCTCTGTTAACATTTATTACCTATACTACTTTACACATTTTCCTTTTTTACACAATTTCCTTTCCCTGGCCTAATATTTTCCTTCAAATTGAAATCATCCAGGAACAAGAAATTAGAATAAGAAAAAACAAAGGGACAAAGAGAAGATATAACACTTACTCAAGAACAACAGCTAATTAATCCCCAAAACTAGACAGAAAAGCTAAGGAACTGATTAAACTCATCAAGATAAAATGATGACAAGACAGCAACAAAAAACTACAAACCAGACCAGTAATCAGGAAAACATGGCTGAATCCAATGAACAAACTAAAAACCAGGAAGGGGAGCAGAACTTCGCACAAGTAATTAAAGATCTCAGAACATATATCAGAGACAAATTTAATGAAGTAAAGGAAGAATTTAACAACATGAAGAAACACTTGGAGAGGAAATTGCAGACATATGCAAAAAGATAACAGATATGATGGGAATGAACACCATAGTTCAAGAAATCAAAAATACACTTGCAGCAAATAGTAGATTAGAAGAGGCAGAGGAGGGAATTAGCAATGTGGAAGACAGCACATCAGAAATCAAACAGATAATAGAATTGATCGATAAAAAGATAGAAAAAATCCAGCTAGAACTTAGGGACCTGAATGACAACGCAAAATGCACAAACATACATATTATAGGCATCCCAGAGGGAGAAGATAAGGGAAAGGGTTCAGAAGGGATGTTGCAGGAAAAAATGGCTGAAAACTTCCCAAATCTACTGAGAGAGACAGATGTACATATCCAAGAAGCCAAACGAACTCCAAACATCATAAATCCCAACAGGCCCACGCCAAGACATACACTTGTCAAATTATCCAATGCTCAAGACAAAGAGAAAATTCTAAAAGCAGCAAGAGAAAAGAAAACCATCACATACAAGGGAGGCTCCATAAGATTAAGTGCTGATTTCTCATCTGAAACTATGGAGGCAAGAAGGTAGTGGTGTGATATAGTCAAGGTACGAAAAGAAAAAAATATTTCCAACCAAGAATACTCTACCTAGCTAAACTAGCATTCAAAAATGATGGAGAGTTCAAAATATTCACAGATAAACAGAAATTGAAAGAGTATGCGAACAAGAAACTTCACCTTCAAGAAATAATAAAGGGAGTTCTGCAGGAAGAAAGGAAAAAAACAGGACAGGCAGAGTTGGAGGAGAGTGTAAGAGTAACAAAAAATACAAAAAGAGAAGAAAAACAAACAAACAAAATAAGACAAACACAAGTCCAATCAAAATATGGCTGACATAAATAATTCCTTGAAAGTAATAACACTGAATGTCAACCGATTAAACTCACCTATCAACAGATTCAGACTGGGATATCGGATAAGGAAATATGACCCATCTATATGCTGTCTACAAGAGACATATCTTAGACCCAGAGATTCATGAAGGCTGAAAGTGAATGGTTGGAAAACAATCTTACAAGCAAACAATAACCAAAAAAAGGCAGGAGTAGCTATATTAATATCAGAGAAAATAGACTTTAAATGCGACACAATTGTGAGAGACAGAGAAGAATACTACATAATAGTGAAAGGGACAATCTGTCAAGAAGAACAAACAATCATAAATATTTATGCTCCTAACAAGGGCGCCTCTAAATATGTGAGGCAAACACTGGAAAAACTAAGTGAAAGAATATATTAACCTACAATTATAGTGGGAGACTTTAATACACCGCTATCAACTCTGGACAGAACATCTCAAAAGAGAATCACTAAAGAAACAAAATTTTTGAACAGTATATTAGTGGAGCTGCATCTAATAGACATATACAGGTCATTACACCCAAATACAGCAGGATATCCTTTTTTCTCAAGAGCACATGGATCATTCTCCAAGTTAGAACATATGCTAGGCCACAAAGAAAGGCTTAATGAATTCTAAAAGATTTAAATCATAAAAAGTAATATCTCTGACCACAGTGGAGTGAAGCTGGAAATCTGCCAGGGCCAGAGGCCCAGATTTCACACCAAGATATGGAAATTAAACAGCACACTCTTAGAAAAACAGTGGGTCAAAGAGGAAACCTCAAAAGAAATCAATGACTACCTTGAAACAAATGATAATGATAACATGGCATACCAAAATTTATGGGATGCAGCAAAAGGAGTGGTGAGAGGGAAATTTAAAGCCATAAATTCATACATCGAAAAAGAAGAGCAAAAATTGAAGAACTAACTGCCACATTTGGAGGAGTTAGTAAAAAAACAACAAAGTAATCCCACGGGAAGAAGAAAGAAAGAAATAACAAAGATAAGAGCAGAACTAAATAAAATAGAAAATAAGAAAGCACTTGAAAACATAAACAAGACCAAGAGCTGCTTTTTTGAGAAGATCAATAAAACTGACAAACCCTTACTGAGAGTAACAAAGAAAAAAAAAAGAGAAGATGCAAATACACAAAATAAGAAAGGAGAAAGGAGATATCACCACTGAGCCACAGAAATAAAGACTATCATAAGAGGATACTTCGAAAAACTATATTCCAACAAAAATGACAATTCAGAGGAAATGGACAAATTCCTAGAAACACATAAGCAGCCTATATTGATAAAAGAAGAAATTGATGATCTCAACAAACCAATCACAAGTAAAGATATAGAATCAATCATTAAAAACCTCCCAACTAAGAAGAGCCCATGGCCAGACAGCTTCACTGATAAATTCTACAAAACATTCCGGAAAGAACTAAAACCAGTCCTGCTGAAACTATTCCAAAAAATCGAAACAGAAGGAACATTGCCTAACTCATCCTATGATGCCAACTTTACCCTAGTACCAAACCAAAACAAAGACACCACAAGAAAGGAAAATTACAGACCAATTTCTTTAATGAACCTAGATACAAAAATAATTAACAAAATACTTGCTAATCATATTCAACAACACATTAAATGAATTATACACCATGACCAAGTGGGATTCATTCCAGGTATACAAGGATGCTTCAACATAAGAAAATCAATCAATGTGATACACCATATAAACAGATTGAAGGGATAAAAATCACATGATTATATCTATAGATGCAGAAAAAGCTTTTGACAAAACACAGCACCCTTTCTTGATAAAAACACTCCAAAAGATCAGAATACAAGGAAATTTTTTGAACATGATAAAGAGCATATATGAAAAACCCACAGCCAATATCATTTACAATAGAGATATTCTAAAATCCTTCCCTCTAAATTCAGGAACAAGACAAGGAAACCCACTCTTTCCCCTTCTCTTTAACATTGTCTTAGAAGTTCTTGCTCAAGCACTGAGGCAAGAAACAGATATAAAAGGCATTCAAATTAGAAAGGAAGAAGTCAAAATTTCATTACTTGCAGATGACATGATCCTATACATAGAAAACCCTGATAGGTCTACAACAAAGATTCTAGAACTCATAAATGAGTTTAGTAAAGTCGCAGGTTATAAGATCAATGCGCAAAAATAAGTAGCATTTCTGTACACCAATAATGAGCAAGATCAGGAGGAAATCCAGAAACAAATACCATTCAAAACAGTAAATTAAAAAAATCAAATATTTAAAGTAAATTTAACTAAAGATGTAAAAAACTTATACACTGAGAACTACACAAGACTGTTCAAGGAAATCAAAGAAGACCTAAATAAATGGAAGAATACTCCCTGTTCATGGATAGGAAGCCTAAATATTATTAAGATGTCTATCCTTCCAAAACTGATCTACACATTCAATGCAATCCCAATAAAAATCAACACGGCCTTCTTTAAGGAACTAGAAAAACTAACTATGAAATTTATTTGCAAATGAAAGAGGCCCTGAATAGCCCAAGACAAATTGAAAAAGAAAAATGAAATTGGAGGAATCACACTACCTGACTTCAAAATCTACTACAAAGCTGCAGTAGTGAAAACAGCATGGTATTGGCATAAGGAGAGACACACAGACCAATGGAATTGAATTGAAAGTTATGATATAGAACCTCACATATATAGCCATATAATATTTGATAAAGCCACCAAACCCTCTCAACTGGGACAGAATGGCCTATTCAACAAATGGTGCCTGGAGAACTGTATAGCCATATGTAGAAGAATGAAAAAGGATTACCAACTCACACCTTATACAAAGATCAACTCAAGATGGATCAATAACCTAAATATAAGAGCAAAGACCATAAAGACCTTGGAAAGCAGTATAGGGAAACATCTACAGGACCTTGTAATAGGAAATGGCTTCATGAATATCACACCAAAAGCATGAGCAGCAAAAGAACTAATAGATAAATGGGATTTCCTCAAAATTAAAGCCTTCTGCACCTCAAAGGAGTTTATCAAGAAAGTAAAAAGGGAACCCACATAATGGGAGAAAATATTTGGCAACCATGTATCTGATAAGAGACTTATAACTTGCATATATAAAGAACTCCTATATCTTGAAAATGAAAAGATAAACAACCCATTTAAAAAATGGGAAAAAGATTTAAACAGACACGTCTCCAAAGAAGAAATACAAATGGCTAAAAAGCACATGAAAAATTGCTCCAAATCTCTAGCTATCAGGGAAATGCAAATCAAAACTACAATGAGATACCATCTTACTCACAAAAGACTGGCAGCTATGAAAAAATCAGAAGAATACAAATGCTGGAGAGGATGTGAAGAATGGGGAACACTCATCCACTACTGGTGGGAATGCAGAAGGATCCAACCATTCTGGAGGACAGTTTGGCAGTCTCTCAAAAAACTAACCATAGATTTGCCATATGACCCAGCAATACTACTGCTGTGTATATACCCAGCAGAACTGAAAACAAGGACACAAACCGATATATGTACACCAATGTTCATAGCAGCATTGTTCACTATCGCCAAAAGTTGGAATCAACTCAAATGCCCATCAACAGATGAGTGGATCAATAAAATGTTGTATATACATACAATGGAATACTACTCGGCTTTAAGAACAATTACACTACAAACACACGTGATTACATGGATGAATCTTGAGAACCTTATGTTGAGTGAAGCAACCCAGGCATTGAAGGACAAAGACTACATGACCTCAGTGATATGAAGTAAGCAAGCTGCCTCAGAGAGCTAGAGACTGGAAGAGAGGCTTATAGGAAATTAGGGGGTGGAGGAAGGATGTGAGTCGACGTCTGCAGGGGTGGAATCTCTGATGAACTGGCGGTAAGTATGAGCACAAAGAAGAGATAAAATGGGGGCAAGGGGTTGCCTTTGGGTGGGGATTTGCGGGTTTGAGGGGGGCTGGGGATGGGTGTATGGGTAATATTGCCAAAAAAATTGGGGGGAGGGAGGGGCAACATACGAACATAGGAGAGTGTCAGTGTTAGTTGAGAGTAAAATGCTGAGAAAACTGTATCAGAATATAATTAGGAGGGTTACCTGTTTAGGATGCTCAGAGGGGATGGTCGGACGCAGGACAGACTCCTGGGGAATGTCTGAATGCTCATTTTGCCAAGGTGGATTGTACCATTGGGTAGAGACCCAAGTAGTGAGAGTGGGGATGGACCCACATCCTGGGCAGGACTAATGCCATGAAATAGAGGGAACTGTATCTCAAGAGAGAAAGGGTGGTTCCCAGGGCATTAGGGCAGTTGAGCAAGTCAGGCCCTGAACACTGTTGCAAGTATCTCTGGACGTGGCTCCTTGGGAAATGGAGATTGGCTGTCGCTGTGGGCCCCAAGGGGAGGGGAAAATGGATGTTGAATGTATGGAACCAAGGTAAATGTGGGGTTAAGAGAGGAGTTTCGCGAGAGTACACAAGGTTGGATATAAAACATGTAATATTACACCAAAAACATATAGGGGACGACAGAATGATAATGTAAACAATAATGTAAAACATAGGATAACTAAAAATTTAGAAAACTGTCTATCCTAAAGTATGGACCACAATGTAAGCACAGATGTCACCGTGTTTGAAAGCTATTGTCTCAGAGTCTGTACATCGGTTTAAGTAAATATGATATGAATAAGTTATAAGAATATCACTGTGGAAGGCAAAAGGTTTTATGGTGGATGAGTGGGAGTACTGTATATTGTATATATGAATTACTGTGATTTAGGGCTCTTGTGAAGAGAAGCTCAATAATTAGGAAAAAAGAAAAGAAAAAGATAGGATGTAGAATTTTTCCAAATCAATACGTATTCTGTATCTAACCTTTAAACCCATCGCTATATTCCATTTTACTAGTAAGGGATCCTGACATTATATTGGGCTTCACTTTTCAGGAAGTTTTCGATCACAGAGTGGTTCAACAATGGCAGTGGAGGAATACTGGTATAGGATACTATTGACAGATGATATATGGTTGACAGGCAGTTATACAGGGCATATGTCCAGGGTGCATGGTAATGTTTGGATATACTCATAGTGGCAACAATTAAAAACAACAGCTGGGGGGGTACTGGGTTCCTGGCCAGGGGTGCTCTGTCTTGGTACCTAGGGGAGCAGAGGCAGTCCCCCACGTGCAACGGTAAGGACCAGGAAGAAATGAGGGTCCAACAGTAAGCCCCTGATACTAATGACTATGCTTGTGAGCCTATATGCCTGAAATAAGAACAAGGCCTAGAGGAGTTCTGTGCCTAGGAGTTTCCTCCTGACAGCCTTCATGTTACTCAAATGTGGCCAGTCTCGAAGCCAAACTCCGCATGTAAATGCAATTCATTTGCCCCAGCGTGGGACAAGACAGCCAGGGATGAGCCTCCCTGGCACCGAGGGATCACTACCAAGTACCAGCTGATGATGCAACTAGAAAATGACCTTGAATTAAAGGTTCAATGCGGACCAGCAGAATATCCCTGTCTACATATAATAACAGGCGTTTAAAATATTGTTTGACCTAACGTAAGTGGGAAATGGAAAGGAGAAATGAGTATATATGGCTATGAGTCTCTAAAAAAGAGTCTGGAGGTTTTCAGAAGGATTGCCCTTATGCACACCTGAGCAGAGTCTCAGAGACAGATAAAGTAGATACAACCCCAGGTATTGGTTCTTTTGAGGGCTTAAGAGACCCACATGTTTTATGGTCATGGCAGATGGGGTTCACTGCCATGTCAGTTGGCCCTTCTTTGGAGCTGGTGTTTCTGCATGATGGAGCTGGACACAGATGGGATCTCTTTTCACAAGACTTTCATGCTACTTTACTGGAATTGTAGTTGGTGCTGGGGTTTAAGATATATCTAGGGGATTTGAATCTCTGGACTGACAATATGATAGCCAGGCCCTGAGCCTCAACAGACTTTAACTCCTACACTCTGATCTATTGGACTTACCCCACTCAGCTAACACGGAGTTGAAGAATGGTCAACCACCACACCATGGAGCCTAGAGTGCCTACAGCTGAAAGCAGGAGGATTGCATCCAGTATCCATGTGGAATCTAAGCCTCCTCTTGACATAGATATGCAATGGACACAACCAATCCAAGGTACACAGAGAAAATGTGGAATTGGTGTGGGAAAAGTGGCCATGGTGGCTGCTGGGTACGGGGAATGGTAGGAAGAGATGAGATGTGGAGGCTTTTTCGGGACTTGGAGTTGTCCTGCGTAGTGCTTCAGGGACAACTACCAGACATTGTAGATCCTCCCAGGGCCCACTGGATGGAACGTGGGAGAGTATGGGCTATGATGTGGACCATTTTCCATGAGGTGCAGCGATGCCCAGATATACTCACCAAATGCAATGGATGTGTCATGATAATGGGAGAGAGTGTTGCTGTGGGGGGAGTGGTGGGGCAGGGGCGGTGGGGTTGAATGGGACCTCATATTTTTTGAATGGAATATTTTTAAAAAATGAATGAAAAAAAAGAATAATTAAATGGTTAATTACAGTATTGTAGCAGTTCAAGATTTCTCTACTGAGGAAAACATTTCCTGTTTATGTGTCAAAGCTAGCAAAATAGAACTGCAGTAACCAACTTCTCCCCAAAATAAATTGGGGCTCTTTACACTGTGAACAATGTCTTGTAAAAAGGTCAGAAAATAACTCTAATGACTAATCACCTACCGTTCTTCAGATATGATACTGCATGGAATACGGCATAGCAAAAACAATTTCCCTGCATAAAGGATGTTATTATTTTGTAAAAAATTTGTTTAACTTGCATTTTTCTGAGTGTGTACATGTCTGAAAAGGGGGAAAACATAAAATATATTTCTTCCTGTGGATCCTGATTAAAGAGCATGAATGAAGTTATCCCAAAATGCAAAAAAAAAAAAAAAAAAAAAAAGAATCTATATATATAGTTTGCTATGGGATTCTTTCAATATTTCTGTTCCTTTGAAAACTTTTATAACAAAGTACTAGAAAATTAACATTCATATCTTCCCATAAAACACACCTCCTTAGAATGATGACTCGCAGTTTTTCAGAACTTTTGACTGGTGTTTGAAATTCAACACTATAACGTTATTGAGTACCTGCAAATTTTTTATTTTGCTTTTTAAAACCTACTTCCCTTCATTTGCCTCTACTTAGGCCAATTTTGAATATAAAAAATAAGTATATTTTATTATCATTTGGTTAAATATCAAAGTTATTGGATTTATTTTTATAAAATAGAGGATAAATATAAACAACGATATTATTAATGTAGATATAAAATTTCCACTTATTTTTTGTTAATTGACTGGTTTCAAACATGCTGTGGTAAAATATTTTTTAAAAAGAAATGCATAAAAATAATTTAAATATAAGAATAAAGCTTATTGCCTACCCATATTGCTCAGGGGAGGAGCACCTGATCATAGCTCAAAAGAGATGTGTTTCAAATACATATGCCTACTAACAATTTTCGTAAACAGATACCTCCATTGGAGAATACTGTAGACTAATGTGCATAATCCTTTCTTGTTGTTTCCCGCATGCATTGTTATTTGGAGAATCTGCAGAGTTGTTCATGTGCTTAGTTTATGATGCAACTTTTTTTAATGTGTTTATGTAATATTTGGCGTCACAGTACTTAAGAGAGCAGATTTTGCAATACATAGACAGAGATTTTAATCTCATTTTTATAATTTACTATATGTGTGTTCTAAAGCAAATTTTTAACAATGTAAGCCTCATTTTTTTCGTATTTATAAAGTAGAAATAATTCTTTCTCTTAGAACACACATATATTTACATGTGTGTGTGAATACATATGTATATGCCTGAAACATAATAAATGTTTAATTAATGGCATTTTATTCATGGTATTTATATTATACTAAGCAATTACTAAACACAAATAATAATAAATCAAGTAACTTTAGCAATTACTAATATATTAAAAATCAAGGGAATGTTGTTAAAGTTTCTTGGTTTATTATTTGTTTGTCTTTAAATTCAGATTACTGAAAGCTACCTTTGAAAAGCTTTAATACAAAGGACCGGAAATGAAATAAAACAATACAACAAACAGTCAACAAATAAACACAGAAGCCTGAATGCTAACTGAACCTACCACCTGCTAGGACAGAAAGTATTTGGAGATTATGTGTGGAAATTTAGAACAAGTTTCCCTAAAAATTTGAGAACAAAAACAGATTTTGATTTTGAAAGAATGTCCAGAAGTTTGTATGTGTTGTTTTCACTACTTTATACCTAAACAAGTTTTTGTACATTCCTTTTTAAAGGTCAGCTTGTTACAGTGAAATCACACCTTTCCCTTAGTCATACACATCATCCCTAATTGTGCTCAAGAAGACAGATCTGCTATTGTCAGGGTCAGAAATAATTAACAGTTGGCTGCATGTCATTTCCTGATAAATCCCCAAATTGCAGGAAAGAACAATTTGAAATCATTCAATAGAAAAGTCAGACCAGATGTAACTAACAGGGTAAGGTTATCATTACATTTAGGTATTTGGAAAGTGAATACTTATCTCTAATGCAAAGATAAATGCTAGATTAAACTTTCAGGTTTTAGACCATACCCTAGTTCTTCCAATTTGGCACCTATTTATCAAAATGTTTTGAGAAGCAACATAGGCCATAAATAAACCATTATATATATAATTGTTTTGCTTCATTTTCTTATAAAAATCCTAAAGGGCTACTTGTTTATTTTAAAGAATCAGACCAGTTAAGTTAGCCAGTTGAAATATAGAGTTTAAATGTGGTAATCAGAAACTAAACAAAACAAAACAAAAATCACCTTTGCTATTCAAGGGTAACATAGCCAAACCAGGTTAATATCTTCAGATTAAAGCAAGATTTTTGCTTACTCACTGAATCACAAATTGCTTACAGAATCACAAGGTAAAATTAAAGTTTGCTAGCTGTGCTATAATTTTTAAGAGCTATGAAAATAAAATTTAATAAAGAACCTAGCACCTGTTTTCAATGGAGCTAGAATAATAGGACTTCTTTTGTTTGTTTGTATATTTTTAAATTCACACATAGCTGCAATGGAAGCAGTCCCTTTGGAGGGCAATTTGAAAAGTTATATCAAGGCCCTTCAAGGCTTTCAGTCTTTGATCCAACAACTCAACTTCTAACTTGAATCTCTGGACTGGTGATGTGCCAACTGGGCCCTGAACCTTAGCAGAGTTGAAACTCCTACTTTCCGGTTCATTGGACTTACCCAGGTCAACTAACAGGGAGGTGAAGATGGTCAGCCACCACACCAGGGAACCAAGAGTGCCTACAATTGCAAGCAGGAGAATCTCATCCATCAATCATGTGGGATCTAAGCCCCCTCTCGAATTAGAGGTGGAGTAGACATCACCGCCCCAGGGTCGACAGGATGGAGGAACAAAATATGGATTAGAGTGGACTTACTGGTATTCTACTATAGAACTATTGTGACTCTAGCAATGGAAGAAATTGTATCATCAATGTGGGGACAGTGGCCATGGTAGTTGCTGAGGGCAGGGAGAGTGAAGAAGAGATGTGATGTGGGGCATTTTTGGGACTTGGAGTTGTCCTGAATGATGTTGCAGGGACAGATGCTGGACATTATATATCTCGCCATAAACCACTGAATATACTGCGGGAGAGTGTAAACTGCAATGAAAACTATAATCCATGTGGTGCAGCAGTGCTCCAAAATGTATTCACCAAATGAAATGAATATGCCACAATGATGAAAGAGATTGTTGATGTGGGAGGAGTGGGGGTGTGTGTGGAATGTATGGAAATCTCTTATATTTTGTAATGTAACATTTTTTGTGTTCTGTGTATCTTTAAAAAAAAGACAATTAAAAAATTAAAAAAGAAGCAATAATTGATTAAAAAAAAAAGGAAAGTAAAACGGGAGCCTACACAATGGGAGAAATTACTTGGCAACCATATATCAGATAGGAGACTTAAAACTTGCATATATAAAGAAATCCTATATCTTGAAAATAAAAAGATAACCCATTTAAAAAATGGGAAAAAGATTTAAACAGACACTTCTCCAAAGAAGAAATACAAATGGCTAAAAGACACAAGAAAAAAATGCTCCAAATCTTTAGCTATCAGGGAAATGCAAATCAAAACTACAATGAGATATCATCTTACTCCCATAAGATTGGCAGCTATGAATAAAACAGAAGAATACAAATGCTGGAGAGGATGTGAAGAAATGGGAACACTCATCCACTGCTGGTGGGAATGCAGAAGGTTCCAAGCATTCTGGAGGACAGTTTGACGGTTTTTCAAAAAACTAACAGTAGATTTGCCATACAACCCAATAATTCCACTGCTGGGTATATACCCAGCAGAATTTAAATAAGGACACAAACCGATATATGCACACCAATGTTCATAGCAGCATTGCTCACTATCGCCAAAAGTTATAATCAACCCAAATGTCCATCAACAGATGAGTGGATCAATAAAATGAGGTATATACATACAATGGAATACTACTCGGCTTTAAGAACAAATATACTACAAACACATGTGATAACATGGATGAGTCTTGAGAACCTTATGTTGAGTGAAGCAACCCAGGCATTGAAGGACAAATACTACATGACCTCAATGATATGAAATAAGTAAACCAAGCTGCCTCAGAGAGCTAGTGACTGGAATATAGGCTTGCAGGAATTCTGGGGGTAGAGGAAGGATGTAAGCTGACATCTACATGGGTGAAATCTATGATAAGCTGGAGGTAAGTATGTGTACAAGGAAGGGATAAAATGGGGGCATAGGGTTATCTTTGGGTGGGGCTTTCTGGGCTTGAGGGGGGCTAGGGATGGGCGGATGGGTAATATTGCCCAAGAAATTGGGGGGAGGGTGGGGCAACATACAAACATGGAAGATTGTCAGGTGTTGGTTGAGTGTATAATGCTGAGAAAACCTTTTCAAAATATAATTAAGAAAGTTACCTGTTTAAGATACTTAAAGGGGATAATCTGAGGTAGGACAGATTCCTAGGGAATAGGTGAATGCTCATTTTGCCAGAATGGTTATACCATTGGGTAGAGACCCATATAATGAGAGTGAAAGTATACCCATATGCCGGGGAGGACTAATGCCATCAAATAGAGGGAACTGTATCTCTCAAGAGAAATGGTGGCTCCCAGAGCATTAGGGCAGTTGAGCAAGTCAAGCCCTCAACACTGTTGCAAGTATCTCTGAACATGGCTCCTCAAGAAATGAAGATTGACTGTCACTGTGGGCCCCAAGGGGAGGGGGAAATAGATATTGAATAGATGGAACCAACGTATCTGTGAGGGCAATAGAAGTGTTTCACAAGAGTACACAAACATGGATATAAAGCATGTAATATTACACCAAAAACATATAGGGGCCGACAGACTAATAATGTAAACCATAATGAAAAACTTAGGATAAATAAAAATTTAGAAAATTGTATAGCCTAATGTATAAACCACAATGTAAACACAAATATTACCTTGTTTGAAAGCTATTGTCTCAATATCTGTACATCAATTTCAGTAAATATGGTATGAATATGTTAAAAGATTATCGCTGTGTAAGGGAAAAGGATTTATATTGGATATGTGGAAGTACTGTATATTGTATATATGCATTACTGTGATCTAAAACTCTTGTGAAGATAAGCTTAATAATTAGAAAAAAGAAAAGAAAAAGATAGGATGTAGAATTTCTCCAAATTAATATGTATTCCGTATATAACCTTTAAACTCATGGCTCTATTCCATTTTACTATTAAGGGAACCTGGCATTATATTGGGCTTCACTTTTCAGGAAGTTTTGGATCACAGAGTGGTTCAACAATGGCAGTGGAGGAATTCTGGTATGGGATGTTATTGACAGGGGACATATGGTTGACAGGGAGTTATACAGGGCATGTGTCTGGGGTGCATAGAAATGTTTGGATATACTCATAGTGGAAACAATTAAAAACAACAGCTGGGGGGTGCTGGGTTCCTGGCTTGGGGGGTTCTGTCATGGTCCCTAAGGGAGCAGCGGCAGTCCCCCACGTGCAACGGCAAGGACCAGGAAGGAAATGATGATCCAACAGTGAGCCCCTGATACTAATGACTATGCTTGTGAGCCTATACACCTGAAATAAGAACAAGGCCCAGAGCTGCACTGTGCTTAAGAGTTCCCTCCTGACAGCCTCCATGTTACTCAAATGTGGCAAGTCTTGAAGCCAAACTGAGCATGTAAATGTATTGCCTTCCCCCCAGCGTGGGACATGACACCCTGGGATGAGCCTCCCTGGCGCCGAGGGATCACTACCAAGTACCAGCTGATGAAGTAACTGGAAAATGACCTTGAATTAAAGGTTCAACGTAGACCAGCAGAATATCACTGCTGGGGTTTAAGATACATCTAGGGGATGTGTCATGATGATGGGGGAGACTGTTGCTGTGGGGGGAGTGGTGGGGTGGGGGCGGTGGCGGTGAATGAGGACCTCATATTTTTTTAATGTAATATTTTTAAAAAATGAATTAAAAAAATAAAATGCAATAAAGAAAGAAAGAACTCTCAATTCAGTTCTATTGCTCAGTGTATCTATCCTTGTTCCAATACCATGCCATTTTCACTACTGTAGCTTTGTAGTATGTTTTGAAGTCAGGTAGTGTGATTCCTCCAATTTCACTTGTCTTTTTCAAAATGTATTTGGCTATTCAGGGCCTCTTTCCTTTCCAAATAAATTTCACGGTTAGTTTTTCTAGTTCATTAAAAAATGCTGAGTTGATTTTTATTGGGAATGCATTAAACCTGTAGATCAGTTTTGGTAGGATAGTTAACTTAATAATATTTAGCCTTCCTATCCATGAGCAGGGAATACTCTTCCATTTATGTAGGTCTTCTTGGATTTCCTTGAACAGTTTTGGGTAGTTTACTGTGTATAAGTCTTTTACATTTTGGTTAAATTTATTCCTAGGTGTTTGAAATTTATTAACTATTGTAAATGGTATTTGTTTCTTGATTTCCTCCTCAGATTTCTCATCATCAGTGTACAGACGTGCTAGTATAGTTATAACTGTAAAAATGTGGAGTACCTATACTGAGTAAACTCAATATGTGGAGAAATATAATATGAATTTAAAAGTCTGTGTGGTCAGAAGAGAGGGAAAACAAAAAGAGAGGACATTAATATAGAGAGTTAATAAATGATAGAAAACAGATTAGAGGTATTACAGATAAAAAGTCAGAAATATTGAGGGCTAAACAGAGGAAGGTGGAATGTAAGAGAAACAATAAATGATAGAGGAAAGAATGATGTAAAGGAAAGGAGATAGTGTTGGTAGCCAAAATCAGTACACACAGAAAAAAGAAAATTGAGGATGAGGAAGTGGGGTCCTGGCGTGTTTTTCAAAAAAAAAAAACTTGCTTCCCCTTCTGCTGGGGTAGAGACTGCAGAAAGAATGCTTGATTCGTTGTGGCTTGGGCAGATTTAAACCTCCACTATGCTAGATTAGAATCAAGCTAGACCAATTTTCCAGACAGCAGCTGTAGTTTGTAGTAGTCTACTGTCCACACTGTCCTTGAGAAAGTGTGCACTTCCTAGCAGGCAGTGTGAAGAAAGAATAATCATAAACATTTATGCCCCTAACAAGGATGCCTCCAAATATGTGAGGCAAACACTGGAGAAACTAAGGGAAGAAATAGATGCCTCTACAATTATAGTCGGGGGACGTTAACACACCACTATCACCATTGGAGAGAACATCTCAGAAAAGAATCAATAAAGAAACAAAGACTTTGAACAATATATTAGAGGATCTGGACCTAATAGACATATACAAAATATTACAGCCAAATGCAGCAAGATATAAAGTTTTCCCAAGTGCTCATGGATAATTCATCAAGATAAAACACATGTTAGGGCAGAAAGGAAGCCACAGTGAATTCAGAAAGATTAAAATCATGCAAAATAATTCTCTGACTACACTGGAGTGAAGCTGGATATCTGCAGGGGCCAGAGGCACAGATTTGGCATGAAGATATGGAATGGAAGTTGAACAACACACTCTTAGAAAAACAGTGGGAAAAGGAGAAAATCTCATCAGAAATCAATAACTACCATCTAAAAAATATACAGAGAGGCAGGGCAAGATGGAGTCTGCAGAAGTACACCATTGTCGTCTCTCTTACAAAGGAACGACTGTGTGGTGATGGAGTCCTAACGGGGCAGGCTTTTTCAGGAACCTGCAGGACAAAAGGTGTCTGGACATCGATCTGGTAAGCCTGCAGCAGAATTGGTGTTTGCTCAAGGGAGTACCAGGGGTTTCAAACACTGAACTCGCAAGCTGGGGGAAGGTAAATACCTTCCCCTTAGAGCTAAGAGCCCCAGCATTCACTGAGAACTGCTGGTTGTGGGGCAGAGTTTCCAAGCTCCATGTTCCCCAAACATCTGAACCCCAAGCCTGTGTCCCCTGAACCCCCATGGCCAATGTTTTCACAGACCTATATACCCTGATTCAACACTTTCCCAGGCTTCTGTTTCCTGAGGCCAGCACTCCAGGAAAACTAGCATTGCCTTACCCCTCTGGTGGTGGACTAACTCCGGGAGTGGAAGAGTTTAGGTGGGAGGAGCAGAGAGGTCCAAGGAGGGTAGATTCAATTTCTGGTCTCCCCATTTTATTGAGTTTGGAGAAACATATCAGCTGACTTGGGGAGATTCTAGGAAGAGAGGAGAGGTGAATCTGGTGAGAGAGCCCAATTTACCTTAACCCCATAGGATAGGAAACTTGGTCTGGGAGAAGGTGGAGTCAGAAAATTAACTAGCCCTCACAGAGCCTTCCTGCTGCCTTGGGAGAGAGGGAAGTGATGAAGGGAGAAAGGGAAATGGTCAGACTCCTAAGCAGTTTATTCAATTGCAAACACAAAGAGGATTCTTTGCCTGAGGCCTTGTTAGGTCTTTTTTATTGGTTTGCTTTCTTGTATTTCCTTCCTTTTTATCCCACCACTGCCCCTTTTATTCTTTTTCTTTTTTCTCTTTCGATTTTTCTTGCTCTGCTTTTATTTCCTTCTCTCTTTCTTTTTCCTTTTTTCTTTTTTATATTAATGCTGCAGGCAACAGTTCTTATTTGCAGTGCTTCCACTGAAGGAAAGAAAGTGCACACTTTCTCAAGGACAGTGTGGACAGAAGCACCATACCTCCTCAAAGGGCTGCTGCACATTGGGTTCCAATTTACCCCTGGAAAAAAGGAAGTGTGAACTTACTAGCAGGCAGTGTGAGCAGATTTCCCCCTCCTACCACAAATAGTTGTTAAGATCTTCATCCTAATGTCCCTCAGAAGGAAAGGAAGTGTTTGCTCTCTCTAGAACAGTACAAGTAGATTCACCACACTCATATTAAAGAGCTACTGCACTCTCATTCCCATGGTACCTCAGGAAGGAGAGGAACCAGTAGCAGTCTGATTATTCTATCTCAGGTCTGTGCAGACTGAATCACCTCACACACCTGGTGGATGGTCCCAGCACAGGGTATAAAAATTGATCAGATAACTCAGATCACATGAGCTGGGAGCTGTGCAACAGTTTAATCCCAGGGAAATTTAGCCTCTAGCATATCCCCACCAGAAGCTAAGGCAGATGGGAATTAAAGGCATAAAATAACTTTAGGAGAGTGGGAAACAACTGGATAAAGAGTTCTACTACCTGGCTACTTTAGGAAAGTCTACATTGGGACAAACATCAAAGAGAAGATTGGAGGCCTTTAGCATCTCTTCTCCAGAGCAAATTGAAATTGATCTACATTCCCTTCACAGTTCCCTTGAGCCTCTTTTGACTGGGAAACCAGAGCTGGGAAGATTTTCTCCAGGGGAAACATCTATGAAAATTAGCCTTCCAAGTAATAGCAGTCAGAGAAGATAAAAGGAGCATTAATAGTATTGAGAGGCATATAGAAAACAAATAGAACAGATTCACATTTACAGAGGATGAACAGGGGAACCTTGAATAAAATCAAATCAGTAAGAAAGCTATAGCTTGAAGAAAGAAAATGAGCACAGAATAAACAGAAAAATCAGATGCAAAGACACCAGGAAAATCTTACAAGCCATACTAAGAAACAGGAAGATAGGACCCAGCCAAAGGAACAAATTAAACCATAAGATGAAACACTGGATTTGAGACAGATGTCCAAACAAACCTCTGAAATAAATGCACAGAGATTAAGAATTTTAAGAAGGCACTGGTTAAACACAAAGAACTTGAAAGTTTGCAAAGAAAATAACAGATCTTATGAGAATGAAAGACAAAATGGTTGAGATAAAAAAGCATTGAAGGTATATAACAGCAGATTTGAATTGACTGAGGACAGAATAAGTGAGCTGTAGGACAGAAATCTGACATTAAAAAGACAGACAGAAAAGAATGGAAAAAATGGAACTGAGTCTCAGGGAGTTGAACGACAATGTGAAACACATTAGCATATGCATTATACGTGTTACAGAATGAGATGAGAATGGAAAAGGGGAAGAAAGAATATTTGAGGAAATAAGTAAAATTTCACCACCCTTATGAAAGATCTAAATAGCAACATCCAAGAAGGACAATGCACACCAAAAAGAATAAATCTAAACAGATCTACTCTAAAACACCTACTATTCATAATGTCAAATAGTAAAGATAAAAAGAGAATTCTAAAGGAGCAAGAGAAAAACAATTCAATTTATACAAGAGATGTGTAATAAGAATAAGTACTGACTTCTCGTCAGCAATCAAGGAGGCAAGAAGGCAGTGATCTAATATACTAAAGTTTCAGAAAGAGAAAAACTGCCAGTCAAGAATTATCCAGCAAAACTATCCTTCAAATCTGAATGGTAAGGGAGTTCTGGGAAGATGGCATTGGAGCAGGCAGACTGACACAATTTCATAAAAACAATGGAAAAAGGGACAAAAGCTGTCTGAAGGACTTGATTTGGTGGACAACAGAAGAGGAAAGCACTGCAAAATGCCCAGGATGTCAATTTACTGAGAAACTAAGAACCCTGAAGTGGGTTACTAAACTCTCACGGTGACCAACATTGTTCCTATTCTCCACCACCAAGACTTCAAGCTGGGATGAAACCTCTGGCTCACTGCAGCCAACAGATAAGAGAACAGACATATTCCTCTTTGTCAGTTTTTATAAGAGAAGAGAGAGTGCTAGTTTCAGGGATGATTTGCAGTGAATTCAGAGAGCAGAGCATACTTTGAATTTTAGCTCTGACCAGACAAGAAACAAGGGCAAGTAAAGATTGAAAGGAACATCTCTGGCAATGTTCACAAAGAAGCACCATGTGCTCCAGGCAGGAAATGACAAGGCAGAAAACTGCTCTTATGTCTCTCTTTCTCTTACCCTGGGAGAAAATATGTACCCCATTAGTGAGTTGCTGGCCCAATATAATTAACTTAACCTGGGCAACTTTAAAGACTTAAAATAAGTTGAACCAAAAATCCAAGAAAGGCTGGGGGGAGGGGGGAAACATGCAGGAGGAATTGATGCTCAGGGTAATTTCATCAGCAAATTCAAAGGCCTAGACATCAGAACAAATTGCAAGCCATACTTGGAAACAGTAAATTCACCAACACATTCAGAGGACTAGACATCAGAAAAAATCGTAAGCCATATGACGAAACAGGAAGAGATAGGAACAAACCAAATATCCTGAAGAGATACAGGATTTATGAAAACTAATCAATGATAATCATACAAATCTCCAAAATAAATTAAAAGAATTTTTTTAAAAATCACTAAGAAGATAAAGTTTATTAAGAAGACACCAGGTGAGCATAAACAACCATATGAAGGTCAGCAAAGCAAAGTAACAGAGCTTATATAAACAAAAGAAATAATGAATGAGTTAGCCAAAGGGGTTCTGATGCAAAATAGCAAAAATTGGCTGACTTTTTAAAAAGGTATTTATTAGGAATAGAAACTTCACGTCTCCTATTACTGGTGTGGATGGACAAGGGCTGGCAAGCCTGCTGTGGGGGAAGTCACAGCACAGAGAAGTGAAGTGACCATCTCATCTGCAATCAGTCAAATTTCAAAGAACCACATACTAATGTATGGCAGGCCTACAATTCCAGGTGATACATTCTTGAGATGTTTTTGCCACATGATTAGAAAACAGTGCTTTTCTTAAGAATGTCTTTTCTCTACCTTCTGATCTATTAATTTTAATAAAAAAATTAAAAAAATAAAACCATTAAAAAAAAAAGAATGACTTTTCTCAAATTAAGTTGACACAAGCTTGATGATCACTCTTCTTCAGTGTCCCCAGCAATGGGATTGTGAAAGCTGTTGCATGACTAAGGCGTTTGCAGGGACAATCAGAGCATTTGCCCACAAACTCCAAGAATTCTTTCTGGCCTGTAGCATTCTACCTTTGGGAAGGCATTGGACAAAAGCACGATCACCTGTGCATGGAAACGCCCCTGATGCAAAGTTGAGGAATGGAGGCACACCCTGACATAGAGGCAGAGAATCGTGGGCAGGAATGGCCCCTGAAATGGAGACAAATTGACAGGAGTTCCCCTGTCCAGAAGGGGAGTGTGAGACATTCCTGTACTGCAGCCAGGTTGCATGAGGGAATCCAATCAGGGTGCACAGAGGAGCATAAGAGCCGAGGACCAGGAACAGGACTTAACCTGATGTAGTCACCAGATTCTCTCCAATCCTGGTAAAGTTGCAGCTGCTTCCTTTGGGGCCTGCTGGTGAATTTCTGGTGTGAAAGGATCCCTTGCTTCTCTTCATGCCTGCAAAACAAATCACATTAAATTGGTCTGCCCCAAACTTGTGCCCAGGCATGGGTGAAAAATCCCTGGGGAGTGGTTCTAATCAGGGTTTGGAGTCTCAGCTGGAAGGCACTGGTAACCTGGCCAAGACTGCTCTTCCCCTCCTCTTTGAGCCTTCCCCTGACCCAAGGGAGACTTGCAGGGTTTGGAATATACTCCCGAAGGCAGAACTTATTGCTTTTTGTTGTGCCATCTCTGGGGCAAGGTTCTGAGGTGTCCTGGCTCTCCCCTTTATTGATGGTCAGATCTACAGAGAGCTCCTGTGTGTGCAGCCCTGGAGAACCTAGAACATAGTGTCTGTTTCTCTCCAGCCCCCCATCTCATGGCTCTATAGGTGTGTGCACATGCAGAGGTGGACACATCCCATCTCTAGGGGGTGAGAGCCTAAGCATGGGTCATGAGCCAATCCTAGCCTCACCTTTGCCTTTTTCCCTCCACTCTGGCTGTCTTGTGAAAGGAACCTGTGGTCTGGAGTTGCATGGGTATCCATGGTGCCAGGTTCTCCTTCTCTATCTGATGGAACCCCAAAGACTGGAGGGTAATGATATGACCCCAGCACTTCATGGGGAACCTCAGGTTTCTTGCTATGCCCAAAGGCCCCCAAGTCCTTGCATTTGACCTGTGAGCAGAGGAAAAATAGTGAGAGGGCAGGAATCACAGGCACCTTTCAAAGATCAGTAGAAGGACAAGATTGGTAAGTTGAATATTGGTTAGGGCGTGGTAGCAGTCTGAGATGGGTACTGGATAAGATGTGAGGAATTCAAAATTATTTGTCCCTGCCTATAGCCAGTTGTAGATAGGGACACCAGGGTGAAAGTTCGGGAGGTCTTAAACCAGATTGGAAGTCTTCCACAAGCACCCGTGTGGACAAGACAATTGGGGTTGCAGTTGCTTCTATGAGCTTCCGAATCACCATTTTTGTGACTTAAGGACCTACACATGACTATCATTAGCCAGGCAGGAAAAAGTGAGTTTCCCAGCCCAAACATTCCATGTTTAAACTGTTTCTCATTTGCCTGCAGCCACCTGGCTCCTGAGAGGTCCTCGCCTCCATTTACCCTGGCATCTTCCACCTTATCTGGGGGAACCCTCTTTCCCAGGGCTACCATCTGTAGTTCTTTCATGGAGGGGACTTTATGGAGTCTGTAGGGATGAACCTGGGTGTAATGCCCTGCTACCCACCCCATCTCCGTAGTGCTTCCAGTCCTTCTCCCTCTGGCTTTGATGGTTGGAATTTCTGAAACACAAGAAAAGTGAACTCTCACATACATACAGAAAAAAGGCTCGCACACAACTTCTCTTCTGAACAGGGTGGGGGCTTCCTCCTCAGACACTTTGCCCTTCCCAAAGTCCAAAACAGTACCATTAACCATGAAGAACCATCAAGCCAATCCCAAAGCCCACTATTATGTGTTTTTCCTCTTGCCTAGTTGCCTGAGAGATAAGCTGAGGTCCCCAATGGAAACCCACCAGAAACCCAGCTGTGGTCCTGCAGTCTACAAGCAGATCTCAGGGGGGTGGATTCTGGTCCATGTCCCATGCAAGCAAGGCAAGTTCCTGGGTCAGGGAGGATGTGAGTGTGTGGGAAATTTCTTTCCCAGGCAGGCCTTTATGCTCCTCAAACCCCTCGTGATGGGGCCTTCTGTCTGATCCAATCAAGTCACCAATCTTAGGAAAATCATCATATACTGAACCAAGACAGTGGACTTTAGGCCATTTCCAAGCATTGAAGGAATCTTAAAAGGAACCTGTGTACCCTAACCCTCACCCCTAGCCCTAAGGCCTAGCCCTGAAACCAAAACCTAACCCTAAACCTAACCGTAACCCTAACCCTAACCCTAACCATTTCCAAGCACAGAAGTGATTTAAAAAAGAGCCTATAGAACCTAATACTCACCCCTAGCCCTTACACTCAGAAATAACCCTTAGCTCTCACACAAACAGCCCTCCCTGCAAACATGGACAAAGAGTGAATGAATCTGAATCTCTGCAGGCTGACAAAGAATACAAAACATTTAGAAGCTCACCGAGTGATGCCATTAGGAGCCAAATAGAAATCTGACTACATGCACTTTTTTTTTTTACTTTTCAACATTTTAATTTCCCTAATGCTAGTCTACCAAATGTTTCTTTTTCTGCAGTTATTTCAGGGAGGGAAAGTGATCTTAGAAAACAGATGCTCTCCATGCAACATATCTGCAGGAAAGACACATCTATGCTCTTGTCATTCGTAACCATCATAGATGTGAACCCTGATCTTCCAAATACTTCACTTGGGGGTGCAATGAATTAGGAATTCAGTATAGGCACTTAAGTGTAAATACATTGTTTTTTTTTCCCAAATTCTACTCAATTTATTCATTTTTAAAAAATATTACATTAAAAAAATATGAGGTCCCCATTCACCACCACCGCCCCCACCCCACCACTCCCCCTACAGTAATACTCTCCCCCATCATCATGACACATCCATTGCATCTGGTGAGTACATCTCTGGGCATCGCTGCACCCCATGGCCTGTGGTCCACTCCATAGCCCACACTCTCCCATGTTCCATCCAGTGGGCCATGGGAGGACATACAATGTCCGGCAATTGTCCCTGGAGCACCACCCAGGACAACTCCAAGTCCCGAAAATGCCTCCACATCTCATGCAGAATTATTAATTGGGGCTAGTCAGAAACACGCATAATTTGAGACCACATGTCTGGACTGGTTCTAAGAGTCAGTATATCTAACCAGCCATAGGTATATGTACAGAAGGGACTCTACAGCCTTCTCTTTTCTCTCAGGGAAATGCCATTTGATGAATAACTGTTAAAATGATCTCTTCCAGTTTGGATTCAGAACACCTGAACCACCTACCATAATATGGACATTTTTATTCACATTGAATGAAATTTTGGAAACATATGCACAGCTGCCTCCAGGAAGAAAAGAAACAAAGAGAGTTCCACTTACTAAGTGCCCTTGAAACACTTCCAGAAAGCCAAAACTCTCTTCTTAGGGTAGAGATTCAGAAAGGCTGAAGTTCCTGTGGGTGCTACTTTAGCCAAAGTCGTGCCTAATTCCCTGCACCTGCACCAATGTGCGTCAAAGTCAGACCTTCCCTTTGGCGGTAGGTCTTTCTGGGAATGAAAGGGATGATGCTCAGTTTGAGGAATCCCATTGAAAAGGCAATTAAAGTTTCTATGAGAGGTGTGGGCCATGTTAGCATTTCCTTTCCAGCTTGTTCTTGCCTTCCACCCTGGGCACACCAACAAGAGTTTGGAAGGGATTTCTCCACAGTCCCTGTGGAATGGGCAAGTCCTAGTGTCTTCCCTGAATCATGCTTTGAGTCAAGTCAAATGCACATGGGGTGGGAGGATGTGTCTTTCCTTCCCTGTGGGATCTCACCCACAGTTATTCTCCTCAGAAGAGGGCACCAGATGGTCATAATAGAGGACACACTTGACGTCATTTGGACACTGACCCTCAGGCTCCCCTATGGCATGAGGACTCTGACAAGCAACTGTTGGCTTCTCAGTACCTGGGCATGAGGGAGCCTTTCGAAAGCTGGCATTCCACATTCCACTGACCAGTCTAGTGAAGACCATTTTGAGGAGCTGGTGGTTGAGGCATGCGACAGGCCAGCACAATGTGCAGGTGTGGCCTGGGATGTTGCTTCTGGACGTCTATGCCTGCCACCTGAGGACTTGTCCTCATGACCCTTTGGGGTGCCTCTTTGTGTTCTTGTGCCTCTGCACTGCAAGACACCTGGAGAGTAGAAGTCCCCTAGATTGGAGCTGTGAGGTCTTAGCCAGGGGGCTTGGTAGGGGCTGAGTTTCGGTTTTTTGGGGAAGATTCTGGAAGGTCTGGAGGACGATCTGGGCAGACATCTTGTTTGGTGCCAGGAAGCTGAGTTTTCACTTCTTGTGCAAACACTTTTTGGCAGGCTGTGGGCTGCATCTTGAGTCTGCCTTGGGTCATTTGTAGGGCTTGGCCCAGGCTGAGTGTTGTTTGGGCATGTTGGGAAATGGCAGAGGAGTCCACACCAGGCCTGCTCTTTGTGGGCCGGCTATAGCACTTGGAGGCCACCTGGGGGGAGTTGGGGTCTTTGACTTCCGGTGCCTTGTGTTGCCCATGGAGAATGATGATACTCTGACCAGGGATTATCACAGTAGCACCATCAGTGAGGCTGGACCTCTTGGCAGGCAAGTGGACAAGTGGCCCCCTTGTAGGCAGAGACAAGACTTCAGGTCTCATCTTAGTGGTGTGTATGGCTAAGGGCTGGCAAGCCCACTGTGGGTGAAGTCAGGACACAGAGAAATGAGGTGAGCATCTCCTCTCCAACCAATGATATTATAAACAGTCACATACAAAGGCATGGCAGGCCTACAATTCAAGGTGATACTTTCTTGAAAGTTTTTTCCCACCCAGCTAGAAAATAGAGCATTTCTTTAAAATGTCTTTTCTCAAATTAAGTTGACACAAGCTCAATGATCACCCTTTCCAAGGAGTGTGCCACCAATGGTGCTTAGAAAGCTGTTGCTGGAGAGGCAGGGCAAGATGGAAGGAAATACAAGAAAACAAACCATCATCTCTTTAAAATGGACCAGTTGTGCGGTGACAGAGTCCTGTTGGTGCAGGCTGTTTTGGGAATCTGCAGGATGAGAGGTGTCTGGACATCGATCTATTGAGACTATAGCAGAATTGGTGCTTGCTTTCGGTAGAACTGGGGTTTTCTAACACTGAAATCAGAAACCATAGGAAGGTAAATCCCTTCCCCTAGGGCTAAGAGCCGCAGCATTCACTGAGAACTGCCGGTCATGGGGCAGAGTATCCAAGCCCCGTGCTCTCCCAAATGCGTGAACCCCAAGCCTGTGTCTACTGAACCCACCCAACCCACATTTCACAGACCTACATACCCCAAGTCCACATTGTCCTGGGCCTCTGTTTCCCAAGACCAGCACTCTCAGAAATCTGGCATTGCCCTACCCCTCCCATTGTGGACTAACCCCAGAAGTGGGAGAGTTTAGGTGGGAGGTGCAGAGGGGCCCAAGGAGGGAAGGTTCAATTTTCTGGCCTCCCCTTTTAATGAGTTTGGCGGAGCATACCAGCTGACTTGGTAAGAGCCTGGGAAGAGAGGAAAGGTGAATCAGGTGAGAGAGTCCAATTTACTTAAACACCCTGGAATAAGAAACTTGGTCTGGGAGAAGGTGGAGTCAGAAAATTAACTAGCCCTCTTGTAGCACACCTAAGGGAGAAGGACAGTATGCTGTGCTTTACAGGCTTCCAATAGCATATTTAGGTTTCCTGTCAATGGGTGGGTGCCCTCTCAAGAAATTAAGAGTCATTATTTTCTCAGGTGAGCTGGCTCACCAGGGACCCATTTGAACTTCCTACAGGATCCTTCATGCAGCCATCCTGCTGCCTTGGGAGAGAGCGAAGTGATGAAGGGAGAAAACCCCAGTTATACTGAAAGCAAGCACCAATTCTGCTACAGTCTCAATAGATCGATGTCCAGACACCTCTCATCCTGCAGATTCCCAAAACAGTCTGCACCAATAGGACTCTGTCACCACACAACTGGTCCATTTTAAAGAGATGATGGTTTGTTTTCTTGTATTTCCTTCCATCTTGCCCTGCCTCTCCAGCAACAGCTTTCTAAGCACCATTGGTGGCACACTCCTTGGAAGGGGTGATCATTGAGCTTGTGTCAACTTAATTTGAGAAAAGACATTTAAGCTGCCTTGGGAGAGAGCGAAGTGATGAAGGGAGAATGGTCATACTCCTAAGCATTTTAATCAATTTCCCTGAGGCCTTGTTGGGTCTTTTTTATTGGTTTGTTTTCTTGTATTTCCTTCCTCTTTATTCCCCACACTGTCCTTTTTATGCTTCTTTCTTTACCCTTCTCTTTTGCTTCCTCTACTTTTTTTTCTTCTCTTTCTTTTACAATTTTTTTTCTCTTTTTTTATATTAGTGCTGAGGGCAACATTTCTTATTTGCTGTGCTTCCTCAGTCTCAATTTTCTCTTTTCTACATGTGCTGATTTTGGCTACCAACTCTATCCCTTTCCTTTACATGATTCTGTCCTCCATCTTTTATTGTTTCTCTTACATTCCACCTTTCTCTTTAGCCCCCAATATTTCTGAATTTTTATCTCAATACCTCAAATCTGTATTCTATCATTTATTCACTCTTTATATTATTGTCCTCTCTTTTCTTTTTCCCTCGTTCCTGACCACACTGACCTTTTAATTCCTGTTATATTCCTCCCCATATTCAGTTTACTGTCTAATTCTAGGTAGTCTACTTTTTTTGTGGTTATAACTATACACAGTTTACTATGAGATCAATATCCATTCTCCTAGATCTCACATGGTTCTTCTGCTAACATTCACTATCAATACTACTATTATATATATTTTTCTTAATACTTTTCCTTTCTCTGGACCTAATATTTTCCTCCAAGGGAACTCTACCAATGACAATGAAATAGAATAAGAAAAACAAAGTGGCAGAAGGAAGAATTAGCATGTATGCAAAAACAACAACTAATTAAATGCCAAGACTAGACAAAGAAGATAATCAACAGAATAAACCCAACAAGATAAAATGATGACCAGACAGCAACAAAAAACTACAGATTATAACAATAATCAGGAAAAGATGGCCCAATCCAATGAACAAACTAAAAACCAAGAAGACAAGTGGAACCTTGAACAAATATAATTAAAGTTCTCAAAACATATATCATGAACCAATTCATTGAAGTCAAGGAAGAGATTAAGCATATTACGAAAACACTTGGACAGCATACAGAAGAAACTGTGATAATACGCAAAAAGATCACAGATATGATGGGAATCAATAGCACAGTCCAAGAAATCAAAAATACAGTCTCAGCATGTGACAGCAGATTGGAAGAGGCAGAGGAAAGAATTAGTGATGTGGAAGACAGTACATCTGAAATCAAACAGAGAGTAGAACTGATTTAAAAAGATAGAAAAAATCCAGCAGAGATTTATGGACCTGAATGACAGTGCAAAACACACAAAATATGCATTATAGGCATCACAGAAGGAGAAGAGAAGGGAAAAGGGACAGAAGCGGTGTTGGAGGAAATAATGGCTAAACACTTCATAAATCTATTGAAGGAGATGCATGTACATGCCCGGGAAGCACAAAGCACTAAAAACAGCATAATTCCCAACAAGCCTACCCCAAAATATATACTTGTCAAATTATCCAATGAACAAGACAAAGGGAAAATACTAAAAGCAGCAAGAGAAAAGAGAACCATCACATACAAGGGAGGCTCTATAAGATTAAGTGCTGATCTCTCATCTGAAATCATGGAGGCAAGAAGGCAATTGTATGACATAGTCAAGGTACTGAAAGAAAAGAATTTCCAACCAAGAATACTCTATCCAGCAAAGCTAGCATTAAAAAATAATGGAGAGCTAAAAATATTCAGAGATAAAGAGAAACTAAGAGAGTATACCAACAAGAAACCTGCCCTTCCAGAAATACTAAAGGGAGTTAAGCAAGAGGAAAGAATAAAACAGGAGAGACAGAGTTAGAAGAGAGTGTAAGAACAGCTAAAACTACAGAAAGATAAAAAAAACAAACAACATAAGACAAACACAAATTCAAAGAAAATATGGCTAATATTAGTAATTCCTTAAAATTTATAACACTAAATGTCAGTGGATTCTATTCACCTGTTAAGAGACACAGTTTGGAAGATTGGATAAGGAAATATGACCCATCTGTATGTTGTCTACAAGAAACTTATCTTAGACACAGGGATTCAAGGAGATTGAAAGTGAACAGCTGGAAAATAATCTTACAGTCAAAAAATAACAAAAATGGGGAAGGTATAGCTATATTAATATCAGAGAAAATAGACTTTAAATGCAAAACTGTTGTGAGAGACAAAGATGGACACTATATATGAAAAATTGTAGGAATTAGTAAAAAAAACAACAACAAACTAACCCCATAGAAAGAAGAAAGAAAGAAAAAGCAAATATCGCAGCAGAACTAAATGAAATAGAAAATAGTAAAGCATTTGAAAAAATAAACAATGAAAGAGCTGGTTTTTGAGAATATCAATAAAATTGACAAACCCTTAGCTAGATTAATAAAGAAAAAGAGGAGGTGCAAATACACAAAATAAGTAATGAGAAAAGTGATATCACCACTGACCCCACTGAAATAAGGACAATCATAAGAGGATACTTTGAAAAACTGTATTCCAACAAGAAAGACAACTTAGAGGAAATGGCAAATTCCTAGAAACACATAAGCAGTCTACATTGGAAAAAGAAGAAATCAATGATCTCAAAAAAACAATCACAAGTAAAGTGATAGAATCAGTCATTAAAAACCTCTTAACAAAGAAGAGCCCTGGGTTAGATGGGATCACTGGTGAATTCCATCGAACATTCAGGAAAGAAATTACACCAGTTTTGCTTAAACTCTTCAAAAAAATTGCAATAGAAGGAATATTGCCTAATTTATTTTATGATGCCAACATTACCCTAATACCAAAGCCAATGAAAAACCCCACAAGAAACAAAAATTTCAGGCCAGTCTTTCTAATGAACCTAGATGTGAATCTCCTCAAAATACTTGCTAATTGTATTCAACAAAATATTAAACAAATTGTAAACCACGGCCAATGGGCTTCATTCCTTGTATTTAAGGATGGCTCAACATAAGAAAATCAATTAATGTAATACACCACATAAACGGATTGAAGGAAAAAATCACATGATCACATCTATAGATGCAGAAAAGTATTTGACAAAATAGAACACTTCCTTGATAAAAACACTTCAAAAGATTGGAATAGAAGGAAACTTTCTGAACATAATAAAGGGTATAAATGAAAAACCAACTGCTAACATCATTTAAAATGGTGAAATCCTAAAATCTTTCCCTCTAGGATCAGGAAAACGACAAGGATGCCCACTATCACCACTTCTAATTAACATTGTCCTAGAAGTACTTGCTTGAGCACTGAGGCAAGACCCAGATATAGAAGGAATGGAAATAGAAAAGGAAGAATTCAAAATTTCACTATTTGAGGATGACATGATCCAATACATAGAAAACCCAGTGAAGTCTAAACCAAAGCTTCTAGAAGTTATAAATAAGCTCAGTAAAGTCACAGGGTCTAAGATCAAGGCACAAAAATCAGTAGCATTTCCGTACACTGTTAATGAAAAATCTGAGGAGGGAATCAGGAATCAAATACCATTCATACTAGTAAATTAAAAAACCAACTACCTAGGAATAAATTTAACTAAAGACGTAAAAGACTTATACACAGAAAACTACACAACAATGTTCAAGGGAATCAAAGAAGACCTAAATAAATGGAAGAATATTCCCTCGTCATGAATAGGAAGACTAAATATTATTAAGATGTCCGTCTTACCAAAACTGATCTACAGATACAATGCAATCCCAATAAAAACCAACACATCATTCTTTAATGACCTAGAGAAACTAACTATGAAATTTATTTGGAAAGGAAAGAGGCCCTGAATAGCCAAAGACATATTGAAAAAGAAAAATGAAATTGGAGGAATTACACTACTGGACTTCAAAACATACTACAAAGCAACTGTAGTGAAAAAGGCACGGTATTCACATAAGGATAGACACACTGACAAATGGAATCGAACTGAGAGTTCTGATATAGATCCTCATATACAGCCCTATGGTATTTGAGAAGGTCACCAAACACTCTCAACTGGGAGAGAATGGACTTTTCCACCTTATACAAAAATCAACTCAAGATGGATCAAAGACCTAAATATAAGACCCAAGAACATAAAGACCTTTGAAAGCAAAGTAGGAAAGCAGCTACAGGACCTTGTAATATGGATCAAAGACCTAAATATAAGACCCAAGAACATAAAGACCTTTGAAAGCAAAGTAGGAAAGCAGCTACAGGACCTTGTAATAAGAAACAGCTTCATGAACTTCACACCAAAAGCATGAGCAGCAAAAGAACAAATAGATAAATGGGACTTCCTCAATATTAAAGCCTTCTGCACCTCAAAGGAGTTTGTCAGGAAAGTGATGAGAGCCTACACAGTGGGAGAAAATATTTGGTAACCATATAACTGATAGAAGACTTATACCTTAGATATATAAAGAACTCCTATATCTTGAAATACAAAGAAAAACAGCCCATTTTAAAAATGGGGAAAAGATTTGAACAGACACAGCTCCAAAGAAAATATACAAATGGCTAAAAAACACATGAAAAAATGCTCAAAATCTCTAGCTATTAGGGAAATGCAAATCAAAACAACAATGAGGCATCATCTTAATCCTATAAGACTGGCAGCTATCAAAAAATTAGAAGACTACAAATGCTGGAGAGGGTGTTGAGGAATGGGAACTCTCATCCACTGCTGGTGGGAATGCAGAAGGATCCAGCCATTCTGGAGGACAGTTTGGCAGTTTCTCAAAAAACTAGCTATAGATTTGCCATATGACCCAGCAATTCGACTGCTGCATATATACTCAGAAGATCTGAAAACAGGGACACAAACTGATACATGTACACCAAGGTTCATAGCAACACTGTCCACTATTGATACTACTATTGGTATCAACCCAAATGGCCATCAACAGATGAATGGATAAATAAAATGTGGTATATACATACAATGGAATACTACTCAGCTATAAGAAAAAATAGAGTACATACACATATGATAAAATAGACGAATCTTGAGAACGTTAGGTTGAGTGAAGCAACCCAGACATTGAAGGATAAATACTACATGAACTCTCTGATAATAAATAAGTAAACCTAGCTGTCTCAGAGAGCTAGAGACGGAAAGATAAACTTTAAGGTAGTTGGACAGTAGAGGAAGGTTGTGAGCTGACAGCTACTAGGGTGAAATCTATGATAAGTTGGATGTAAGTATTTGTACAGGGAAGAGATAAAATGGGGGCATAGGGATAACATAGGAACATAGGGTGGAGATGCATGGGCTTTGGGGGCACTAGCCCTGGGAGGATGTCTCAAATTGCCCAAGAAATTGGGGAGAGTGTGAGGGAAACATTTGATCATGGGAGATTGTCAGGTATGTGGTTGAAATTGCGGTGCAGAAAAAAATCTTTAGAGAATGTAATATGCTTGTTTGGGATGCTTAAGGGGGGTTCTCTGACACAGGGCAAGCTTCTGGGGATTGTGTGAGTACTCATTTTGTCATAGTGGACTATATCATTGGATGGAGACCCATACAATGAGACTAAAGGTATACTCACATCCTGGGGAGGATTGATGTTCTCAAACAGAGGGAATTGTATCTCTTAAGAGAATTGGTGACTTCCATTAGGTTAGAGCATTCAAGTGTGTCAAGCCCTCAACATTTTTGCAAGTATCTCTGAATATGGTCCCTCAAGTAATGAAGATTGATTGTCATGGTGGGCCCTGAGGGGAGAGGGAAAGAGGATTTGAATACATGGAATCAGGGTAAGTGTGGAGCAATGGAAGTGTTTCACAAGATCATGCCATGATGGATATAGGTCATGTTAAATTACACCAAAAATGTATAAAAGTCTATAGGCTAAAATTTAAACCATAATGCAAAACATAACAATTTTAGAAAATTGTTTAGTCTTAAATATAAACCATAATGTAAACACAATGCACCACCCAGGACAACTCCAAGTCCTAAAAACGATTCCACATCTCATCTCTTCCCAAATGGAACAATTTTTGAAAGCTATTGTTTCAATATCTGTACATTAGCTGCAGCAAATATAATATGAACATGTAAAATGATCACTGTTCAGGAAGAGACAAAGTGATTGATGTTGGATATGTGGGAGTACCATATATTGTATATGTGAATTACTGTGACCTAAAACTTATGTCAAGAGAAACTTAATATTCAGGAAAATGAAAGAAAGAAAGGAGGTAGACGCTGAGGAAGAAATGGAAGAAATTGCATTGCCACTGTACATACAGGGCAACAACAGTAGCAGTGAAGAAAGGCAAAATGTCAAAAACAAAGCTTTTTCATTTTTTCATTTCTTTGATTCCCCAATTTACTTTTCTTTTATTTAATATTTCTAAATTTCTATGTATTATATATCTAACCTTTAAACCCATCACTATGTTCCATTTTTCTATTAAGGAAACCTGGCAATATGTTGGGCTTCCTTTTTGTAGAACTTTTGGACTACAGAGAAGTTCAACTATAGCAGGGGAGGAGCACTTGTGTGAGGTGTCATTGGTGGGATGCACATGGTTGGGAGGGAGTTCTCCTGGGCATATATACAGGGTATGTAGAAATGTTTGAATATTTCCATAGTAGTTTCAGTTGCAAACAACAAATGAGATAGTGCTGAATTCCTGAAAAGGGGAGCTCTACCACATTCCCCAATGGAACAACAACAATCCCCCAAGTGTAATGGCAAAGACCAATAAAGATAGATCATCCAACGATGAGCCCATGATACTGAAGGCTCTGATTATGAGCCTGTGTGCCTGAAATATGAACTAGACCTATAGTTGTGGGAAGCTTAAGAGTTACCTCCTGAGAGCCTCCATGTTGCTCAAATGTGGTCACTCTCTAAGCCAAACTCAGCATATAGTTGAATTTCCTTCCCCCCAGCATGGGACAAATCTCATGGGGGTGAGCCTCCCTAGAATGGAGGCATTACTATCAAGCACCAGCTGATGATGTAACTACCAAAAGACCATGCACAAAGAGGTCAACTCAGACTGGCAGAATATGTCAGCCTACATGTAATACCAGGTGTTAAAAACTGCTTTTTGACTTTGCATAAAAAGGGGGAAATGGAAAGGACAAGTGATTTTTTTTTTAATTAATTTTTTTATTTTTTATTGACTTTGTAATAATATTACATTAAAAATATATATGTGAGGTCCCATTCAACCCCACCCCCCCACCCCCCCTCTCCCCCCCCCCCCAATAACACTCGTTCCCATCATCATGACACATCCATTGGATTTGGTAAGTACATCTTTGGGCACCTCTGCACCTCATATACATTGGTTCACATCATGGCCCATACTCTCCTCTATTCCATCATGTAGGCCCTGTGAGGATTTACAATGTCCGGTGATTACCTCTGAAGCACCATCCAGGGCAGCTCCATGTCCCGAAGACGCCTCCACCTCTCATCTCTTCCTGCCTTTCCCAGGACAAGTGATTTTATATGGGTAAGAGTCTCCAAAAAGAGTCGGGAGGTCATCAGGGGGTGATGCCTATGCATGCCTCAGCAGGGTACCAGAGACAGCCAAGGTAGATGCAAACCCAGGTGATGGTTCTCCTGAGAGCTGCAGAGACCCATAGGTTCTATGGTCAAGGCAGATGTCTCTGGAGTTCAGGGCCATATCAGTTGGCCCTACTTTGGAGTGTGTGTTCCTGAATGTGATGGAATTGGACTCAGATATAACCATTCTACATATGCCTCTTCTGTCACTTTTACTGGACCTGTGGTTTGCATTTTGGGTGGTGTATACTTCAGGAGACCCGAATCTCTGAACTGTCCATGTGAGGACCAGGCCCTGGGCCTCAACAGACTTGCAGCTACTACCCTCTGGTTTCTTGGACTTTCCCCAGCCAACTGACAGGGAGGTGAAGAAGGTCAACCATCACACCTGGGCGCCAAGAGTTCCAACACCTACAAACAGGAGAATTTCATCCATCATTCATGTGGAATCTCTTGATGTAGAGGGGGACTGGACATAGCCATCCCAGGCCCACAGGATGGAGGAATACAGAATGGATTAGAGTGGACTTACTGGTGTTCTGCTTGGGAACTATTGTGATTAGTAAGGGAAGAAACTGTAGTAGTGATGTAGAGAGGGTGGCCATGGTGGCTAATGATGGTCGGGAGAGGGAAGAAGAGATATGGTTTGGAGACTTTTTCAGGATTTGGGGTTGTCCTAGGTGGTCCTGCAGGGATGGATGATGGACATTTTTTGTCCTATTGGTGCACACTGGGTGGACTGGCATAGAGTGTGGACTGCAATGTGGACCACTGTCCATGTGCTGTAGTGGTTCTCTAGAATGTATTCACTGGATGCAGTGGATGTGCCACAATGATGGAAGAGTTCATTGATGTGGGAGGGGTGGTGTGCAAGGGATGGGGGTTTTATGGGGACCTCATATTCTTTTAATGTAAAATTTAAAAGAAAATAAAGAAGAAAAATAAATAAATATAAGCATATTAATATTTAAAAATAGAAACATACTACAAAGCTACAGTAGTGCACATGGCATGGTATTGGCACAAGGATAGACACGCTGATGAATGGAACTGAATTGAGAATTCTGATATTGATCCTCATACAGAGAGTCATCTAATATTTGACAAGGCCACAAACCCAACTCAACTGGGAGAGAATGGTTTCTTCAGCAAATGGTGTCTAGAGTTTTGGATATCCATATTCAAAAGAAGGAAGAAGGATTACCATCTCACACCTTATACAAAGATCAACTCAAGATGAATCAAAGGCCTAAATATAAGACCCAAGACAATAAAGACCTTGGAAAACAATATAGGTAAGCATCTACAGGACATTGTAATAGAAAATGGATTCATGAACTTCACACCCAAAGCATGAGCAGCAAAAGAACAAGTAAATAAATGGGACTTCCTCAAAATTAAAGCATTCTGCACCTCAAAGGAGTTTGTCAAAAAAAGTGAAAAGAGAGCCTACCCAATGGGAGAAAATATTTACTAACCATATATCTGATAGGAGACTTATCCTGCATATATAAAGAACTCCTATATTTAGAAATAAAAAGATAAATAAGCCATTTAAAAAATGGGAAAATGTTTTAAACAGACACGTCTCCAAAGAAGAAATGCAAATGGCTAAAAGCAGATGAAAAAAAAAAATGCCCAAAATCTTTAGCTATTAGGGGAATGCAAATCAAAACTACAATGAGATACCATCTTACTTCCAAAAGACTGGCAGCTGTAAAAAAAAACAAAACAAAAACAGGAGACTACACGTGCTGGAGAGGATGTTGAGAAATGGCAACACTCATCCACTGCTGGTGGGAATGCAGAAGGATCCAGCCATTCTGGAAGACAGTTTGATGGTTTCTTAAAATCTAGCTATAGATTTGCCATATGACTCAGCAAATCCACTGCTGGGTATATACCCAGAAGATCTGAAAATAAGGACACAAAAAGATATATGCACAACAATGTTCACAGCACCATTATACACTATTGCCAAAAGTTGGAATCCACCCAAATGCCCATCAATGTATGAATGGATAAATAAAATGTGATATATGCCTACAATGGAATACTACTCAGCTATAACAATGAATACAGTAAAACACACGTGATAACATGGATGAATCTTGAGGACCTTATGCTGAGTGAAGCAAGCCAGGCATTGAAGGTCAAATACTGCATGACCTCTCTCATATGAAACACGCAAACCGAGCTGTCTCAGAAAGCTAAAGTCTGGAAGATAGACTCAAAGGAATTTGGGGGAGGGAGGAAGGTTTTGAACTGATGCCTACATGGGTGAAATCTATATGTTGCTGGAGGTAAGTATTTGTACAGGGAAGGGATAAGATCTGGACATAGGGATACCTTTGCATGGGCTTTGCAAGCTTGAGGGGGGCTAGGGTTGGGAGAATGAGTCAGATGACCCAAAGGAAGTGGAGTGAGGGATGTGGGGAATTGTTGAGTATGGGTGAATGTCAGGTATATGGTTGAAACTATACTGTTGAGAAAACTCGTTAGAAAATAAAATAAGGAAGGGTCACATGTTTAAGGTGCTTAAGTGAGGGGCATCTGGTACAGGGGCAAGCTTCTAGGGAGGATGTGGGCATTCGTGTTGTCATAGTGTGTTATATCATTGGGTGGAGACCCATACAATGGGTGTGAAGGTGTACCTACATCCTGGGGAGACCTGATGTTCCCAAATAGAGGAATTGTGTCTTTATAGAGAATCGCTGGCTCCCAATTAGTTAGGGCAGTCTAGCATGTGAAGCCCTCAGCATTGTTGCAGTATCTGTAAATCTGGTACCTCGAGTAGTGAAGATTGATTGTCATGGTGTGCCCTGAGGGGAGGGGGAAAGAGGATGGAAGCAGGGCAACGGGAGGCAGTGAAGCTTAAGAAGATCATGCAATGATGGATATAGGACGTGTTAACTTACATCTAAAGGGTATAAAAGTCTATAAACTAAAATGTAAACCATAATGTAAAACATAAGGAAACTAAAAATTTAGAAATTTGTACAGTCTAATATATAAACAATAATAAAAACCAAAATGGAAACATGTTTGATAGCTATGTTTCAAAATCGGTACATCAGCTGCAGCAAATATAAAAAGAACATGTAATAAGATCATTGCTGGGGAAAGGCGAAAAAGGTTTGATGTTGGATATCTGGGAGTCCCCTATATTGTGTATTTGATTTACTGTGATCTAAAACTTTTTTGAAGACAAAATTAAAAATGAGAAGACAAAAAAAAGATGTAGACACTGTGGAAGAAATGAAAGTGCCTTGCCACTGTACATACAGGGCAACACCTATTACAGTGATGAAAGACAAAATGTTAGAAACAAAGGTTTATAATATTTTTCATTTTTTTAATACTCCAATTTATTTTTACTTTATTTTAGTATTTCTAAATTAATATGTATGCTATTTCTAAACTTTAAACCCATCACTATGTTTCAATTTCCTATTAATTGAATTTGGCAATATATTAGAATTCATTGTTCAAGAAGTTTTGGATCACAGAGAGGTTCAACTATGGCAGGGGAGGATCTTTGGTGTCAGGTATTAGTGATGGGGGTCACATGGGTGGCGGCGAGTTCTCCATGGCATATATATTGGGGACACAAATGTTATGATATATGTAGCGTATTTTTATAGTAGTTACAGTTACAAACATTAACTGAGGGAGTGCTGAGTTCCCACCCAGGGGAGCCCTGTCATATTCCCCAATAGAATGACAATAATCCCCCAAGTGCTACAGCAAAGATCAACAAGGAAGTATGGTCCCATAATGAGCCCTTGATACTGATGACTATGCTTAAGAGCCTGTGTGCTTGAAATATGAATTAAGCCTGGAGCTGTAGGGTGCCTAAAAGTTACCTCCTGAGAGCCTCCATGTTGCACAAATGTGGCCACTCTCTAAGCCAAACTCAGCATGTAAATATATTATCTTCCCCCAGTGTGGGTCATGACTCCTGGTTATGAGTTTCCCTAGCGCCTAGGGATTGCTACCAATCACTAACTGGAGAAGCAACTAGAAAGAAACCTCAAATAAAAGGGTCAACTCAGACCAGCAGAGTATCTTAGCCTACATGTTGGATCAAGTGTTAAAAATTGTTATTTGATCATGAATAAAAGGGGGAAATGGCAAAGACAAAATGAGTTTATATGAATAAGAGTCTTCCAAAAAGATTCAGGAGGTCATCAGAGGGGTTGCGCTTTAACACACCTCAGCAGGACCCCAGTAAAAGCTAAAGTAGATAAAACCTGAGGTACTTTTTCTTCTGAAGGCTATGGAGATCCACAGGGTATACGGTCATCACAGATGGATTTTGAGTTCTGTGCCATGTCAGAGGGCCCTATTTTGTAATTTGTGCTCCTGAGTGTGATAGAGATGGACTCAGATATGTCTTTTCTACACATGCTTCTTCTGTCACTTTTACTGAACCTGTGGTTGGCACTAGAAATGGTCCATACTCAGGACACTTGAATCTCTGGTCTGCCTATGTGCCAGCTGGACCCTGAGCCTCAACACAGTGGCAACTCCTACTCTCTGGTTCATTGGTCTTACCCAGGTCAGCTATCAGGGGGCAAAGATGGTCAACCACCATACCAGGGAATCAAGAGTGCCTATAACTGAAAGTAGAAGAACTGCATCCATCATCCATGTGGAATCTAAGCCACCTCTTGATCTAATGGTGGAGAGGACATCACCATCCCAGGGTCCACGGAACGGAGAAATAAAATATGGACTAGAGTGGACTTACTGATATTGTACTATAAAACTATTGTGACGAGTAATAGAAGAAATTTTAACATCTAGGTGAAGAAAGTGGCCCGTTGCTGAGGGCAGGGAGAGGGAAGAAGAAATGTGATGTGGGGGCATTTTTGGGTTTTTGAGTTGTCCTACATGATATGCCAGTGTCAGATGCTGGGCTTTATATATCCTGCCATAACCCACTGAATGTACTGGGAAAGAGTGCGAACTACAGGGTAAACTATAATCTGTGCAGTGCAGCAGTGCCCCAAAATTTGTTTTCCGAGTTCGATTAGTGTGCCTCAAAGATGAGGGAGGTTGTTGGTGAGGGAGGTGTGGGGTGGGGGTTTGGGGAGTATATAGGAACCTCTTGTATTTTTTAATGTAACTTTTTGTTTGCGATGCATATATCTTCAAAAAATACAATTTACAAAAATGATGTGATGAGGATGGGGAGTGGGTTATATGTGCACGTCTTATGCTTTTTAAAATATTTTTTAATGTAACATTCCTTGTGATTTATTAACTTTAATTTAAAAACATTACATATACAGGAACAAAGATAAGAATTGATAGCAGATTTCTCTTTGTGAACATAAGAGAGAAAAAGTTGGAGCTACAACTTTAAATTACCAAAAGAAAAAAACATGGCAACATAAAATTAGATATACAATAAAAGTAATGTTAGAAAGTAAAGATAAAATAGACATTTATAGACATTTCCAAAGAAAGTCCCTTTGGAAATAATGTTAAATGATGAGTTGAAAATGAGGACCTATACAGATTTTTAAGAGGATCAGAAATATAGAGAGATTGAAAGGTGAAGAGTTTTCTTGTTTTTTCTTATTATTATTTTTATGGAAATAATGATTGAAGTGATGAATGCATAACAATGTGATTATAGCAAATACCATTGATTGTGTACTTTGGATGAACTGTATGCTTTATTAATATGTACCAATGAAATTGATTTGTTGAAAATGGCAAATATGTAGCAATATACATGAACTTTTTTTATTATTAAGAAATGTGTAAGGGATAATGGACTGTTTAAACCAAAAAAGTAACAATGTAAAACATATCTGTAGGTCAAATATATGACAAAATGATCCAAGGGCCTTGAGTGGATAACTGGAAATATACAATTGTAATATTCTTACATTGATTATGATGTGCCTTGTAATCAAATGAAGCTAGAAAAATAAATAAATAAATAAATAAAAATTAAAAGATATACAGAACATTCCATCCAAAAAACAGCAGAATATGAATTCATCCCAAGTACATGTGTTCTATTAACAATGATAAACTGCATGCTATGCCCCCAAACAAGGCACGATATATTTTAAAAATTTGAAATTATTCTAACAATGGAATCAAATTAGGAATAAATTGGAATAAAAGGAAAATCACCACATAAGTGAATTTTTCCATTTTTTCATTATCTTTGTATTAACATACATAGATCACACAAAATGTTACACTAAAAAAAATGTAAGAAGTTCCCATATACCCCACTTCCCACACCCCCATCTTCTCACACACCAACGACTTCATTCATTAGTGTGGTACATTCATTGCATTTGATGAGCACATTTTGGAGGACTGTTACAAAGCATGGATTATAGTTGATGTTGTAGCATATACTCTCTCCCAGTCCATTCAGGGGGTTATGGCAGGATACACAGTGTCCTGCCTCAGTCTCTGCAATATGATTGAGGACCTCTCTAAAGTCCCAAAGTACCCAAATATCACAACTCTTTTACCCTTTCCCTGGTTTCAGCAACTCCTGGGCCCACTGTCTTGACATTAATGATATAAATTCTTACGTTGCTAGAGTCACAATAATTTTATAGTAAAATACCAGTAAGTCCACTCTACTCCATAGTTTATTCCTTCATTCTAAGGACCCTGGAGTGGCAATGCCCACTCCACTTCTAAATTGAGAGAGGAATAAAATCCTACATCATTGATGGATGGGATTCTCCTCCTTGCATTTGTAGACTCTCAGTAGCTTGATGTGGTGGTTGACTATACTCACCTCCTTGCTGGCTAAGAAAGGTAAGTCCAAAAACTGGAGAGTAGGTTTTGCAACTCTGCTGAGGCTTAGGGCCCAGGTGGCACATGGACTGTCCAGAGATTCAAGTCTCCTGAGGATACACCAACCCCAGCACCAACCACAGTTTCAGTAGTAGTGACAGAAGAGACATCTGTAGAGAAGTCACATCTTAGTCCAACTCCATCATACTCAGGAGCACAAATTTCAAAATATGGTCCACTGGAAAGACTGAACTCCAGATCCATCTGCCATGACCATAGGACCTGAGTTTCTCTGTAGCCCTCAGGAGCACCACTCCCACTTTGGCTGTCTCTGAGATCCTGCTGAGACATGCCTAAGTTCAACACAACTGATGACCTCCTGACCCATTTTGAAGACTCTTAGCCATATATTCATTAGTCTTTACCATTTCCCCTTCTCATTGAAGGCCTATTTCTAGTTGCATCACCAGCTGCTGCTTGGTAGTAATCCCTCAGCACCACTGAGACTCATCCCCAGGAGTCATGTTCCACACTGGGGGGAAGGTTGTGCATTTGTATGCAGAGTTTGGCTTAGAAGATGGCCACATTCGAGGAGCATGGAGGCTTTCAGGAGGTAACTCTTAGGCACTCTACAATTTTAGGCCTAGTTTAAATTTCAAGCACACAGGCTGATAAGCCTACTAATAGTAAGCAGAAAGGGCTAATTATTGGACTACCCTTCTCTGATCTTTTTCCTTACACTTGGGGAATTTTGGCTGCACCATTGGAGAATGTGACAGAGCTCCCCTGGAGATGAACTCACCACTCCTTCAGTTGTCACGTGATACTCTACCTACTATGTTAATACCCAAAGAACATCAGAACATATCTATATACTCTATATGCATGCCCCGGCTGACTCCCTCCCATGCAACCCCCATAAATGACATACCACACCAATGCCCTCCCCTCCCAATGCCATAGTTGAACCAATCTGTGATCCAAAACTTCTTCAAAAAATAAACCTAATATACTGCCAAATTCAAGTAATAGGAAAATGAAATATTAATAAATTTAAAGATCAGAAATAAAATGCATAATAATTTATAAAAACTAAAATAGAGTAAAAAACAAATTGGGGTATTAAAAAATGAAAACTATAATTTTTGAGTGTGTTTTCTCTTTCATCATTGTAATAGGTGTTGTTCTGTATGTACAGTAGGAAGACAATCTCTTCCTTTCTTCCTAGATATCTACATCCTTTTTTAAATGTCTTCAAAAAAGTTTTAGGTCACAGTAAAATCACATATAGAATATAGGGAAGTCCCATATACCCAATATTAAAACCTTTCCCCTTTCCCCAGCAGTGTTCTTTATACATGTGAATGTTACATTTGCTACAACTAATGTACAGATATTGAAACATAGCTACTAACACTAATTCCATTCTGGTTTACATTATGGCTTTCATTTTAGACTATACACTTTTATAAATGTTTGTGAAATTTAACATGGCCTATATCCATCATTGCATGATTATACAGAACACTTCCATTGCCTCCCAGTTACCACTCTTCCATCTATTCTATTCCCCTCTCCCCCTCCCTTCGGGGCCCACAGTGACTTCAAAACTTCACTGCTTGAAGGGCAAGATTCACAGATACATTTAACTATGCTGAGGGCTTTACACACCAGTCTGTCCTACTCCATTGGCAGCCACCATATTCTCAAGAGACATGCTCCCCTCTGGTTGAGAACATCAGTCCTCCCCAGGGTCCCACTCATTTTATGGGTCTCCATCCCCTGATATAGCTCACTATGACAAAATGAGCACTCACAGACTCTCTAGAAGATGCCCCAGGTGCACCCTGTGCCAGATACCCCATCAAAGACCTTACCTATTCCTCTGTTGAAGGACATTTGTGTTGATTCCAACTTTTGACAATAGTGAATAATGCTGCTATGAATGATGTTATGCATTTATCTGTTTGTGTTCTTGTTTTTCATTCTTCTGCGTATATACCCAGCAGTGGAATTGCTGGGCCATGTGGCAAAACTATGTCTAGTTTTTTGAGGACAAACTGTCCTTCACAATGGCTACATTCTACATTCCTACCAGCTTGGGATGAGTGCTCCTATTCCTTCACATCCTCTCCAACATTTTTAGTCCTCTGTTTTTTAATAGCCACAAGTATAATGAGTGTAAGATGGAATCTCCTTGTAGATTTGATTTGAATTTCCCTAATAGCTAGTAATGTTTTACATCATTTTATATGTTTTCTAGCCATTTGCACTTCTTCTTTGGAGAAGCATCTGTTCAAATCTCTTGCCCACTTTTTAAATAGGTTGTTTGTCTTTTTTATTTTTGATATATAGGATTTCTTTATATATGCTGGATGTTAGGCTCCTATCAGATATATGGTTACCAAATATTTTCTCCAATTGGGTAGGCATTCTTTTTACTTTCTTGATAAACTCCTTTGAGTTGAAAAAGGCTTTAATTTTGAGGAGGTCCCAATTAATTATTTTTTCCTTTTCCTGCTTGTGCTTTGGGTGTGAAGTTCATGGAGCCATTTCCTGTTACAAGGTCCAGTAGATGCTTCCCTACATTGTCTTCCAAGGCCTTTATGGTCTTGGCTCTTTTATTTAGATCTTTGATCCATCTTGACTTGATTTTTTTTATAAGGTGTCAGTTGGTATTTTTCTCTCATTCTTTTGCATATGAAAATAGATTTCTCCAAGCACCACTAGCTGAAGAGGCAATTCTCTCCCAGTTGAGCGGAGTTGGTGGCTTTGAGGAATATCAGATGACTGTATATGCAAGGACCCATATCATAACTCTCAATTCAGTTCCATTGGTCAGTATGTCTATCCTTATGCCAATTCCATGCTATTTTGATCACCATATTATTGGAGTACGTTTTAAAGTCTGGCAATGGACACAACCAATCCAATGTCCACATAGAAGAGGTGGCATTGGATTGGGAAAAGTGGACATGGTGGACGATGGGTATGGGGAAAGGCAGGAAAAGATGAGAGGTGGAGGCGTCTTTGGGACATGGAGCTGCCCTGGATGGTGCTTCAGAGGTAATCACCGGACATTGTAAATCCTCACAGGGCCCACTGGATGGAATGGAGAAGAGTATGGGCCATGATGTGGACCATTGTCTATGAGGTGCAGAGGTGCCCAAAGATGTACTTACCAAATCCAATGGATGTGTCATGATGATGGGAACGAGTGTTGTTGGGGGGGGGGGGGGAGAGGGGGGTGGGGGGGGTGGGGTTGAATGGGACCTCACATATATATTTTTAATGTAATATTATTACAAAGTCAATAAAAAAATAAAAATAAAAAAACCATAAAAAAACATAAAAAAAAATAATAAAGTCTGGCAGTGTGATTCCTCTGATTTCATTTTTCTTTATAAATATTTCTTTGGTATTTGGGGCCTCCTTCCATCCCAAATAAATTTCACAGTTAATTTCTACAGTTCATTAAATATGCTGTGTTGATTTTTATTGAGATTTTATTAAATCTTTAGATTATGTTTAGTCTTCCTATCCAAGAACAGGGAATATTCTTCCATTTATTTAAGTCTTCTTTTATTAACTTTAACAGTACTGTGCAATTTCTGTGTATAAGTCCTTCACATCTTCAGTTAAATTTATTCATAAGTATTTCATTTTTTAATTTCCTATCGTAAATGGTATTTTTTCTTGATTTCCTCCTCAGACTGCTCATCATTGGTGTACAGAAATGTTACTGATTTTTGCACATTGATCTTATACCTGTGACATATTGAACTTATTTATAAGTTCTAGAAAATTTTTTGTAGATTTCTCAGGACTTTCTGTATATAGGATCATGTCATCTGCAAATAATGAACTTTGACTTCTTCCTTTCCAATGTGGATGCCTCTTATATCTAGCTCTTGTCCTAGAGCTTGAATAAGTACTTGTAACACATTGTTGGGATGATAGTGGGCATCCTTGCCTTGTTCCTGATCTTAGGGGGAAAAATTTTAGGATTTAGCTATTGGAAATTATGCTAGCTGTGGGATTTTCATATATATACTTCATCATGTTCAGAAAGTTACCTTCCATTCCAATCTTTTTCAGTATTTTTATCAGGGAAGTTTGCTGTATTTTGCCGAATTATTTTTATGCATCTATAGTTATTATCATGTGATTTTTTTTCTTTTAATCTGGTTATTTGATGTATTACATTGAATGATTTTATTATTTTGAACCATACCTGGGTTGAAACTCACTTAGTCATGGTGTATAATTTGTTTCATATGTTGTTGAATATGATTAGTAAGTATTTTGTTGAGGATTATAGCATCTAGGTCCATTAGAGAGATTGGTCTGTAATTTTTTTTCTTGTGTTGACTTTGGCTTTGGTATTAGTATAATGTTGGCATCATAGAATGAGTTAGGCAATGTTCCTTCTATTTCAATTTTCTGGAAGAGATTAAGCAAGATTGGCTTTAGTTCTTTCCAGAACGTTTGGTAAAATTCAACTATGAAACCGTCTGGTTTGGGGCTCTCATTACTTGGAGGTTTTTTTATGTCTTTATTTTTTTAATGTTACATTTAAAAAATATGAGGTCCCAATATAACCCCCATCCCCATCCCACTCCTCCCACAAGAACTTCCTCCATCATCATGGGCCATTCATTGCATTTGGTGAATACATCTCTGAGCACTGTTGCACCACATGGTCAATGGTCCACGTTATAGTGTACACTCTCCCCCAGTCCACACAGTGGGCCATGGCATGACATATAATGTCCAGTAACTGTCCCTGGAGTACCACCCAGGACAACTCCAAGTCCCAAAAATGCCCCCACATCACATCTCTTCTTCCCACTCCCTAACCTCAGCACCTACAATGGCCACTTTCTTCACATCAATGCTACATTTTCTTTGATTACTAATCATAATAGTTCATGAATAGAATATCAGTAAGTCCACTATAATCCATACTCTATTCCTCCATCTAGTGGACACTGGAATGGTTATGTTCACTCCACCACTATATTGAGAGGGGGCTTAGATTCCACATGGATACTGGATGCAATTCTCCTGCTATCAGTTGTAGGCACTCTTGGCTCCCTGGTGTGGTGGTTAATCTTCTTCACCTCCATATTAGATGAGTGGGGTAAGTCCAATAAACTAGAGTGTAGGAGTTGAAAGTCTGTTGAGGCTCAGGGTCTGGCTATCACACGGACAGTCCAGAAATTCAGGTCCCCTGAAGATACACTATATCCCAGTGCCAACCACAGTTCCAGTAAAAGTAATAGGAGAGGCTTGTGAACAAAGATCACGTCTGAGTTCAACTCCTTCACACTCAGGAACACAAACTCCAAAGTAAGGCCAACTGACATGGCACTAAAGTCCATCTGCCATGACCATAGAACCTGTGGTTCTCTGTAGCCCTCAGAAGAACCAATACCTGGGGTTGTATCTACTTTAGCTGTCTCTTGGACTCTGCTGAGTTGTGCATAAGGGCAACCCCTCTGATGACCTCCCGGCTCTTTTTTTGGATTCTCATAGCCATATAAACTCATTTGTCCTTTCCATTTCTCCCTTTTATTCAAGTTCAAGAAGCATTTTCAACTCCTAATATTACAGGTAAGCTGAGATATTCTGCTGGTCTGAGTTGGGAGGTTTTTAATGACTGATCTTTTCTCTTTACTTGTGATTATTTTGTTGAGATCATCAATTTCTTATTTCATAAATATAAGCTGTTTGCATGTTTCCAGGAATTTTTCCATTTCCTCTAAATTGTTCTTCATGTTGACATAAAGTTTTTCAGAGTATCCTCTTAGGGCACTATTTATTTTTGTGGGGTCAGTGCTAATACCTCCTTTCTCATTTCTTACTTTGTATATTTGCATCTTCTCTCTTTTTTTCTGTTTTAATCTAGATAAAGGTTTGCCAATTTTATTGATCTCTAAGAACCATCATTTGTTTTGTTTATTGATTCTAATTCTTTCTTATTTTCTATTTCGTTTAGTCTTCCTCTTATCTTTGTGATTTTTTTCTTTCATCTTCCTTTGTGGTAATTTTTAAAAATAATTCCTCCATCTGTGCAGTTAGGTTTTTTATTTTAGCTCTTTCTTCTTTGTGATATATGAATTTATGGATATGAATTTCCCTCTCAATACAGATTTTTCTGCATCCCTTAAGTTTTGTTATGTTGTGTTTTCATTTTCATCAGTTTCAGTTAATTATTGTTTTCTTTTAAGATTTCCTCCTTGACCCACTATTTGTCTAAGATTGTATCACTTAAATTCCATACCTTTATGCCTAATGTGGTTCTCTGGCCCTTGCAGAATTCCAGCTTAATTCCATTGTGGTGAGATAAATTATTTCATATTATTTCAATATTTCTGAATCCATTGAGATATTCTCGGTGGCTTACCATGTTGTATATCTTGGAGAATGATCATGTGCACTTGAGAAGAATGTATATCCTGCTCTCTTTTGTGTGTAATGTTCTGTATATATCTTTTAAGTACCGATCCTCCAATATATTATTCAAAGTCTTTGTTTCTGCATTGATTCTCTTTCAAGATGTTCTGTCTAATGGTGATAATGGTGTATTAAAGATTTCCACTATAAACATAGAGGCATCAATTCCTCCACTTAGTTTTTCCTGTATTTGCATAACGGATTTTTTTATCTTTATTTTTATTTTATTTTTGTTTTATTTATTTTTTTAATGTTACATTAAAAAAATATGAGGTCGTCATATAACCCCACCCCCCTCACCCCACTCCTCCCCCCATAACAACAATCTCCTCCATCATCATGGAATTTTCCTTGCATTTGGTGAATACATCTCTAAGCTCCACTGCACCTCATTGTCAATGGTCCATACCATAGCCCACACTCTCCCACATTCCACCCAGTGGGCCATGGGAGGACATACAATGTCCGGTAACTGTCCCTGCAGCACCACCCAGGACAACTCCAAGTCCCAAAAATGCCCCCACATCACGTCTCTTCCTCCCCCTTCCTACCCCCAGCAGCCACCATGGTCAATTTCTCCACACCAATGCCACATTTTCTTTAATTATGAATCACAATAGTTCAGTTCATGAATAGAATATCAGTAAGTCCACTCTAATACATACTCTATTCCTCCATCCTGTGGAACCTAAAATGGTTGTGTCCACTCCACATCTATATCAAGAGGGGGTTTAGATTCCACATGGTGCTTCACGGATTTTGAGGCACCCTCCTTAGGTGCATAAATGTTTATGATTGTTCTTTCTTCTTGAATGATTACCACTTTTACTATTTTATAGCATAGATCTTTGTCTCTTGCAATACATTTGCATTTAAAATCGATTTCTTCTGATATTTTACAGCTACTCCTACCATTTTTTGGTTATAAGTTGCTTGTAAGAGTGTTTTCCAGCCACTCACTTTCGACCTCCTTGAATTCCTGGGTCTAAGGTGGGTTTCCTGTACACAAGATATAGATGATTCGTATTTCCTTAACCATTCTGTCAATCTTTGTCTCCTGTATGGTGAGTTTCACACAATAACATTCACTGTTATTTATCTCAAAGAAGTACTAACAGCCATATTTTCTTTGGACTTTTGTATGACATATGTTGTTTTTATTTCTGCTTTTGTCTTTTGAGTTATTCTTACACTCTCCTCCATCTCCGTCTCTCCATTTTTTCTTTTTCTTTTAGCCTGTGGAACTCCTTTTAGTATTTCTAAGGGCAGTTTCTTATTAGCAAACTCTCTTAGTTTCTGTTTATCTGTTAATATTTTGAAATCTCCATCATTTTTGAATGTTAGCTTTGCTGGATAGAGTATTTTTTGTAGCAATGTTTTTCTTTTTGTACGTTGACTTTGTCACACCACTGCCTTCATGCATCCATGTTTTCAGATGAGAAATCAGCACTTTGTCTTATTGAAATTCCGTTGTATGTGATGGTTCTCTTTTCTCTTGCTGCCCTCAGTATTTTCTCTTCATCATGAGCATTGAACAATTTGACAAATATATCTCTCAGAGTACGTCTGTTGGGATTGAAACTGTTTGCAGTGTGCTATATCTCCTGGACATGTACATCCATCTCACTCAGTAGGTTTTGGAAGTTATCAGCCATTATTTCCTCCAACACCCATTCTGTCCCCTTTCCCTTCTTTGCTCCTTTAGGGATGCCTATAATATGTAGGTGTGGCATTTTGTGTTGTCATTCAAATCCCTAAGTCCCTGCTGGATTTTTTTCTAACTTTTTATCTATTAATTCTACTATCTGTTTGATTTCAGATGTACTGCCTTCCATATCACTAATTCTTTCCTCTGTCTCTTCAGATATGCTGTTATTTGCTGAGAGTGTATTTTTTATTTCTTGGATTGTGCCATTCTTTGCCATCATATCCATTATCTTTCTGCATATTTTTACAATTTCTGCAGTATGCTCTCCAAGTGTTTTCTTAATATCCCTAATCTCTTCCTTCACTTCATTACATTGGACAATGATATTTGTTTGGACATCTTTGATTAGTTGTTCAATGTTGTGCCTCTCTTCTCAGTTTTTGGTTTCTTCTTTGAACTGGGACATGTTTTCCTGATTGTTGGTGTGGTTTGTAATTTTTTGTTGCTGTTTGTTCCTCTTTTTAATTGATGAGTTTGTTCAGTTGAATAGATTCTTCATCAAGTCTCAGGTTTTATTTCATTGCTGTTGTGTGTGTAAGTTTTCTCTTTTCACGTTGTTCTTATTTCATTTCCTTGTTGTTGTCTAAGTTCCCTTGAAGGAAAAAGTTAGGGCTAGGGAAGCCAAAGAGGTAAGAAAAGAAAAGTCTAATAGTAATATCGGTAGTGAAAGTTAACAGAAGAACCATATAAGACCTAGGAAAAGTAATAGTAAGCTCATGTAAGCAGTGTAGAGTAATAGGAATAAAAAAGTAGAGTACCTACAATGAAATGGGAAACTGAATATGGAGAATAAAATAGTATGAATTAAAAGGTCAGAATAATGAGGAGATTGGGAAAGAGAAAAGAAAGGACAAAAACAGAAAGAGTTAATAAAAGATAGAAAACAGAAAAGAAGTGTTAGGGGAAAAAAACAGAGAAATTGGGGGCTAAACAAAGAGAGGTCGAATGTAAGACCAACAACAGAAGGTGGAAGATAGAAAGATGTAAGAAGGAAAAGAGATAGCATTGGTAGACTCAATCAGTAAATACAGAAAGAGGAAATCAAGGAAGAGGAAACAGCAAACAGGAAACAAACTAGTATAACCTAATTTTAAGAAAGGGGAGTAGGATAAGGATGAAGGAAAGACAAGCAAACAAAAAGCAGACAAATCGTCAAGTAGGGAGTCAATAAAACATTCAGAAAAACCAGACTTCCCTCTTAAGACCCTGTGAAGTTTGTCAGTTTGCCGGTGTATATCAATTACTCTCTGCACTGCAGATTATGAAGTGAGTAAACTAAGTTAAATTATATAACGAATGTAAACTTTTCTTAAGGAAAAACAAGTGATCCAAGGGAAGCTAATGCAAGGATAATGTCTACATTTTCCCTCTCCTAAAGTATCAGCTAGATGTTTAATATCCCAGTGGGACATTACTCTAAGATGAGCTGGGAATTGAACAGAGACCCTGCACATTCAAGTTTCAAAGTTTTCCCCCTGAGCTAAACTTTCTTCCTGGGTTGACTTACTCTTCAAAAGAGTCCCTTTACAGGGGCAGGTTTCGACATTTGCAACTGGGTAAACTGTTGATTAGGAATCGGTCTTCTCCACCCTTTTATTTTCTGACTTCTTTCACTCCCAGGGCAGCAGGAAGCCTTTGTGAGAGTTCCATTTTGAAATTCAAATGGAACCCTGGTGACTTAACTCACCACAGAAAAATATAACTTTCAATCTCTTTGAGAGAATGCACCTACACCTTTCCAGGAACACTAAATATACTCTTGGAGGCTTTTTCAGCACTTCCTACTGTCCCCTCCCTTAGGTGTGTTGCACAGGACTAGTTAATTGTCTGACTCCACCTTCTCCTAGATCAATTTTCCCTATCCCAGGGAGGTTAGTTAAATCAGTCTTCCTCAGCAGATTTGCTTCTTTCCTCTTCATGGTTTCTCCTCAAGCCATCTGCTGTGCTTCTCAAAGCTCAAAAAAGAGGTTCCAGACAATTGTTGGACCCCTCTTTATCCTTCCCAGAGCCCTCCCACTCTCAGAGTTTGTCCCTTACAGCTGTGTGACCAGGGAATTTCAGGGAATGCTGTAGTGTCCTGCCCTGGTAAAAGGGGCTTACCGATCCCAAATCTTCAGCCTCACAAACCAGAAACTAATGGTTTTAGCTTGTGCAATGACTCTTTTTGTTGCACTCTCTCCAGATTGATGCCCTGCTTTGTGGGTTCCCAAAACAGCTCACTCAGGCAGGATTTTGTCCTCACTCATCCATTTTTTTATAGGAGAGGTGATGTGGATGCACTTAATCCAATGAAAACTTGCCCCTTCCTTCACATGTGTGAATTTAATCAACACATTTTAATCCATAAAAATTTCAAAGAAATCACAATGGAAATCACAAAATACTGTGAGATTAATGAAAATATAAATGAAGATTAAAAATCAAGGCATACAATGAATGTGTTGCTCAGAAGAAATATGTAACCTGAATTTACTTCTTTAGGCTAGAAAAAAAGGTAAAACTAAAGTTAAATCTCAGGAAGGAAAGGAAATATTAAAGGTTAAAGTAGAGAAAAGAACAAAAGAAAAGTTGGAACTCTGAAAATATTATAAAATTTTCAAACTAGAAGGACTGTCAAAGGACATTAGGAAATTACCCAAAAAAATAGAAAAATTCCTAAAATCAGACATGAAAATGGGTATATTACTACTATCAGCCTTATAGAGAGAAAAATATTTTAAGAAAAACTATGAATAATAGGCTACTAATAATTTAGATTCTTCAGATGAAATGGTCAAATTTCTAGAAACTCAGAAACTACCAAGAATGACTAATGCAGAAATAAGCAAGTAGAGATATTGTATGAGGAATAAAAATTTGAAACAAAAGAAATATCAGGGGCAGCATGCTTTGATAATGAATGACACAATATATTAAAAGAAGAATACCAATTCCCTTCAAAGATTTTCAAAATGTAGAAAATAAAGGATGATTTCCTACCTCATTGTAATAGGCTAGAATGATCTTGATACCAAAGCCTCACAGTTATCATAACACAAGAAAGTTATAAACTAATATTCATATGATTACACGTGCAAAAAATATTGAACAAAATACTTGTCTACTGAAGCCAGCAGGATATTAAAGAGATTGCTCTTCATCACCACGTAGGAATTTTCCCAGGAAGTCCAAGGTGTTTCAGTATGTTTGTATCAACCAATGTGAGGCACACAGAAACACACACATTCAAGTAATTATCTTTATAAAGAAAAAAGCATTTGAAAATATAAAAATAGATTTCATGACAAAACATTCAAGATAAAATGCAAATATAATTCATATTATTCTAATTCTTATGAAATGTATCTGACTATGATTTTGCATTTCCCAGAGGGATAATGATGTGGAGCGTATTTTCATGTGATTTAAATATTTGTATATCTGTTTTGGAGACATTGTTATTCAAATCTTTTGCACATTTGTTAATTAGATGTGTTTAAATTGTGAAGCTTAAGGCTGTCTTTATGTAGAATGGATTTTTATCTTTTATTGGATATGAGTTTTTAAATATTTCTTTTTGTTGTGTAGGTTGTAGTTTTACTTTCATGATACACTCTGTTGTGGAAAAAAAATACTAATTTTTTTGGGGTTCCATTTAACTATTTTTCTTTGGTTGTTTGTACTTTTTTAAAGTAAACTTTATTTCAAATTAAAAAAGTAAATCAAAAAGCAAAAAGCAGCTTAACACATCAGTAAGCTTTATTCTAAAATATTCTATTCAGGCATATTTATCTCACTTAATGCTAAAAACTAATTCGAATTTTATTCAGTGTTCAGTATATATAAATGAGCAGAAATTGATTAAAAGACATGGTCAAGGTCTCCTTGTAAATGAATAAAATGAAAAAAAATGCTTAATTATTATTTATATATCATAAATCCAAACCATATATTCTTATTTTTGCCTTTAGCATTGATATAGTATCTCTTTGCCTTTGTTACAAAATATTTACAATATTACCGTTAAACATAGTCTATAAGTTGCATTAGTTGTATTTTCCCATCTATCATCATATTCCTTTTTGTCTCACTTTTTATTTTAAAGAGAATGTTCTAACTTATTTATTTTAGATAATATTTTCTTTTAAAAATGATTTTTTTACCTTATATTCAAACATTCCAGTATTTATATTAACCACAATCCTCATCTATCACCAAAATCACAGTTTTACAGTCCTTGATTATCCTTTAGCTGTATTTCTTTTTTTTCTATTTTTTTCTTTATTTATTTTTTTAATATTACATTTAAAAAATATGAGGTCCCCATATACACCCCAACCCCCTCATCCCACTTCTCTCCCCAAAACAACAATCTCCTCCATCATCATGAGACATTCATTACATTTGGTGAATACATCTCTGAGCACCGCTGCACCTCATGGTCAAAATGGTCCACATCACAGCCCACACTCTCCCACATTCCACCCAGTGGGCCATGGGAGGACATACAAGGTCTGGTAACTGTCCCTGCAGCACCACCCAGAACAACTCCAAATATTTCAACTGACAATGACCTCCAAGACTACCCCTTTCAATCACAATCATATTTCTAAATCTATAATGTTTTAATACACATCAGCACTTGTGCTTTGGATGCACAGAACATATAGGGAATTCCCATAAAAACATATAGGGAATTCCATAAAAATAATAATAAGGAAAAAAACAAGAAAATTCTTCACCTTTCAATCTCTCTATATTTCTGATCCTCTTAAAAGTCTGTGTAGGTCCTCATTTTCAACTCACATCATTTATCATTATTTCCAAAAGGACTTTCTTTGGAAATGTCTATAAATGTCTGTTTATCTTTACTTTTTAAAGTTATGTTTATTGTATATCTAATTTTATGTTGCTTATTTCTGCATTAGACATTCTTTGTAGTTTCTGAGTTTCTAGAAATTTGGCTATTTCATCTGAAGAATCTAAATTATTAGTAGCCTACTATTCATAATTTTTTCTTAAAATATTTTTCTCTCTATAAGTTTGGTAGTAGTAATATACTCATTTTCATGCCTGATTTTAAGAATTTGAATTTTTCCATTTTTTTTGTAAATTTCTTAAAATCCTTTGACAGTCCTTCTAGTTTGAAAATTTTATAACATTTTCAGAGTTCCAACTTTTCTTTTGTAGTTTTCTCTACTTTAACCTTTAATATTTCCTTTCCTTCCTGAGATTTAACTTTCATTTTACCTTCTTTTCTAGCCTAAAGAAGTAAATTCAGGTTACTTATTTCTTCTGAGCACCACATTCATTCTATGCCTTGATTATTAATCTGCATTTATATTTTCATTAATCTCACAGTATTTTGTGATTTCCATTGTGATTTCTTTGAAATTTTTATGGATTAAAAATGTGTTGATTAAATTCACACATGTGAAGGAGGAGGCAAGATTTCATTGGATTAAGTGCACACACATCACCTCTCCTATAAAAAATGGCTGAGTGGAGGCAAAATCCTGCCTGAGTGAGCTGTTTTGGGAACCCACAAAACAGGAGGCTTCAGGACATCAATTTGGAGAGAGTACAACAAAAAGAGTGATTGCTCAAGCTTAACCCATGAGTTTCTGGTGTGTGAGGCTGGAGATATGGGATGGGTAAGCCCCTCTTATCAGGGCAGGACACTACAGCATTCCCTGAAATTTCCTGGTTACATAACTGTAGGGACAAACTCTGAGAGTGGGAAGGTTCTGGTGAAGGGTAAAGAGGGGTCCAACAATTGTCTGGAACCTCTTTTTCGAGTTTTGAGAAGCTCACCAGCTGTCTTGAGGAGAAACCAGAAAGAGGGGAGAAGCGAATCTGCTGAGGAAGACTGATTTACCTAACCTCTCTGGGATGGGGAAAATTGATCTGGGAGAAAGTGGAGTCAGGCAATTAACTAGTCCTGTGCAACACACCTAAGGGAGGGGACAGTAGGAAGTGCTGAAAAAGCCTCCAAGAGTATATTTAGTGTTCCTGGAAAGGTGTAGGTGCCCTTCCTCAAAGAGATTGAGAGTTAATCTTTTCTGTGGTGAGTGAAGTCACCAGGGCTCCATTTGAATTTCAAAATAGAACTCTCACAAAGGCTTCCTGCTGCCCTGAGAGAAAGAATTTAGAAAATAAAATGGTGGAGAAGATCGATTGCTAATCAACAGTTTATCCAGTTGCAAAGGTTGAAACCTGCCCCTGTAAAGGGACTCTTTAGGAAGAAAGTTTAGCTCAGGGGAAAAGTTTGAACCTTGAATGTGAAGGGTCTCTGTTCAATTCCCAGCTCATCTTAGAGTAATGACCCAATGGGATATTAAATATCTAGCTGATACTTTAGGACAGGGAAAATATAGACATTATCCTTGCATTGGCTTCCCTTGAGTCACTTGTTTTTCCTTAAGAAAAGGTTACTTTTGTTATATAATTTAATTTAGTTTACTCACTTCATAATCTGTAGTGCAGAGAGTAATTGATTGATATGCACCGGCAAACTGACAAACTTCACAGGGTCTTAAGAGAGAAGTCTGGTTTTCCTTAATGTTTTATTGACTCCCTACTTGACGGTCTGTCTGTTTTTTGTTTACTTGTCTTTCCTTCCTCCTTATCCTACTTCCCTTTTTTTAAAATTAGGTGATACCTGTTTGCTTACAGTTTGCTGTGTTTCCTCTTCCTTGATATCCTCTTTTCTCTATGTACTGATTTCGTCTACCCATGTTACCTCTTTTCCTTCCTTCATCTTTCTATCTTCTACCTTCTGCTGTTGCTCTTACATTCGACCTCTCTTTGTTTAACCCCCAATTTTTCTAGCTTTTTTCCCGAACACTTCTTTTCTGTTTTCTATCTTTTATTAACTCTTTCTGTTTTTGTCCTTTCTTTTCTCTTTCTCAATCTCCTCATTATTCTGGCCTTTTAATTCATACTATATTATTCTCCATATTCAGTTTCCCATATCATTGTAGGTATTCCACTTTTTTATTCCTATAACTCTATACTGCTTACATGAGCTTACTATTAATTTTCCTAGGTCTTATATGGTTCTTCTGTTAACTTTCACTACCGATATTTCTATTATACTTTTTCTTTTCTTACCTCTTTGGCTTCCCTGGCCCTAACTTTTTCCTTCAAGGGAACTTAGACAACAAGGAAATGAAATAAGAACAACGTGTAAAAGAGAAAACTAACACACACAGCAGCAACTAAATAAAACCTGAGACTTGATGGAGAATCTAATCAACTGAACAAACTCATCAATTAAAAAGAGGAACAAACAGCAACAAAAATTACAAACCATACCAACAATCAGAAAAACATGTTCCAATCCAATGAAGAAACCAAAACCTGAGAAGAGAAGCAGAACATTGAACAACTAATCAAAGATGTCCAAACAAATATCATTGTCCAATTTAATGAAGTAAAGGAAGAGATTAGGGATATTAAGAAAACACTTGGAGAGCATACTAAAGAAATTGTAAACATATGCAAAAAGAAAATGGATATGATGGCAAAGAATGGCACAATCCAAGAAATAAAAAAATACAATCTCAGCAAATAACAGCATATGTGATGAGGCAGAGGAAAGAATTAGTGATATGGAAGGCAGTACATCTGAAATACAAATGATAGTAGAATCAATAGATAAAAAGGTAGAAAAATTCCAGCTGAGACTTAAGGATTTGAATGACAACACAAAATGCCACACATACACATTATAGGCATCCCTAAAGGAGAAAAGAAGGGAAAGGGGACAGAATGGGTGTTGGAGGAAATAATGGCTGATAACTTCCAAAACCTAATGAGTGAGATGGATGTACATGTCCAGGAGGTGTAGCATACTGCAAGCAGTATAAATCCCAACAGACCTACTCTAAGATATATATTTGTCTATTTATTCAATGCTCATGATGAAGAGAAAATACTGAGGGCAGCAAGAGAAAAGAGAACCATCACATTCAATGGAATTTCAATAAGATAAAGTGCTGATTTCTCATCTGAAAACATGGATGCAAGAAGGCAGTGGTGTGACATAGTCAATGTACAAAAAGGAAAAACATTACTATAAAAATACTGTATCCAGCAAAGCTAACATTCAAAAATGATGGAGAGTTCAAAATATTAACAGATAAACAGAAACTAAGGGAGTTTGCCAATAAGAAACTGCCCTTAGAAATACTAAAAGGAGCTCTGCATGCTAAAAGAAAAAAAAATGGAGAGACAAAGATAGAGGAGAGTGTAAGAATAACTCAAAAGACAAAAGCAGAAATAAAAACAACATATGACATACAAAAGTCCAAAGAAAATATGGCTGTTAGTACTTCCCTGAGAGAAATAACAGTAAATTTTATTCTATGAAACTCACCAGACAGGAGACAAAGATTGGCAGAATGTATCAGAAAATATGAATCATCTATATCCTGTGTACAAGAAACCCACCTTAGACCCTGGAATTCATGGAGGTTGAAAGTGAATGGCTGGAAAACATTCTTACAAGCAACTTCTAACCAAAAAAGTGTAGGAGTAGCTATAAAATATCGGAAGAAATATATTTTAAATGCAAATTTACTGTGAGAGACAAAGATCTATGCTTTATTATAGTAAAAGGGGTAATCATTCAATAAGAAAGAACAATCATAAATATTTATGCACCTAAGGAGGGTGCCTCAAAATACATGATAAACACAGGAAAAACAAAGTGGAGGAATTGATGCCTCTATGTTTATAGTGGGAATCTTTAATACACCATTATCACCATTAGACAGAACATCTTGAAAGAGAATCAATGCAGAAACAAATACTTTGAATAATATATTGGAGGATCTGGACTTAATAGATGCCTACAGAACATTACACCCAAAAGAGAGCAGGATATACATTCTTCTCAAGTGCACATGTTCATTCTCCAAGATATACAGCATACTAAGCCACTGAGAATATCTCAATGGATTCAGAAATATTGAAATCATATGTAGCAATTTATCTGACCACAATGGAATTAAGCTGGAATTCTGCAAGGGCCAGAGAACTACATTAGGCACAAAGATATGGAATTTAAGTGATACAATCTTAGACAAACAGTGGTTCAAGGAGGAAATCTCAAAAGAAACCAATAATTAATTGAAACTGATGAAAATGACAATACAACATATCAAACTTATGGGATGCAGCAAAATCTGTACTGAGAAGGAAATTCTTATGCATAAATTCATATATCATAAAGAAGAAAGAGCTAAAATAAAAAACCTAACTGCAAAGTTGGGGGAATTGTTTTTTAAAAAATTAACCACATTGGAAGATGAAAGAAAAATATAACAAAGATCAGAGAAGGACTAAATGAAATAGAAAATAAGAAAGAACTAGAATAAATGAACAAAACAAAAGCTGGTTCATAGAGATCAATAAAATTGACAAACCTTTAGCTAGACTAAAAAAGAGAAAAGAGAGAAGAAGCAAATATACAAAGTAAGAAATGAGAAAGGAGATATCAGCACTGACCCCACAGAAATAAATAGTGACTTAAGAGGATACTCTGGAAAACTATGCCAACATAAAGGACAATTTAGAGTAAATCTAAAAAATTCCTGGAAACATACAAGCAGCTTATATTGATGAAATAAGAAATTGATGACCTCAACAAAATAATCACAACTAAAGAGAAAGGATCAGTCATTTAAACCTCCCAACTCACACCAGCAGATTATCTCAGCCTACATGTAATATCAGGAGTTGAAAATGCTTTTTGAACTTGAATAAGAGGGGGAAAAGGAAAGGACAAATGAGTTTATATGTTAGGAGTCTCCAAAAAAGAGCCGGGAGGTCATCAGAAGGGTTGCCCTTACACACAACTCAGCAGAGTCCCAGAGATAGCTAAAGTAGATACAACCTCAGGAATTGGTTCTTCTGAGGGCTACAGAGACCCACAGGTTCTATGTTCATGGCAAATGGACTTAAGTGACATGTCAGTTGGCCTTACTTTGGAGTTTGCATTCCTGAGTGTGAAGGAGTTGAACTCACATATGATCTTTGTTCACAAGCCTCTCCTGTTACTTTTACTGGAACTGTGGTTAGCACTGGGGTTTGGTGTGTATACTCAGGGGGCCTGAATCTCTGACTGTCCGTGTGATAGCCAGACCCTGAGCCTCAACAGACTTTCAACTCCTACACTCTAGTTTATTGGACTTACCCCACTCATCTAACATGGAGGTGAAGAAGGTCAACCACCACACCAGGGAGCCAAGAGTGTCTACAACTGAAAGCAGGAGAATTGCATCCATCATCCACGTGGAATCAAAGCCCCCTCTCAGTATGTAGGTGTAGTGGACATAACCATTCCAGGGTCCACCTGATGGAAGAATAGAGTATGGATTAGAGTGGTTCTATTCATGAACTATTGTGATTAGTAATCAAAGAAAATGTAGAATTGATGTGAAGAAAGTGGCCATGGTAGCTGCTAAGGGTAGGGAGTGGGGAGAAGAGATGAGATGTGGGGGCATTTTCAGGTCTTGAAGTTGTCCTGGGTGGTACTGCAGGGACAGTTATTGGACGTTGTGTGTCCTCTCATGGCCCACTGGTTGAACTGGGGGAGAGTGTGAACTATAATGTGGACCATTGGCCATGTGGTGCAGCAGTGCTCAGAGATGTATTCACCAAGTGCAATGAATGTCCCATGATGATGGGGGAGGTTGTTGTTGTGGGAGGAGTGGGATGGGGGGGTGGGGGTTATATGGGGACCTCATATTTTTTTAATGTAACATTAAAAAAAAATAAGGACATAAATAAAAACCTCCCAAATAATAAGAGCCCCAATCCAGATGGTTTCACAGTTGAATTTTACCAAACATTCTGGAAGGAACTAACGCCAATCTTGCTTAAACTCTTCCAGAAAAATTAAATAGAGGGAACATTGCCTAACTCATTCTTTGATGCCAACATTACCCTAATACCAAAGCCAAAGACAACACAAGAAACAAAATTACATGTCAAACTCTCAAATGAACGTAGAAGCTATAATCCTCAACAAAATACCTGCTAATCATATTCAACAACATATCAAACAAATTATACACCAAGACTAAGTGGGTTTCACGCCAGGTATGTTTCAACCAGGTAAACGGTTCAACATAAGGGAATCATTCAATGTAATTCACCAGATAACCAGATTAAAAGAAAAAAAATCACATGATAATAACTATAGGTGCAGAAAAATCATTTGGCAAAATAGAGCTCACTTTCCTGATAAAAACACTGAAAAAGATTGGAATAGAAGGTAACTTTCTGAAGATGATGAATTATATATATGAAAAGAGCATAATTTTCAATAGCAAAATCCTAAAATCTTTCCCCCTAAGATCAGGAACAAGGCAAGGATGCCCACTATCACCCCCCCCCCCATTCACCATTGTGTTACAAGTATTTACTCAAGCACTGGGGCAAGAACCAGATATAAGAGACATCCACATTGGAAAGGTAGAAGTCAAAGATCACTATTTACAGATGACATGATCCTTTATACAGAATGTCCTGAGAAATCTACAACAAATTTTCTAAAACTTATAAGTAAGTTCAGTAAGTCACAGGTATAAGATCAATGTGCAAAAATCAGTAACATTTTTGTACACCAATGATGAGCAATCTGAGGAGAAAATCAAGAAAAAATACCATTTACAATAGGAAATAAAAAATCAAATACCTATGAATAAATTTAACTGAAGATGTGAAGGACTTATACATAGAAAATTGCACAATACTGTTAAAGTTAATCAAAGACAACTTTAAAGAAATGGAAGAATATGCCCTGTTCTTGGATAGGAAGACTAAATATAATATAAAGATTTAATAAAATCTCAATAAAAATCAACAGAGCATTTTTTATTGAACTGTAGAAATTAAATGTGAAATATATTTGGGATGGAAAGAGGCCCGAAATAGCAAAATAAATATTTATAAAGAAAAATGAAATCAGAGGAATCACACAACCGGATTTTAAAATGTACTCCAATAATATAGTGGTCAAAACAGGATGGCATTGGCATAAAGATAGACATACTGACCAATGGAACTGAATTGAGGGTTATGATATGGGTCATTGCATATACAGTCATCTGATATTCGACAATACCAACAAGTCCACTCAACTGGGAGAGAATTGCCTCTTCAGCAAATGGTGTTTGGAGAACTCAATATCCACATGCAGGAGAATGAGAGAAAAATACCAACTGACACCATATACAAAAATCAAGTCAAGATGGATCAAAGCTCTAAATAAAAGAGCCAAGATCATAAAGGCCTTAGAAGACAATGTAGAGAAGCATCTACTGGACCTTATAACAGGAAATGGCTCCATGATCTTAATGCCCAAAGCACAAGCAGGGTAAGAAAAAAATAAATAATTGGGACCTCCTCAAAATTAAAGCCTTTTTCGACTCAAAGGAGTTTATCAAGAAAGTAAAAAGTCTGCCTACCCAATTGGAGAAAACATTTGGTAACAATGTACCTGATAGGAGCCTAACATCCAGCATATATTAAGAATATATATAAAAAAACTTAAAAATAAATATATATAAAATATATATAAAAATAAATATATATAAAAAGTAAAAAAGACAAACAACCTATTTAAAAAATGGGCAAGAGATTTGAACAGATGCTTCTCCAAAGAAGAAGTGCAAATGGCTAAAAAGTACATAAAATGATGCTGAACATCATTAGCTATTAGGGAAATTCACATCAAAGCTAAACTCATTAGACTGGTGGCTATTAAAAAACAGAGAACTACAAATGTTGGGGAGGATTTGAACGAATAGGAATACTCATCCCAAGCTGGTAGGAATGTAGAATGTAGCCATTGTGGAGGACAGTTTAGTGGTTCCTCAAAAAACTAGATGTAGTTTTGCCACGTGGCGCAGCAATTCCACTGCTGGGTATATACGCAGAAGAATGAAAAACAAGAACACAAACAGATATATGCACAACATTGTTCATAGCAGCATTATTCACTATTGTCAAAAGTTGGAATCAACACAAATGTCCATCAACTGATGAATAGGTAAGGTGTTTGATGGGGGCATCTGACACACGGTGCACCTGGGGCATCTTCTAGAGAGTCTGTGAGTGCTCATTTTGTCATAGTGAGCTATATCAGAGGGTGGAGACCCATAAAATGAGTGGGATGTTGTTATACCCAGACCCTGGGGAGGACTGATGTTCTCAACCAGAGGGGAGCATGTCTCTCAAGAGTATGGGTGGCTGCCAAAGGAGCAGGACAGACTGGTGTGTAAAGCCCTCAGCATAGTTAAATATATCTATGAATCTTGCTCTTCAAGCAGTGAAGTTTTGTAGTGTCAAGGGGAGGGTGAGAGGGGACTAGAATAGATGGAAGAGGGGTAACTGGGAGGCAATGAAAGTATTCTGTATAATCATGCAATGATGGATATAGGCCATGTTAAATTTCACAAAAATTTATAAAAGTGTATAATCTGAAATGAAGCCATAATGTAAACCAGAATGGAATTAGGGTTAGTAGCTATGTTTCAATATCTGTACATTAGTTGTAGCAAATGTAACATCCGCATGTATAAAGAACACTGCTGGGGAAAGGGGAAAGGTTTTAATATTGGGTATATGGGAGTTCCCTATATTCTATATGTGACTTTACTGTGACCTAAAACTTTTTTGAAGACATTAATAAAAGGATGTAGACATCTAGGAAGATAGGAAGAGATTGTTTCCATACTGTACATAAAGAGAAACATGTATTAAAATGATGAAAGAGAAAACACTAAAAAATTATATTTTTCATTTTTTAATACCCCAATTTATTTTTTACTCTATTTCAGTTTTTATAAATTATTATATATTTTATTTCTGATCTTTAAACTTATCATTAATATCTCATTTTCCTATTAATTGAATTTGGCAGTATATTATATTCATTTTTTGAAGAAGTTTTGGATCACAGAAGGGTTCATCTATGACATTGGGAGGGGAGGGCTTTGGTTTGGTATGTCATTGATGGGGGTTGCATCAGAGGGAGTCAGCCAGGGCATGCATATAGAGTATATAGATATGTTCTGATGTTCTTTGGGTATTAACATAGTAGGTAGAGTATCACATGACAACTGAAGGAGTGGTGAGTTCATCTCCATGGGGGCTCTGTCCCATTCCCCAATGGAGCAGCCACAATTTCCCAAGTGCAAGGACAATGATCAGAGAAGGGTGGTCCAATGAACAGCCCTTTATACTGACCATTAGTAGGCTTATTAACCTGTGCACTTGAAATTTAAACTAGGCCTAAAATTGTAGAGTGCCTAAGAATTACCTCCTGACAGCCTCCATGCTCCTCAAATGTGGCCATTCTCTAAGCCAAACTCTGCCTATAAATGCAAAACCATCCCTCCAGTGTGGGACATGTCTCCTGGGGATGAGTCTCAGTGGTGCTGAGGGATTACTACCAAGCACCAGATGGTGATACAACTAGAAATAGGCCTTCAATGAGAAGGGGAAATGGTGAAGACCAATGAGTTTATATGGCTAATAATCTTCAAAATGAATCAGGAGATCATCAGAGGTGTGGCACTTAGGCATGTCTCAGCAGGATCTCAGAGACAGCCAAAGTAGATCCAACCCCAGGGAGTGGTGCTCCTGAGGGCTACAGAGACACTCAGTCCTATGGTCATGGCAGATGGATCTGGAGTTCAGTGCTCCTGAGTATGATGGAGTTGGACTAAGATGTGACTTCTCTACAGATGTCTCTTCAGGCACTTCTACTGAAACTATGGTTGGTGCTGGGGTTTGTGTACCCTCAGGATACTTGAATCTCTGGACAGTCCATGTGTCACCTGGGCCCTGAGCCTCAGCAGAGTTGCAAAACCTACTCTCCAGTTTTTGGACTTACCTTTGTTAGCCAGCAAGGAGGTGAGTATAGTCAACCACCACATCAAGCTACTGAGAGTCTATAACTGTAAGCAGGAGAATTCCATCCATCAACCATGTGGGAGTTTATTCCTCTCTCAATTTAGAGGTGGAGTGGGCATTGCCACTCCAGGGTCCTTAGAATGAAGGAATAAACTATGGAGTAGAGTGGACTTACTGGTATTTTACTATAAAATTATTGTGACTCTAGCAACGTAAGAATTTATATCATTGATGTCAAGACAGTGGGCCCAGGAGTTGCTGAAACCAGGGAAAGGGTAAAAGAGTTGTGATATTTGGGTACTTTGGGACTTTAGAGAGGTCCTCAATCATATTGCAGAGACTGAGGCAGGACACTGTGTATCCTGCCATAACCCCCTGAATGGACTGGGAGAGAGTATATGCTACAACATCAACTATAATCCATGCTTTGTAACAGTCCTCCAAAATGTGCTCATCAAATGCAATGAATGTACCACACTAATGAATGAAGTCGTTGGTGTGTGAGAAGATGGGGGTGTGGGAAGTGGGGTATATGGGAACTTCTTACATTTTTTTTAGTGTAACATTTTGTGTGATCTATGTATGTTAATACAAAGATAATGAAAAAATGGAAAAATTCACTTATGTGGTGATTTTCCTTTTATTCCAATTTATTCCTAATTTGATTCCATTGTTAGAATAATTTCAAATTTTTAAAATATATCGTGCCTTGTTTGGGGGCATAGCATGCAGTTTATCATTGTTAATAGAACACATGTACTTGGGATGAATTCATATTCTGCTGTTTTTTGGATGGAATGTTCTGTATATCTTTTAATTTTTATTTATTTATTTATTTATTTTTCTAGCTTCATTTGATTACAAGGCACATCATAATCAATGTAAGAATATTACAATTGTATATTTCCAGTTATCCACTCAAGGCCCTTGGATCATTTTGTCATATATTTGACCTACAGATATGTTTTACATTGTTACTTTTTTGGTTTAAACAGTCCATTATCCCTTACACATTTCTTAATAATAAAAAAAGTTCATGTATATTGCTACATATTTGCCATTTTCAACAAATCAATTTCATTGGTACATATTAATAAAGCATACAGTTCATCCAAAGTACACAATCAATGGTATTTGCTATAATCACATTGTTATGCATTCATCACTTCAATCATTATTTCCATAAAAATAATAAGAAGAAAAAACAAGAAAACTCTTCACCTTTCAATCTCTCTATATTTCTGATCCTCTTAAAAATCTGTATAGGTCCTCATTTTCAACTCATCATTTAACATTATTTCCAAAGGGACTTTCTTTGGAAATGTCTATAAATGTCTATTTTATCTTTACTTTCTAACATTACTTTTATTGTATATCTAATTTTATGTTGCCATGTTTTTTTCTTTTGGTAATTTAAAGTTGTAGCTCCAACTTTTTCTCTCTTATGTTCACAAAGAGAAATCTGCTATCAATTCTTATCTTTGTTCCTGTATATGTAATGTTTTTAAATTAAAGTTAATAAATCACAAGGAATGTTACATTAAAAAATATTTTAAAAAGCATAAGACGTGCACATATAACCCACTCCCCATCCTCATCACATCATTTTTGTAAATTGTATTTTTTGAAGATATATGCATCGCAAACAAAAAGTTACATTAAAAAATACAAGAGGTTCCTATATACTCCCCAAACCCCCACCCCACACCTCCCTCACCAACAACCTCCCTCATCTTTGAGGCACACTAATCGAACTCGGAAAACAAATTTTGGGGCACTGCTGCACTGCACAGATTATAGTTTACCCTGTAGTTCGCACTCTTTCCCAGTACATTCAGTGGGTTATGGCAGGATATATAAAGCCCAGCATCTGACACTGGCATATCATGTAGGACAACTCAAAAACCCAAAAATGCCCCCACATCACATTTCTTCTTCCCTCTCCCTGCCCTCAGCAACGGGCCACTTTCTTCACCTAGATGTTAAAATTTCTTCTATTACTCGTCACAATAGTTTTATAGTACAATATCAGTAAGTCCACTCTAGTCCATATTTTATTTCTCCGTTCCGTGGACCCTGGGATGGTGATGTCCTCTCCACCATTAGATCAAGAGGTGGCTTAGATTCCACATGGATGATGGATGCAGTTCTTCTACTTTCAGTTATAGGCACTCTTGATTCCCTGGTATGGTGGTTGACCATCTTTGCCCCCTGATAGCTGACCTGGGTAAGACCAATGAACCAGAGAGTAGGAGTTGCCACTGTGTTGAGGCTCAGGGTCCAGCTGGCACATAGGCAGACCAGAGATTCAAGTGTCCTGAGTATGGACCATTTCTAGTGCCAACCACAGGTTCAGTAAAAGTGACAGAAGAAGCATGTGTAGAAAAGACATATCTGAGTCCATCTCTATCACACTCAGGAGCACAAATTACAAAATAGGGCCCTCTGACATGGCACAGAACTCAAAATCCATCTGTGATGACCGTATACCCTGTGGATCTCCATAGCCTTCAGAAGAAAAAGTACCTCAGGTTTTATCTACTTTAGCTTTTACTGGGGTCCTGCTGAGGTGTGTTAAAGCGCAACCCCTCTGATGACCTCCTGAATCTTTTTGGAAGACTCTTATTCATATAAACTCATTTTGTCTTTGCCATTTCCCCCTTTTATTCATGATCAAATAACAATTTTTAACACTTGATCCAACATGTAGGCTAAGATACTCTGCTGGTCTGAGTTGACCCTTTTATTTGAGGTTTCTTTCTAGTTGCTTCTCCAGTTAGTGATTGGTAGCAATCCCTAGGCGCTAGGGAAACTCATAACCAGGAGTCATGACCCACACTGGGGGAAGATAATATATTTACATGCTGAGTTTGGCTTAGAGAGTGGCCACATTTGTGCAACATGGAGGCTCTCAGGAGGTAACTTTTAGGCACCCTACAGCTCCAGGCTTAATTCATATTTCAAGCACACAGGCTCTTAAGCATAGTCATCAGTATCAAGGGCTCATTATGGGACCATACTTCCTTGTTGATCTTTGCTGTAGCACTTGGGGGATTATTGTCATTCTATTGGGGAATATGACAGGGCTCCCCTGGGTGGGAACTCAGCACTCCCTCAGTTAATGTTTGTAACTGTAACTACTATAAAAATACGCTACATATATCATAACATTTGTGTCCCCAATATATATGCCATGGAGAACTCGCCGCCACCCATGTGACCCCCATCACTAATACCTGACACCAAAGATCCTCCCCTGCCATAGTTGAACCTCTCTGTGATCCAAAACTTCTTGAACAATGAATTCTAATATATTGCCAAATTCAATTAATAGGAAATTGAAACATAGTGATGGGTTTAAAGTTTAGAAATAGCATACATATTAATTTAGAAATACTAAAATAAAGTAAAAATAAATTGGAGTATTAAAAAAATGAAAAATATTATAAACCTTTGTTTCTAACATTTTGTCTTTCATCACTGTAATAGGTGTTGCCCTGTATGTACAGTGGCAAGGCACTTTCATTTCTTCCACAGTGTCTACATCTTTTTTTTGTCTTCTCATTTTTAATTTTGTCTTCAAAAAAGTTTTAGATCACAGTAAATCAAATACACAATATAGGGGACTCCCAGATATCCAACATCAAACCTTTTTCGCCTTTCCCCAGCAATGATCTTATTACATGTTCTTTTTATATTTGCTGCAGCTGATGTACCGATTTTGAAACATAGCTATCAAACATGTTTCCATTTTGGTTTTTATTATTGTTTATATATTAGACTGTACAAATTTCTAAATTTTTAGTTTCCTTATGTTTTACATTATGGTTTACATTTTAGTTTATAGACTTTTATACCCTTTAGATGTAAGTTAACACGTCCTATATCCATCATTGCATGATCTTCTTAAGCTTCACTGCCTCCCGTTGCCCTGCTTCCATCCTCTTTCCCCCTCCCCTCAGGGCACACCATGACAATCAATCTTCACTACTCGAGGTACCAGATTTACAGATACTGCAACAATGCTGAGGGCTTCACATGCTAGACTGCCCTAACTAATTGGGAGCCAGCGATTCTCTATAAAGACACAATTCCTCTATTTGGGAACATCAGGTCTCCCCAGGATGTAGGTACACCTTCACACCCATTGTATGGGTCTCCACCCAATGATATAACACACTATGACAACACGAATGCCCACATCCTCCCTAGAAGCTTGCCCCTGTACCAGATGCCCCTCACTTAAGCACCTTAAACATGTGACCCTTCCTTATTTTATTTTCTAACGAGTTTTCTCAACAGTATAGTTTCAACCATATACCTGACATTCACCCATACTCAACAATTCCCCACATCCCTCACTCCACTTCCTTTGGGTCATCTGACTCATTCTCCCAACCCTAGCCCCCCTCAAGCTTGCAAAGCCCATGCAAAGGTATCCCTATGTCCAGATCTTATCCCTTCCCTGTACAAATACTTACCTCCAGCAACATATAGATTTCACCCATGTAGGCATCAGTTCAAAACCTTCCTCCCTCCCCCAAATTCCTTTGAGTCTATCTTCCAGACTTTAGCTTTCTGAGACAGCTCGGTTTGCGTGTTTCATATGAGAGAGGTCATGCAGTATTTGACCTTCAATGCCTGGCTTGCTTCACTCAGCATAAGGTCCTCAAGATTCATCCATGTTATCACGTGTGTTTTACTGTATTCATTGTTATAGCTGAGTAGTATTCCATTGTAGGCATATATCACATTTTATTTATCCATTCATACATTGATGGGCATTTGGGTGGATTCCAACTTTTGGCAATAGTGTATAATGGTGCTGTGAACATTGTTGTGCATATATCTTTTTGTGTCCTTATTTTCAGATCTTCTGGGTATATACCCAGCAGTGGATTTGCTGAGTCATATGGCAAATCTATAGCTAGATTTTAAGAAACCATCAAACTGTCTTCCAGAATGGCTGGATCCTTCTGCATTCCCACCAGCAGTGGATGAGTGTTGCCATTTCTCAACATCCTCTCCAGCACGTGTAGTCTCCTGTTTTTGTTTTGTTTTTTTTTACAGCTGCCAGTCTTTTGGAAGTAAGATGGTATCTCATTGTAGTTTTGATTTGCATTCCCCTAATAGCTAAAGATTTTGGGCATTTTTTTTTTTCATCTGCTTTTAGCCATTTGCATTTCTTCTTTGGAGACGTGTCTGTTTAAAACATTTTCCCATTTTTTAAATGGCTTATTTATCTTTTTATTTCTAAATATAGGAGTTCTTTATATATGCAGGATAAGTCTCCTATCAGATATATGGTTAGTAAATATTTTCTCCCATTGGGTAGGCTCTCTTTTCACTTTTTTTGACAAACTCCTTTGAGGTGCAGAATGCTTTAATTTTGAGGAAGTCCCATTTATTTACTTGTTCTTTTGCTGCTCATGCTTTGGGTGTGAAGTTCATGAATCCATTTTCTATTACAATGTCCTGTAGATGCTTACCTATATTGTTTTCCAAGGTCTTTATTGTCTTGGGTCTTATATTTAGGCCTTTGATTCATCTTGAGTTGATCTTTGTATAAGGTGTGAGATGGTAATCCTTCTTCCTTCTTTTGAATATGGATATCCAAAACTCTAGACACCATTTGCTGAAGAAACCATTCTCTCCCAGTTGAGTTGGGTTTGTGGCCTTGTCAAATATTAGATGACTCTCTGTATGAGGATCAATATCAGAATTCTCAATTCAGTTCCATTCATCAGCGTGTCTATCCTTGTGCCAATACCATGCCATGTGCACTACTGTAGCTTTGTAGTATGTTTCTATTTTTAAATATTAATATGCTTATATTTATTTATTTTTCTTCTTTATTTTCTTTTAAATTTTACATTAAAAGAATATGAGGTCCCCATAAAACCCCCATCCCTTGCACACCACCCCTCCCACATCAATGAACTCTTCCATCATTGTGGCACATCCACTGCATCCAGTGAATACATTCTAGAGAACCACTACAGCACATGGACAGTGGTCCACATTGCAGTCCACACTCTATGCCAGTCCACCCAGTGTGCACCAATAGGACAAAAAATGTCCATCATCCATCCCTGCAGGACCACCTAGGACAACCCCAAATCCTGAAAAAGTCTCCAAACCATATCTCTTCTTCCCTCTCCCGACCATCATTAGCCACCATGGCCACCCTCTCTACATCACTACTACAGTTTCTTCCCTTACTAATCACAATAGTTCCCAAGCAGAACACCAGTAAGTCCACTCTAATCCATTCTGTATTCCTCCATCCTGTGGGCCTGGGATGGCTATGTCCAGTCCCCCTCTACATCAAGAGATTCCACATGAATGATGGATGAAATTCTCCTGTTTGTAGGTGTTGGAACTCTTGGCGCCCAGGTGTGATGGTTGACCTTCTTCACCTCCCTGTCAGTTGGCTGGGGAAAGTCCAAGAAACCAGAGGGTAGTAGCTGCAAGTCTGTTGAGGCCCAGGGCCTGGTCCTCACATGGACAGTTCAGAGATTCGGGTCTCCTGAAGTATACACCACCCAAAATGCAAACCACAGGTCCAGTAAAAGTGACAGAAGAGGCATATGTAGAATGGTTATATCTGAGTCCAATTCCATCACATTCAGGAACACACACTCCAAAGTAGGGCCAACTGATATGGCCCTGAACTCCAGAGACATCTGCCTTGACCATAGAACCTATGGGTCTCTGCAGCTCTCAGGAGAACCATCACCTGGGTTTGCATCTACCTTGGCTGTCTCTGGTACCCTGCTGAGGCATGCATAGGCATCACCCCCTGATGACCTCCCGACTCTTTTTGGAGACTCTTACCCATATAAAATCACTTGTCCTGGGAAAGGCAGGAAGAGATGAGAGGTGGAGGCGTCTTCGGGACATGGAGCTGCCCTGGATGGTGCTTCAGAGGTAATCACCGGACATTGTAAATCCTCACAGGGCCTACATGATGGAATAGAGGAGAGTATGGGCCATGATGTGAACCAATGTATATGAGGTGCAGAGGTGCCCAAAGATGTACTTACCAAATCCAATGGATGTGTCATGATGATGGGAACGAGTGTTATTGGGGGGGGGGGGGAGAGGGGGTGGGGGGGTGGGGTTGAATGGGACCTCACATATATATTTTTAATGTAATATTATTACAAAGTCAATAAAAAATAAAAAAATTAATTAAAAAAAATCACTTGTCCTTTCCATTTCCCCCTTTTTATGCAAAGTCAAAAAGCAGTTTTTAACACCTGGTATTACATGTAGGCTGACATATTCTGCCAGTCTGAGTTGACCTCTTTGTGCATGGTCTTTTGGTAGTTACATCATCAGCTGGTGCTTGATAGTAATGCCTCCATTCTAGGGAGGCTCACCCCCATGAGATTTGTCCCATGCTGGGGGGAAGGAAATTCAACTATATGCTGAGTTTGGCTTAGAGAGTGACCACATTTGAGCAACATGGAGGCTCTCAGGAGGTAACTCTTAAGCTTCCCACAACTATAGGTCTAGTTCATATTTCAGGCACACAGGCTCATAATCAGAGCCTTCAGTATCATGGGCTCATCGTTGGATGATCTATCTTTATTGGTCTTTGCCATTACACTTGGGGGATTGTTGTTGTTCCATTGGGGAATGTGGTAGAGCTCCCCTTTTCAGGAATTCAGCACTATCTCATTTGTTGTTTGCAACTGAAACTACTATGGAAATATTCAAACATTTCTACATACCCTGTATATATGCCCAGGAGAACTCCCTCCCAACCATGTGCATCCCACCAATGACACCTCACACAAGTGCTCCTCCCCTGCTATAGTTGAACTTCTCTGTAGTCCAAAAGTTCTACAAAAAGGAAGCCCAACATATTGCCAGGTTTCCTTAATAGAAAAATGGAACATAGTGATGGGTTTAAAGGTTAGATATATAATACATAGAAATTTAGAAATATTAAATAAAAGAAAAGTAAATTGGGGAATCAAAGAAATGAAAAAATGAAAAAGCTTTGTTTTTGACATTTTGCCTTTCTTCACTGCTACTGTTGTTGCCCTGTATGTACAGTGGCAATGCAATTTCTTCCATTTCTTCCTCAGCGTCTACCTCCTTTCTTTCTTTCATTTTCCTGAATATTAAGTTTCTCTTGACATAAGTTTTAGGTCACAGTAATTCACATATACAATATATGGTACTCCCACATATCCAACATCAATCACTTTGTCTCTTCCTGAACAGTGATCATTTTACATGTTCATATTATATTTGCTGCAGCTAATGTACAGATATTGAAACAATAGCTTTCAAAAATTGTTCCATTTGGGAAGAGATGAGATGTGGAATCGTTTTTAGGACTTGGAGTTGTCCTGGGTGGTGCATTGTGTTTACATTATGGTTTATATTTAAGACTAAACAATTTTCTAAAATTGTTATGTTTTGCATTATGGTTTAAATTTTAGCCTATAGACTTTTATACATTTTTGGTGTAATTTAACATGACCTATATCCATCATGGCATGATCTTGTGAAACACTTCCATTGCTCCACACTTACCCTGATTCCATGTATTCAAATCCTCTTTCCCTCTCCCCTCAGGGCCCACCATGACAATCAATCTTCATTACTTGAGGGACCATATTCAGAGATACTTGCAAAAATGTTGAGGGCTTGACACACTTGAATGCTCTAACCTAATGGAAGTCACCAATTCTCTTAAGAGATACAATTCCCTCTGTTTGAGAACATCAATCCTCCCCAGGATGTGAGTATACCTTTAGTCTCATTGTATGGGTCTCCATCCAATGATATAGTCCACTATGACAAAATGAGTACTCACACAATCCCCAGAAGCTTGCCCTGTGTCAGAGAACCCCCCTTAAGCATCCCAAACAAGCATATTACATTCTCTAAAGATTTTTTTCTGCACCGCAATTTCAACCACATACCTGACAATCTCCCATGATCAAATGTTTCCCTCACACTCTCCCCAATTTCTTGGGCAATTTGAGACATCCTCCCAGGGCTAGTGCCCCCAAAGCCCATGCATCTCCACCCTATGTTCCTATGTTATCCCTATGCCCCCATTTTATCTCTTCCCTGTACAAATACTTACATCCAACTTATCATAGATTTCACCCTAGTAGCTGTCAGCTCACAACCTTCCTCTACTGTCCAACTACCTTAAAGTTTATCTTTCCGTCTCTAGCTCTCTGAGACAGCTAGGTTTACTTATTTATTATCAGAGAGTTCATGTAGTATTTATCCTTCAATGTCTGGGTTGCTTCACTCAACCTAACGTTCTCAAGATTCGTCTATTTTATCATATGTGTATGTACTCTATTTTTTCTTATAGCTGAGTAGTATTCCATTGTATGTATATACCACATTTTATTTATCCATTCATCTGTTGATGGCCATTTGGGTTGATACCAATAGTAGTATCAATAGTGGACAGTGTTGCTATGAACCTTGGTGTACATGTATCAGTTTGTGTCCCTGTTTTCAGATCTTCTGAGTATATATGCAGCAGTCGAATTGCTGGGTCATATGGCAAATCTATAGCTAGTTTTTTGAGAAACTGCCAAACTGTCCTCCAGAATGGCTGGATCCTTCTGCATTCCCACCAGCAGTGGATGAGAGTTCCCATTCCTCAACACCCTCTCCAGCATTTGTAGTCTTCTAATTTTTTGATAGCTGCCAGTCTTATAGGATTAAGATGATGCCTCATTGTTGTTTTGATTTGCATTTCCCTAATAGCTAGAGATTTTGAGCATTTTTTCATGTGTTTTTTAGCCATTTGTATATTTTCTTTGGAGCTGTGTCTGTTCAAATCTTTTCCCCATTTTTAAAATGGGCTGTTTTTCTTTGTATTTCAAGATATAGGAGTTCTTTATATATCTAAGGTATAAGTCTTCTATCAGTTATATGGTTACCAAATATTTTCTCCCACTGTGTAGGCTCTCATCACTTTCCTGACAAACTCCTTTGAGGTGCAGAAGGCTTTAATATTGAGGAAGTCCCATTTATCTATTTGTTCTTTTGCTGCTCATGCTTTTGGTGTGAAGTTCATGAAGCTGTTTCTTATTACAAGGTCCTGTAGCTGCTTTCCTACTTTGCTTTCAAAGGTCTTTATGTTCTTGGGTCTTATATTTAGGTCTTTGATCCATATTACAAGGTCCTGTAGCTGCTTTCCTACTTTGCTTTCAAAGGTCTTTATGTTCTTGGGTCTTATATTTAGGTCTTTGATCCATCTTGAGTTGATTTTTGTATAAGGTGGAAAAGTCCATTCTCTCCCAGTTGAGAGTGTTTGGTGACCTTCTCAAATACCATAGGGCTGTATATGAGGATCTATATCAGAACTCTCAGTTCGATTCCATTTGTCAGTGTGTCTATCCTTATGTGAATACCGTGCCTTTTTCACTACAGTTGCTTTGTAGTATGTTTTGAAGTCCAGTAGTGTAATTCCTCCAATTTCATTTTTCTTTTTCAATATGTCTTTGGCTATTCAGGGCCTCTTTCCTTTCCAAATAAATTTCATAGTTAGTTTCTCTAGGTCATTAAAGAATGATGTGTTGGTTTTTATTGGGATTGCATTGTATCTGTAGATCAGTTTTGGTAAGACGGACATCTTAATAATATTTAGTCTTCCTATTCATGACGAGGGAATATTCTTCCATTTATTTAGGTCTTCTTTGATTCCCTTGAACATTGTTGTGTAGTTTTCTGTGTATAAGTCTTTTACGTCTTTAGTTAAATTTATTCCTAGGTAGTTGGTTTTTTAATTTACTAGTATGAATGGTATTTGATTCCTGATTCCCTCCTCAGATTTTTCATTAACAGTGTACGGAAATGCTACTGATTTTTGTGCCTTGATCTTAGACCCTGTGACTTTACTGAGCTTATTTATAACTTCTAGAAGCTTTGGTTTAGACTTCACTGGGTTTTCTATGTATTGGATCATGTCATCCTCAAATAGTGAAATTTTGAATTCTTCCTTTTCTATTTCCATTCCTTCTATATCTGGGTCTTGCCTCAGTGCTCAAGCAAGTACTTCTAGGACAATGTTAATTAGAAGTGGTGATAGTGGGCATCCTTGTCGTTTTCCTGATCCTAGAGGGAAAGATTTTAGGATTTCACCATTTTAAATGATGTTAGCAGTTGGTTTTTCATTTATACCCTTTATTATGTTCAGAAAGTTTCCTTCTATTCCAATCTTTTGAAGTGTTTTTATCAAGGAAGTGTTCTATTTTGTCAAATACTTTTCTGCATCTATAGATGTGATCATGTGATTTTTTCCTTCAATCCGTTTATGTGGTGTATTACATTAATTGATTTTCTTATGTTGAGCCATCCTTAAATACAAGGAATGAAGCCCATTGGCCGTGGTTTACAATTTGTTTAATATTTTGTTGAATACAATTAGCAAGTATTTTGAGGAGATTCACATCTAGGTTCATTAGAAAGACTGGCCTGAAATTTTTGTTTCTTGTGGGGTTTTTCATTGGCTTTGGTATTAGGGTAATGTTGGCATCATAAAATAAATTAGGCAATATTCCTTCTATTGCAATTTTTTTGAAGAGTTTAAGCAAAACTGGTGTAATTTCTTTCCTGAATGTTCGATGGAATTCACCAGTGATCCCATCTAACCCAGGGCTCTTCTTTGTTAAGAGGTTTTTAATGACTGATTCTATCACTTTACTTGTGATTGTTTTTTTGAGATCATTGATTTCTTCTTTTTCCAATGTAGACTGCTTATGTGTTTCTAGGAATTTGCCATTTCCTCTAAGTTGTCTTTCTTGTTGGAATACAGTTTTTCAAAGTATCCTCTTATGATTGTCCTTATTTCAGTGGGGTCAGTGGTGATATCACTTTTCTCATTACTTATTTTGTGTATTTGCACCTCCTCTTTTTCTTTATTAATCTAGCTAAGGGTTTGTCAATTTTATTGATATTCTCAAAAACCAGCTCTTTCATTGTTTATTTTTTCAAATGCTTTACTATTTTCTATTTCATTTAGTTCTGCTGCGATATTTGCTTTTTCTTTCTTTCTTCTTTCTATGGGGTTAGTTTGTTGTTGTTTTTTTTACTAATTCCTACAATTTTTCATATATAGTGTCCATCTTTGTCTCTCACAACAGTTTTGCATTTAAAGTCTATTTTCTCTGATATTAATATAGCTATACCTTCCCCATTTTTGTTATTTTTTGACTGTAAGATTATTTTCCAGCTGTTCACTTTCAATCTCCTTGAATCCCTGTGTCTAAGATAAGTTTCTTGTAGACAACATACAGATGGGTCATATTTCCTTATCCAATCTTCCAAACTGTGTCTCTTAACAGGTGAATAGAATCCACTGACATTTAGTGTTATAAATTTTAAGGAATTACTAATATTAGCCATATTTTCTTTGAATTTGTGTTTGTCTTATGTTGTTTGTTTTTTTTATCTTTCTGTAGTTTTAGCTGTTCTTACACTCTCTTCTAACTCTGTCTCTCCTGTTTTATTCTTTCCTCTTGCTTAACTCCCTTTAGTATTTCTGGAAGGGCAGGTTTCTTGTTGGTATACTCTCTTAGTTTCTCTTTATCTCTGAATATTTTTAGCTCTCCATTATTTTTTAATGCTAGCTTTGCTGGATAGAGTATTCTTGGTTGGAAATTCTTTTCTTTCAGTACCTTGACTATGTCATACAATTGCCTTCTTGCCTCCATGATTTCAGATGAGAGATCAGCACTTAATCTTATAGAGCCTCCCTTGTATGTGATGGTTCTCTTTTCTCTTGCTGCTTTTAGTATTTTCCCTTTGTCTTGTTCATTGGATAATTTGACAAGTATATATTTTGGGGTAGGCTTGTTGGGAATTATGCTGTTTTTAGTGCTTTGTGCTTCCCGGGCATGTACATGCATCTCCTTCAATAGATTTATGAAGTGTTTAGCCATTATTTCCTCCAACACCGCTTCTGTCCCTTTTCCCTTCTCTTCTCCTTCTGTGATGCCTATAATGCATATTTTGTGTGTTTTGCACTGTCATTCAGGTCCATAAATCTCTGCTGGATTTTTTCTATCTTTTTAAATCAGTTCTACTCTCTGTTTGATTTCAGATGTACTGTCTTCCACATCACTAATTCTTTCCTCTGCCTCTTCCAATCTGCTGTCACATGCTGAGACTGTATTTTTGATTTCTTGGACTGTGCTATTGATTCCCATCATATCTGTGATCTTTTTGCGTATTATCACAGTTTCTTCTGTATGCTGTCCAAGTGTTTTCGTAATATGCTTAATCTCTTCCTTGACTTCAATGAATTGGTTCATGATATATGTTTTGAGAACTTTAATTATATTTGTTCAAGGTTCCACTTGTCTTCTTGGTTTTTAGTTTGTTCATTGGATTGGGCCATCTTTTCCTGATTATTGTTATAATCTGTAGTTTTTTGTTGCTGTCTGGTCATCATTTTATCTTGTTGGGTTTATTCTGTTGATTATCTTCTTTGTCTAGTCTTGGCATTTAATTAGTTGTTGTTTTTGCATACATGCTAATTCTTCCTTCTGCCACTTTGTTTTTCTTATTCTATTTCATTGTCATTGGTAGAGTTCCCTTGGAGGAAAATATTAGGTCCAGAGAAAGGAAAAGTATTAAGAAAAATATATATAATAGTAGTATTGATAGTGAATGTTAGCAGAAGAACCATGTGAGATCTAGGAGAATGGATATTGATCTCATAGTAAACTGTGTATAGTTATAACCACAAAAAAAGTAGACTACCTAGAATTAGACAGTAAACTGAATATGGGGAGGAATATAACAGGAATTAAAAGGTCAGTGTGGTCAGGAACGAGGGAAAAAGAAAAGAGAGGACAATAATATAAAGAGTGAATAAATGATAGAATACAGATTTGAGGTATTGAGATAAAAATTCAGAAATATTGGGGGCTAAAGAGAAAGGTGGAATGTAAGAGAAACAATAAAAGATGGAGGACAGAATCATGTAAAGGAAAGGGATAGAGTTGGTAGCCAAAATCAGCACATGTAGAAAAGAGAAAATTGAGACTGAGGAAGCACAGCAAATAAGAAATGTTGCCCTCAGCACTAATATAAAAAAAGAGAAAAAAAATTGTAAAAGAAAGAGAAGAAAAAAAAGTAGAGGAAGCAAAAGAGAAGGGTAAAGAAAGAAGCATAAAAAGGACAGTGTGGGGAATAAAGAGGAAGGAAATACAAGAAAACAAACCAATAAAAAAGACCCAACAAGGCCTCAGGGAAATTGATTAAAATGCTTAGGAGTATGACCATTCTCCCTTCATCACTTCGCTCTCTCCCAAGGCAGCTTAAATGTCTTTTCTCAAATTAAGTTGACACAAGCTCAATGATCACCCCTTCCAAGGAGTGTGCCACCAATGGTGCTTAGAAAGCTGTTGCTGGAGAGGCAGGGCAAGATGGAAGGAAATACAAGAAAACAAACCATCATCTCTTTAAAATGGACCAGTTGTGTGGTGACAGAGTCCTATTGGTGCAGACTGTTTTGGGAATCTGCAGGATGAGAGGTGTCTGGACATCGATCTATTGAGACTGTAGCAGAATTGGTGCTTGCTTTCAGTATAACTGGGGTTTTCTCCCTTCATCACTTCGCTCTCTCCCAAGGCAGCAGGATGGCTGCATGAAGGATCCTGTAGGAAGTTCAAATGGGTCCCTGGTGAGCCAGCTCACCTGAGAAAATAATGACTCTTAATTTCTTGAGAGGGCACCCACCCATTGACAGGAAACCTAAATATGCTATTGGAAGCCTGTAAAGCACAGCATACTGTCCTTCTCCCTTAGGTGTGCTACAAGAGGGCTAGTTAATTTTCTGACTCCACCTTCTCCCAGACCAAGTTTCTTATTCCAGGGTGTTTAAGTAAATTGGACTCTCTCACCTGATTCACCTTTCCTCTCTTCCCAGGCTCTTACCAAGTCAGCTGGTATGCTCCGCCAAACTCATTAAAAGGGGAGGCCAGAAAATTGAACCTTCCCTCCTTGGGCCCCTCTGCACCTCCCACCTAAACTCTCCCACTTCTGGGGTTAGTCCACAATGGGAGGGGTAGGGCAATGCCAGATTTCTGAGAGTGCTGGTCTTGGGAAACAGAGGCCCAGGACAATGTGGACTTGGGGTATGTAGGTCTGTGAAATGTGGGTTGGGTGGGTTCAGTAGACACAGGCTTGGGGTTCACGCATTTGGGAGAGCACGGGGCTTGGATACTCTGCCCCATGACCGGCAGTTCTCAGTGAATGCTGCGGCTCTTAGCCCTAGGGGAAGGGATTTACCTTCCTATGGTTTCTGATTTCAGTGTTAGAAAACCCCAGTTCTACCGAAAGCAAGCACCAATTCTGCTATAGTCTCAATAGATCGATGTCCAGACACCTCTCATCCTGCAGATTCCCAAAACAGCCTGCACCAACAGGACTCTGTCACCGCACAACTGGTCCATTTTAAAGAGATGATGGTTTGTTTTCTTGTATTTCCTTCCATCTTGCCCTGCCTCTCCAGCAACAGCTTTCTAAGCACCATTGGTGGCACACTCCTTGGAAAGGGTGATCATTGAGCTTGTGTCAACTTAATTTGAGAAAAGACATTTTAAAGAAATGCTCTATTTTCTAGCTGGGTGGGAAAAAACTTTCAAGAAAGTATCACCTTGAATTGTAGGCCTGCCATGCCTTTGTATGTGACTGTTTATAATATCATTGGTTGGAGAGGAGATGCTCACCTCATTTCTCTGTGTCCTGACTTCACCCACAGTGGGCTTGCCAGCCCTTAGCCATACACACCACTAAGATGAGACCTGAAGTCTTGTCTCTGCCTACAAGGGGGCCACTTGTCCACTTGCCTGCCAAGAGGTCCAGCCTCACTGATGGTGCTACTGTGATAATCCCTGGTCAGAGTATCATCATTCTCCATGGGCAACACAAGGCACCGGAAGTCAAAGACCCCAACTCCCCCCAGGTGGCCTCCAAGTGCTATAGCCGGCCCACAAAGAGCAGGCCTGGTGTGGACTCCTCTGCCATTTCCCAACATGCCCAAACAACACTCAGCCTGGGCCAAGCCCTACAAATGACCCAAGGCAGACTCAAGATGCAGCCCACAGCCTGCCAAAAAGTGTTTGCACAAGAAGTGAAAACTCAGCTTCCTGGCACCAAACAAGATGTCTGCCCAGATCGTCCTCCAGACCTTCCAGAATCTTCCCCAAAAAACCGAAACTCAGCCCCTACCAAGCCCCCTGGCTAAGACCTCACAGCTCCAATCTAGGGGACTTCTACTCTCCAGGTGTCTTGCAGTGCAGAGGCACAAGAACACAAAGAGGCACCCCAAAGGGTCATGAGGACAAGTCCTCAGGTGGCAGGCATAGACGTCCAGAAGCAACATCCCAGGCCACACCTGCACATTGTGCTGGCCTGTCGCATGCCTCAACCACCAGCTCCTCAAAATGGTCTTCACTAGACTGGTCAGTGGAATGTGGAATGCCAGCTTTCGAAAGGCTCCCTCATGCCCAGGTACTGAGAAGCCAACAGTTGCTTGTCAGAGTCCTCATGCCATAGGGGAGCCTGAGGGTCAGTGTCCAAATGACGTCAAGTGTGTCCTCTATTATGACCATCTGGTGCCCTCTTCTGAGGAGAATAACTGTGGGTGAGATCCCACAGGGAAGGAAAGACACATCCTCCCACCCCATGTGCATTTGACTTGACTCAAAGCATGATTCAGGGAAGACACTAGGACTTGCCCATTCCACAGGGACTGTGGAGAAATCCCTTCCAAACTCTTGTTGGTGTGCCCAGGGTGGAAGGCAAGAACAAGCTGGAAAGGAAATGCTAACATGGCCCACACCTCTCATAGAAACTTTAATTGCCTTTTCAATGGGATTCCTCAAACTGAGCATCATCCCTTTCATTCCCAGAAAGACCTACCGCCAAAGGGAAGGTCTGACTTTGACGCACATTGGTGCAGGTGCAGGGAATTAGGCACGACTTTGGCTAAAGTAGCACCCACAGGAACTTCAGCCTTTCTGAATCTCTACCCTAAGAAGAGAGTTTTGGCTTTCTGGAAGTGTTTCAAGGGCACTTAGTAAGTGGAACTCTCTTTGTTTCTTTTCTTCCTGGAGGCAGCTGTGCATATGTTTCCAAAATTTCATTCAATGTGAATAAAAATGTCCATATTATGGTAGGTGGTTCAGGTGTTCTGAATCCAAACTGGAAGAGATCATTTTAACAGTTATTCATCAAATGGCATTTCCCTGAGAGAAAAGAGAAGGCTGTAGAGTCCCTTCTGTACATATACCTATGGCTGGTTAGATATACTGACTCTTAGAACCAGTCCAGACATGTGGTCTCAAATTATGCGTGTTTCTGACTAGCCCCAATTAATAATTCTGCATGAGATGTGGAGGCATTTTCGGGACTTGGAGTTGTCCTGGGTGGTGCTCCAGGGACAATTGCCGGACATTGTATGTCCTCCCATGGCCCACTGGATGGAACATGGGAGAGTGTGGGCTATGGAGTGGACCACAGGCCATGGGGTGCAGCGATGCCCAGAGATGTACTCACCAGATGCAATGGATGTGTCATGATGATGGGGGAGAGTATTACTGTAGGGGGAGTGGTGGGGTGGGGGCGGTGGTGGTGAATGGGGACCTCATATTTTTTTAATGTAATATTTTTTAAAAATGAATAAATTGAGTAGAATTTGGGAAAAAAAAACAATGTATTTACACTTAAGTGCCTATACTGAATTCCTAATTCATTGCACCCCCAAGTGAAGTATTTGGAAGATCAGGGTTCACATCTATGATGGTTACGAATGACAAGAGCATAGATGTGTCTTTCCTGCAGATATGTTGCATGGAGAGCATCTGTTTTCTAAGATCACTTTCCCTCCCTGAAATAACTGCAGAAAAAGAAACATTTGGTAGACTAGCATTAGGGAAATTAAAATGTTGAAAAGTAAAAAAAAAAAGTGCATGTAGTCAGATTTCTATTTGGCTCCTAATGGCATCACTTGGTGAGCTTCTAAATGTTTTGTATTCTTTGTCAGCCTGCAGAGATTCAGATTCATTCACTCTTTGTCCATGTTTGCAGGGAGGGCTGTTTGTGTGAGAGCTAAGGGTTATTTCTGAGTGTAAGGGCTAGGGGTGAGTATTAGGTTCTATAGGCTCTTTTTTAAATCACTTCTGTGCTTGGAAATGGTTAGGGTTAGGGTTAGGGTTACGGTTAGGTTTAGGGTTAGGTTTTGGTTTCAGGGCTAGGCCTTAGGGCTAGGGGTGAGGGTTAGGGTACACAGGTTCCTTTTAAGATTCCTTCAATGCTTGGAAATGGCCTAAAGTCCACTGTCTTGGTTCAGTATATGATGATTTTCCTAAGATTGGTGACTTGATTGGATCAGACAGAAGGCCCCATCACGAGGGGTTTGAGGAGCATAAAGGCCTGCCTGGGAAAGAAATTTCCCACACACTCACATCCTCCCTGACCCAGGAACTTGCCTTGCTTGCATGGGACATGGACCAGAATCCACCCCCCTGAGATCTGCTTGTAGACTGCAGGACCACAGCTGGGTTTCTGGTGGGTTTCCATTGGGGACCTCAGCTTATCTCTCAGGCAACTAGGCAAGAGGAAAAACACATAATAGTGGGCTTTGGGATTGGCTTGATGGTTCTTCATGGTTAATGGTACTGTTTTGGACTTTGGGAAGGGCAAAGTGTCTGAGGAGGAAGCCCCCACCCTGTTCAGAAGAGAAGTTGTGTGCGAGCCTTTTTTCTGTATGTATGTGAGAGTTCACTTTTCTTGTGTTTCAGAAATTCCAACCATCAAAGCCAGAGGGAGAAGGACTGGAAGCACTACGGAGATGGGGTGGGTAGCAGGGCATTACACCCAGGTTCATCCCTACAGACTCCATAAAGTCCCCTCCATGAAAGAACTACAGATGGTAGCCCTGGGAAAGAGGGTTCCCCCAGATAAGGTGGAAGATGCCAGGGTAAATGGAGGCGAGGACCTCTCAGGAGCCAGGTGGCTGCAGGCAAATGAGAAACAGTTTAAACATGGAATGTTTGGGCTGGGAAACTCACTTTTTCCTGCCTGGCTAATGATAGTCATGTGTAGGTCCTTAAGTCACAAAAATGGTGATTCGGAAGCTCATAGAAGCAACTGCAACCCCAATTGTCTTGTCCACACGGGTGCTTGTGGAAGACTTCCAATCTGGTTTAAGACCTCCCGAACTTTCACCCTGGTGTCCCTATCTACAACTGGCTATAGGCAGGGACAAATAATTTTGAATTCCTCACATCTTATCCAGTACCCATCTCAGACTGCTACCACGCCCTAACCAATATTCAACTTACCAATCTTGTCCTTCTACTGATCTTTGAAAGGTGCCTGTGATTCCTGCCCTCTCACTATTTTTCCTCTGCTCACAGGTCAAATGCAAGGACTTGGGGGCCTTTGGGCATAGCAAGAAACCTGAGGTTCCCCATGAAGTGCTGGGGTCATATCATTACCCTCCAGTCTTTGGGGTTCCATCAGATAGAGAAGGAGAACCTGGCACCATGGATACCCATGCAACTCCAGACCACAGGTTCCTTTCACAAGACAGCCAGAGTGGAGGGAAAAAGGCAAAGGTGAGGCTAGGATTGGCTCATGACCCATGCTTAGGCTCTCACCCCCTAGAGATGGGATGTGTCCACCTCTGCATGTGCACACACCTATAGAGCCATGAGATGGGGGGCTGGAGAGAAACAGACACTATGTTCTAGGTTCTCCAGGGCTGCACACACAGGAGCTCTCTGTAGATCTGACCATCAATAAAGGGGAGAGCCAGGACACCTCAGAACCTTGCCCCAGAGATGGCACAACAAAAAGCAATAAGTTCTGCCTTCGGGAGTATATTCCAAACCCTGCAAGTCTCCCTTGGGTCAGGGGAAGGCTCAAAGAGGAGGGGAAGAGCAGTCTTGGCCAGGTTACCAGTGCCTTCCAGCTGAGACTCCAAACCCTGATTAGAACCACTCCCCAGGGATTTTTCACCCATGCCTGGGCACAAGTTTGGGGCAGACCAATTTAATGTGATTTGTTTTGCAGGCATGAAGAGAAGCAAGGGATCCTTTCACACCAGAAATTCACCAGCAGGCCCCAAAGGAAGCAGCTGCAACTTTACCAGGATTGGAGAGAATCTGGTGACTACATCAGGTTAAGTCCTGTTCCTGGTCCTCGGCTCTTATGCTCCTCTGTGCACCCTGATTGGATTCCCTCATGCAACCTGGCTGCAGTACAGGAATGTCTCACACTCCCCTTCTGGACAGGGGAACTCCTGTCAATTTGTCTCCATTTCAGGGGCCATTCCTGCCCACGATTCTCTGCCTCTATGTCAGGGTGTGCCTCCATTCCTCAACTTTGCATCAGGGGCGTTTCCATGCACAGGTGATCGTGCTTTTGTCCAATGCCTTCCCAAAGGTAGAATGCTACAGGCCAGAAAGAATTCTTGGAGTTTGTGGGCAAATGCTCTGATTGTCCCTGCAAACGCCTTAGTCATGCAACAGCTTTCACAATCCCATTGCTGGGGACACTGAAGAAGAGTGATCATCAAGCTTGTGTCAACTTAATTTGAGAAAAGTCATTCTTTTTTTTTTAATGGTTTTATTTTTTTAATTTTTTTATTAAAATTAATAGATCAGAAGGTAGAGAAAAGACATTCTTAAGAAAAGCACTGTTTTCTAATCATGTGGCAAAAACATCTCAAGAATGTATCACCTGGAATTGTAGGCCTGCCATACATTAGTATGTGGTTCTTTGAAATTTGACTGATTGCAGATGAGATGGTCACTTCACTTCTCTGTGCTGTGACTTCCCCCACAGCAGGCTTGCCAGCCCTTGTCCATCCACACCAGTAATAGGAGACGTGAAGTTTCTATTCCTAATAAATACCTTTTTAAAAAGTCAGCCAATTTTTGCTATTTTGCATCAGAACCCCTTTGGCTAACTCATTCATTATTTCTTTTGTTTATATAAGCTCTGTTACTTTGCTTTGCTGACCTTCATATGGTTGTTTATGCTCACCTGGTGTCTTCTTAATAAACTTTATCTTCTTAGTGATTTTTAAAAAAATTCTTTTAATTTATTTTGGAGATTTGTATGATTATCATTGATTAGTTTTCATAAATCCTGTATCTCTTCAGGATATTTGGTTTGTTCCTATCTCTTCCTGTTTCGTCATATGGCTTACGATTTTTTCTGATGTCTAGTCCTCTGAATGTGTTGGTGAATTTACTGTTTCCAAGTATGGCTTGCAATTTGTTCTGATGTCTAGGCCTTTGAATTTGCTGATGAAATTACCCTGAGCATCAATTCCTCCTGCATGTTTCCCCCCTCCCCCCAGCCTTTCTTGGATTTTTGGTTCAACTTATTTTAAGTCTTTAAAGTTGCCCAGGTTAAGTTAATTATATTGGGCCAGCAACTCACTAATGGGGTACATATTTTCTCCCAGGGTAAGAGAAAGAGAGACATAAGAGCAGTTTTCTGCCTTGTCATTTCCTGCCTGGAGCACATGGTGCTTCTTTGTGAACATTGCCAGAGATGTTCCTTTCAATCTTTACTTGCCCTTGTTTCTTGTCTGGTCAGAGCTAAAATTCAAAGTATGCTCTGCTCTCTGAATTCACTGCAAATCATCCCTGAAACTAGCACTCTCTCTTCTCTTATAAAAACTGACAAAGAGGAATATGTCTGTTCTCTTATCTGTTGGCTGCAGTGAGCCAGAGGTTTCATCCCAGCTTGAAGTCTTGGTGGTGGAGAATAGGAACAATGTTGGTCACCGTGAGAGTTTAGTAACCCACTTCAGGGTTCTTAGTTTCTCAGTAAATTGACATCCTGGGCATTTTGCAGTGCTTTCCTCTTCTGTTGTCCACCAAATCAAGTCCTTCAGACAGCTTTTGTCCCTTTTTCCATTGTTTTTATGAAATTGTGTCAGTCTGCCTGCTCCAATGCCATCTTCCCAGAACTCCCTTACCATTCAGATTTGAAGGATAGTTTTGCTGGATAATTCTTGACTGGCAGTTTTTCTCTTTCTGAAACTTTAGTATATTAGATCACTGCCTTCTTGCCTCCTTGATTGCTGACGAGAAGTCAGTACTTATTCTTATTACACATCTCTTGTATAAATTGAATTGTTTTTCTCTTGCTCCTTTAGAATTCTCTTTTTATCTTTACTATTTGACATTATGAATAGTAGGTGTTTTAGAGTAGATCTGTTTAGATTTATTCTTTTTGGTGTGCATTGTCCTTCTTGGATGTTGCTATTTAGATCTTTCATAAGGGTGGTGAAATTTTACTTATTTCCTCAAATATTCTTTCTTCCCCTTTTCCATTCTCATCTCATTCTGTAACACGTATAATGCATATGCTAATGTGTTTCACATTGTCGTTCAACTCCCTGAGACTCAGTTCCATTTTTTCCATTCTTTTCTGTCTGTCTTTTTAATGTCAGATTTCTGTCCTACAGCTCACTTATTCTGTCCTCAGTCAATTCAAATCTGCTGTTATATACCTTCAATGCTTTTTTATCTCAACCATTTTGTCTTTCATTCTCATAAGATCTGTTATTTTCTTTGCAAACTTTCAAGTTCTTTGTGTTTAACCAGTGCCTTCTTAAAATTCTTAATCTCTGTGCATTTATTTCAGAGGTTTGTTTGGACATCTGTCTCAAATCCAGTGTTTCATCTTATGGTTTAATTTGTTCCTTTGGCTGGGTCCTATCTTCCTGTTTCTTAGTATGGCTTGTAAGATTTTCCTGGTGTCTTTGCATCTGATTTTTCTGTTTATTCTGTGCTCATTTTCTTTCTTCAAGCTATAGCTTTCTTACTGATTTGATTTTATTCAAGGTTCCCCTGTTCATCCTCTGTAAATGTGAATCTGTTCTATTTGTTTTCTATATGCCTCTCAATACTATTAATGCTCCTTTTATCTTCTCTGACTGCTATTACTTGGAAGGCTAATTTTCATAGATGTTTCCCCTGGAGAAAATCTTCCCAGCTCTGGTTTCCCAGTCAAAAGAGGCTCAAGGGAACTGTGAAGGGAATGTAGATCAATTTCAATTTGCTCTGGAGAAGAGATGCTAAAGGCCTCCAATCTTCTCTTTGATGTTTGTCCCAATGTAGACTTTCCTAAAGTAGCCAGGTAGTAGAACTCTTTATCCAGTTGTTTCCCACTCTCCTAAAGTTATTTTATGCCTTTAATTCCCATCTGCCTTAGCTTCTGGTGGGGATATGCTAGAGGCTAAATTTCCCTGGGATTAAACTGTTGCACAGCTCCCAGCTCATGTGATCTGAGTTATCTGATCAATTTTTATACCCTGTGCTGGGACCATCCACCAGGTGTGTGAGGTGATTCAGTCTGCACAGACCTGAGATAGAATAATCAGACTGCTACTGGTTCCTCTCCTTCCTGAGGTACCATGGGAATGAGAGTGCAGTAGCTCTTTAATATGAGTGTGGTGAATCTACTTGTACTGTTCTAGAGAGAGCAAACACTTCCTTTCCTTCTGAGGGACATTAGGATGAAGATCTTAACAACTATTTGTGGTAGGAGGGGGAAATCTGCTCACACTGCCTGCTAGTAAGTTCACACTTCCTTTTTTCCAGGGGTAAATTGGAACCCAATGTGCAGCAGCCCTTTGAGGAGGTATGGTGCTTCTGTCCACACTGTCCTTGAGAAAGTGTGCACTTTCTTTCCTTCAGTGGAAGCACTGCAAATAAGAACTGTTGCCTGCAGCATTAATATAAAAAAGAAAAAAGGAAAAAGAAAGAGAGAAGGAAATAAAAGCAGAGCAAGAAAAATCGAAAGAGAAAAAAGAAAAAGAATAAAAGGGGCAGTGGTGGGATAAAAAGGAAGGAAATACAAGAAAGCAAACCAATAAAAAAGACCTAACAAGGCCTCAGGCAAAGAATCCTCTTTGTGTTTGCAATTGAATAAACTGCTTAGGAGTCTGACCATTTCCCTTTCTCCCTTCATCACTTCCCTCTCTCCCAAGGCAGCAGGAAGGCTCTGTGAGGGCTAGTTAATTTTCTGACTCCACCTTCTCCCAGACCAAGTTTCCTATCCTATGGGGTTAAGGTAAATTGGGCTCTCTCACCAGATTCACCTCTCCTCTCTTCCTAGAATCTCCCCAAGTCAGCTGATATGTTTCTCCAAACTCAATAAAATGGGGAGACCAGAAATTGAATCTACCCTCCTTGGACCTCTCTGCTCCTCCCACCTAAACTCTTCCACTCCCGGAGTTAGTCCACCACCAGAGGGGTAAGGCAATGCTAGTTTTCCTGGAGTGCTGGCCTCAGGAAACAGAAGCCTGGGAAAGTGTTGAATCAGGGTATATAGGTCTGTGAAAACATTGGCCATGGGGGTTCAGGGGACACAGGCTTGGGGTTCAGATGTTTGGGGAACATGGAGCTTGGAAACTCTGCCCCACAACCAGCAGTTCTCAGTGAATGCTGGGGCTCTTAGCTCTAAGGGGAAGGTATTTACCTTCCCCCAGCTTGCGAGTTCAGTGTTTGAAACCCCTGGTACTCCCTTGAGCAAACACCAATTCTGCTGCAGGCTTACCAGATCGATGTCCAGACACCTTTTGTCCTGCAGGTTCCTGAAAAAGCCTGCCCCGTTAGGACTCCGTCACCACACAGTCGTTCCTTTGTAAGAGAGACGACAATGGTGTACTTCTGTAGACTCCATCTTGCCCTGCCTCTCTGTATATTTTTTAGATGGTAGTTATTGATTTCTGATGAGATTTTCTCCTTTTCCCACTGTTTTTCTAAGAGTGTGTTGTTCAACTTCCATTCCATATCTTCATGCCAAATCTGTGCCTCTGGCCCCTGCAGATATCCAGCTTCACTCCAGTGTAGTCAGAGAATTATTTTGCATGATTTTAATCTTTCTGAATTCACTGTGGCTTCCTTTCTGCCCTAACATGTGTTTTATCTTGATGAATTATCCATGAGCACTTGGGAAAACTTTATATCTTGCTGCATTTGGCTGTAATATTTTGTATATGTCTATTAGGTCCAGATCCTCTAATATATTGTTCAAAGTCTTTGTTTCTTTATTGATTCTTTTCTGAGATGTTCTCTCCAATGGTGATAGTGGTGTGTTAACGTCCCCCGACTATAATTGTAGAGGCATCTATTTCTTCCCTTAGTTTCTCCAGTGTTTGCCTCACATATTTGGAGGCATCCTTGTTAGGGGCATAAATGTTTATGATTATTCTTTCTTCACACTGCCTGCTAGGAAGTGCACACTTTCTCAAGGACAGTGTGGACAGTAGACTACCACAAACTACAGCTGCTGTCTGGAAAATTGGTCTAGCTTGATTCTAATCTAGCATAGTGGAGGTTTAAATCTGCCCAAGCCACAACGAATCAAGCATTCTTTCTGCAGTCTCTACCCCAGCAGAAGGGGAAGCAAGTTTTTTTTTTTTGAAAAACACGCCAGGACCCCACTTCCTCATCCTCAATTTTCTTTTTTCTGTGTGTACTGATTTTGGCTACCAACACTATCTCCTTTCCTTTACATCATTCTTTCCTCTATCATTTATTGTTTCTCTTACATTCCACCTTCCTCTGTTTAGCCCTCAATATTTCTGACTTTTTATCTGTAATACCTCTAATCTGTTTTCTATCATTTATTAACTCTCTATATTAATGTCCTCTCTTTTTGTTTTCCCTCTCTTCTGACCACACAGACTTTTAAATTCATATTATATTTCTCCACATATTGAGTTTACTCAGTATAGGTACTCCACATTTTTACAGTTATAACTATACTAGCACGTCTGTACACTGATGATGAGAAATCTGAGGAGGAAATCAAGAAACAAATACCATTTACAATAGTTAATAAATTTCAAACACCTAGGAATAAATTTAACCAAAATGTAAAAGACTTATACACAGTAAACTACCCAAAACTGTTCAAGGAAATCCAAGAAGACCTACATAAATGGAAGAGTATTCCCTGCTCATGGATAGGAAGGCTAAATATTATTAAGTTAACTATCCTACCAAAACTGATCTACAGGTTTAATGCATTCCCAATAAAAATCAACTCAGCATTTTTTAATGAACTAGAAAAACTAACCGTGAAATTTATTTGGAAAGGAAAGAGGCCCTGAATAGCCAAATACATTTTGAAAAAGACAAGTGAAATTGGAGGAATCACACTACCTGACTTCAAAACATACTACAAAGCTACAGTAGTGAAAATGGCATGGTATTGGAACAAGGATAGATACACTGAGCAATAGAACTGAATTGAGAGTTCTTTCTTTCTTTATTGCATTTTATTTTTTTAATTCATTTTTTAAAAATATTACATTAAAAAAATATGAGGTCCTCATTCACCGCCACCGCCCCCACCCCACCACTCCCCCCACAGCAACAGTCTCCCCCATCATCATGACACATCCCCTAGATGTATCTTAAACCCCAGCAGTGATATTCTGCTGGTCTACGTTGAACCTTTAATTCAAGGTCATTTTCCAGTTACTTCATCAGCTGGTACTTGGTAGTGATCCCTCGGCGCCAGGGAGGCTCATCCCAGGGTGTCATGTCCCACGCTGGGGGGAAGGCAATACATTTACATGCTCAGTTTGGCTTCAAGACTTGCCACATTTGAGTAACATGGAGGCTGTCAGGAGGGAACTCTTAAGCACAGTGCAGCTCTGGGCCTTGTTCTTATTTCAGGTGTATAGGCTCACAAGCATAGTCATTAGTATCAGGGGCTCACTGTTGGATCATCATTTCCTTCCTGGTCCTTGCCGTTGCACGTGGGGGACTGCCGCTGCTCCCTTAGGGACCATGACAGAACCCCCCAAGCCAGGAACCCAGCACCCCCCAGCTGTTGTTTTTAATTGTTTCCACTATGAGTATATCCAAACATTTCTATGCACCCCAGACACATGCCCTGTATAACTCCCTGTCAACCATATGTCCCCTGTCAATAACATCCCATACCAGAATTCCTCCACTGCCATTGTTGAACCACTCTGTGATCCAAAACTTCCTGAAAAGTGAAGCCCAATATAATGCCAGGTTCCCTTAATAGTAAAATGGAATAGAGCCATGAGTTTAAAGGTTATATACGGAATACATATTAATTTGGAGAAATTCTACATCCTATCTTTTTCTTTTCTTTTTTCTAATTATTAAGCTTATCTTCACAAGAGTTTTAGATCACAGTAATGCATATATACAATATACAGTACTTCCACATATCCAATATAAATCCTTTTCCCTTACACAGCGATAATCTTTTAACATATTCATACCATATTTACTGAAATTGATGTACAGATATTGAGACAATAGCTTTCAAACAAGGTAATATTTGTGTTTACATTGTGGTTTATACATTAGGCTATACAGTTTTCTAAATTTTTATTTATCCTAAGTTTTTCATTATGGTTTACATTATTAGTCTGTCGGCCCCTATATGTTTTTGGTGTAATATTACATGCTTTATATCCATGTTTGTGTACTCTTGTGAAACACTTCTATTGCCCTCACAGATACGTTGGTTCCATCTATTCAATATCTATTTCCCCCTCCCCTTGGGGCCCACAGTGACAGTCAATCTTCATTTCTTGAGGAGCCATGTTCAGAGATACTTGCAACAGTGTTGAGGGCTTGACTTGCTCAACTGCCCTAATGCTCTGGGAGCCACCATTTCTCTTGAGAGATACAGTTCCCTCTATTTGATGGCATTAGTCCTCCCCGGCATATGGGTATACTTTCACTCTCATTATATGGGTCTCTACCCAATGGTATAACCATTCTGGCAAAATGAGCATTCACCTATTCCCTAGGAATCTGTCCTACCTCAGATTATCCCCTTTAAGTATCTTAAACAGGTAACTTTCTTAATTATATTTTGAAAAGGTTTTCTCAGCATTATACACTCAACCAACACCTGACAATCTTCCATGTTTGTATGTTGCCCCACCCTCCCCCCAATTTCTTGGGCAATATTACCCATCCGCCCATCCCTAGCCCCCCTCAAGCCCAGAAAGCCCCACCCAAAGATAACCCTATGCCCCCATTTTATCCCTTCCTTGTACACATACTTACCTCCAGCTTATCATAGATTTCACCCATGTAGATGTCAGCTTACATCCTTCCTCTACCCCCAGAATTCCTGCAAGCCTATATTCCAGTCACTAGCTCTCTGAGGCAGCTTGGTTTACTTATTTCATATCATTGAGGTCATGTAGTATTTGTCCTTCAATGCCTGGGTTGCTTCACTCAACATAAGGTTCTCAAGACTCATCCATGTTATCACATGTGTTTGTAGTATATTTGTTCTTAAAGCCGAGTAGTATTCCATTGTATGTATATACCTCATTTTATTGATCCACTCATCTGTTGATGGACATTTGGGTTGATTATAACTTTTGGCGATAGTGAGCAATGCTGCTATGAACATTGGTGTGCATATATCGGTTTGTGTCCTTATTTAAATTCTGCTGGGTATATACCCAGCAGTGGAATTATTGGGTTGTATGGCAAATCTACTGTTAGTTTTTTGAAAAACCGTCAAACTGTCCTCCAGAATGCTTGGAACCTTCTGCATTCCCACCAGCAGTGGATGAGTGTTCCCATTTCTTCACATCCTCTCCAGCATTTGTATTCTTCTGTTTTATTCATAGCTGCCAATCTTATGGGAGTAAGATGATATCTCATTGTAGTTTTGATTTGCATTTCCCTGATAGCTAAAGATTTGGAGCATTTTTTTCTTGTGTCTTTTAGCCATTTGTATTTCTTCTTTGGAGAAGTGTCTGTTTAAATCTTTTTCCCATTTTTTAAATGGGTTATCTTTTTATTTTCAAGATATAGGATTTCTTTATATATGCAAGTTTTAAGTCTCCTATCTGATATATGGTTGCCAAGTAATTTCTCCCATTGTGTAGGCTCCCGTTTTACTTTCCTTTTTTTTTTAATCAATTATTGCTTCTTTTTTAATTTTTTAATTGTCTTTTTTTTAAAGATACACAGAACACAAAAAATGTTACATTACAAAATATAAGAGATTTCCATACATTCCACACACACCCCCACTCCTCCCACATCAACAATCTCTTTCATCATTGTGGCATATTCATTTCATTTGGTGAATACATTTTGGAGCACTGCTGCACCACATGGATTATAGTTTTCATTGCAGTTTACACTCTCCCGCAGTATATTCAGTGGTTTATGGCGAGATATATAATGTCCAGCATCTGTCCCTGCAACATCATTCAGGACAACTCCAAGTCCCAAAAATGCCCCACATCACATCTCTTCTTCACTCTCCCTGCCCTCAGCAACTACCATGGCCACTGTCCCCACATTGATGATACAATTTCTTCCATTGCTAGAGTCACAATAGTTCTATAGTAGAATACCAGTAAGTCCACTCTAATCCATATTTTGTTCCTCCATCCTGTCGACCCTGGGGCGGTGATGTCTACTCCACCTCTAATTCGAGAGGGGGCTTAGATCCCACATGATTGATGGATGAGATTCTCCTGCTTGCAATTGTAGGCACTCTTGGTTCCCTGGTGTGGTGGCTGACCATCTTCACCTCCCTGTTAGTTGACCTGGGTAAGTCCAATGAACCGGAAAGTAGGAGTTTCAACTCTGCTAAGGTTCAGGGCCCAGTTGGCACATCACCAGTCCAGAGATTCAAGTTAGAAGTTGAGTTGTTGGATCAAAGACTGAAAGCCTTGAAGGGCCTTGATATAACTTTTCAAATTGCCCTCCAAAGGGACTGCTTCCATTGCAGCTATGTGTGAATTTAAAAATATACAAACAAACAAAAGAAGTCCTATTATTCTAGCTCCATTGAAAACAGGTGTTAGGTTCTTTATTAAATTTTATTTTCATAGCTCTTAAAAATTATAGCACAGCTAGCAAACTTTAATTTTACCTTGTGATTCTGTAAGCAATTTGTGATTCAGTGAGTAAGCAAAAATCTTGCTTTAATCTGAAGATATTAACCTGGTTTGGCTATGTTACCCTTGAATAGCAAAGGTGATTTTTGTTTTGTTTTGTTTAGTTTCTGATTACCACATTTAAACTCTATATTTCAACTGGCTAACTTAACTGGTCTGATTCTTTAAAATAAACAAGTAGCCCTTTAGGATTTTTATAAGAAAATGAAGCAAAACAATTATATATATAATGGTTTATTTATGGCCTATGTTGCTTCTCAAAACATTTTGATAAATAGGTGCCAAATTGGAAGAACTAGGGTATGGTCTAAAACCTGAAAGTTTAATCTAGCATTTATCTTTGCATTAGAGATAAGTATTCACTTTCCAAATACCTAAATGTAATGATAACCTTACCCTGTTAGTTACATCTGGTCTGACTTTTCTATTGAATGATTTCAAATTGTTCTTTCCTGCAATTTGGGGATTTATCAGGAAATGACATGCAGCCAACTGTTAATTATTTCTGACCCTGACAATAGCAGATCTGTCTTCTTGAGCACAATTAGGGATGATGTGTATGACTAAGGGAAAGGTGTGATTTCACTGTAACAAGCTGACCTTTAAAAAGGAATGTACAAAAACTTGTTTAGGTATAAAGTAGTGAAAACAACACATACAAACTTCTGGACATTCTTTCAAAATCAAAATCTGTTTTTGTTCTCAAATTTTTAGGGAAACTTGTTCTAAATTTCCACACATAATCTCCAAATACTTTCTGTCCTAGCAGGTGGTAGGTTCAGTTAGCATTCAGGCTTCTGTGTTTATTTGTTGACTGTTTGTTGTATTGTTTTATTTCATTTCCGGTCCTTTGTATTAAAGCTTTTCAAAGGTAGCTTTCAGTAATCTGAATTTAAAGACAAACAAATAATAAACCAAGAAACTTTAACAACATTCCCTTGATTTTTAATATATTAGTAATTGCTAAAGTTACTTGATTTATTATTATTTGTGTTTAGTAATTGCTTAGTATAATATAAATACCATGAATAAAATGCCATTAATTAAACATTTATTATGTTTCAGGCATATACATATGTATTCACACACACATGTAAATATATGTGTGTTCTAAGAGAAAGAATTATTTCTACTTTATAAATACGAAAAAAATGAGGCTTACATTGTTAAAAATTTGCTTTAGAACACACATATAGTAAATTATAAAAATGAGATTAAAATCTCTGTCTATGTATTGCAAAATCTGCTCTCTTAAGTACTGTGACGCCAAATATTACATAAACACATTAAAAAAAGTTGCATCATAAACTAAGCACATGAACAACTCTGCAGATTCTCCAAATAACAATGCATGCGGGAAACAACAAGAAAGGATTATGCACATTAGTCTACAGTATTCTCCAATGGAGGTATCTGTTTACGAAAATTGTTAGTAGGCATATGTATTTGAAACACATCTCTTTTGAGCTATGATCAGGTGCTCCTCCCCTGAGCAATATGGGTAGGCAATAAGCTTTATTCTTATATTTAAATTATTTTTATGCATTTCTTTTTAAAAAATATTTTACCACAGCATGTTTGAAACCAGTCAATTAACAAAAAATAAGTGGAAATTTTATATCTACATTAATAATATCGTTGTTTATATTTATCCTCTATTTTATAAAAATAAATCCAATAACTTTGATATTTAACCAAATGATAATAAAATATACTTATTTTTTATATTCAAAATTGGCCTAAGTAGAGGCAAATGAAGGGAAGTAGGTTTTAAAAAGCAAAATAAAAAATTTGCAGGTACTCAATAACGTTATAGTGTTGAATTTCAAACACCAGTCAAAAGTTCTGAAAAACTGCGAGTCATCATTCTAAGGAGGTGTGTTTTATGGGAAGATATGAATGTTAATTTTCTAGTACTTTGTTATAAAAGTTTTCAAAGGAACAGAAATATTGAAAGAATCCCATAGCAAACTATATATATAGATTCTTTTTTTTTTTTTTTTTTTTTTTGCATTTTGGGATAACTTCATTCATGCTCTTTAATCAGGATCCACAGGAAGAAATATATTTTATGTTTTCCCCCTTTTCAGACATGTACACACTCAGAAAAATGCAAGTTAAACAAATTTTTTACAAAATAATAACATCCTTTATGCAGGGAAATTGTTTTTGCTATGCCGTATTCCATGCAGTATCATATCTGAAGAACGGTAGGTGATTAGTCATTAGAGTTATTTTCTGACCTTTTTACAAGACATTGTTCACAGTGTAAAGAGCCCCAATTTATTTTGGGGAGAAGTTGGTTACTGCAGTTCTATTTTGCTAGCTTTGACACATAAACAGGAAATGTTTTCCTCAGTAGAGAAATCTTGAACTGCTACAATACTGTAATTAACCATTTAATTATTCTTTTTTTTCATTCATTTTTTAAAAATATTCCATTCAAAAAATATGAGGTCCCATTCAACCCCACCGCCCCTGCCCCACCACTCCCCCCACAGCAACACTCTCTCCCATTATCATGACACATCCATTGCATTTGGTGAGTATATCTGGGCATCGCTGCACCTCATGGAAAATGGTCCACATCATAGCCCATACTCTCCCACGTTCCATCCAGTGGGCCCTGGGAGGATCTACAATGTCTGGTAGTTGTCCCTGAAGCACTACGCAGGACAACTCCAAGTCCCGAAAAAGCCTCCACATCTCATCTCTTCCTACCATTCCCCGTACCCAGCAGCCACCATGGCCACTTTTCCCACACCAATTCCACATTTTCTCTGTGTACCTTGGATTGGTTGTGTCCATTGCATATCTATGTCAAGAGGAGGCTTAGATTCCACATGGATACTGGATGCAATCCTCCTGCTTTCAGCTGTAGGCACTCTAGGCTCCATGGTGTGGTGGTTGACCATTCTTCAACTCCGTGTTAGCTGAGTGGGGTAAGTCCAATAGATCAGAGTGTAGGAGTTAAAGTCTGTTGAGGCTCAGGGCCTGGCTATCATATTGTCAGTCCAGAGATTCAAATCCCCTAGATATATCTTAAACCCCAGCACCAACTACAATTCCAGTAAAGTAGCATGAAAGTCTTGTGAAAAGAGATCCCATCTGTGTCCAGCTCCATCATGCAGAAACACCAGCTCCAAAGAAGGGCCAACTGACATGGCAGTGAACCCCATCTGCCATGACCATAAAACATGTGGGTCTCTTAAGCCCTCAAAAGAACCAATACCTGGGGTTGTATCTACTTTATCTGTCTCTGAGACTCTGCTCAGGTGTGCATAAGGGCAATCCTTCTGAAAACCTCCAGACTCTTTTTTAGAGACTCATAGCCATATATACTCATTTCTCCTTTCCATTTCCCACTTACGTTAGGTCAAACAATATTTTAAACGCCTGTTATTATATGTAGACAGGGATATTCTGCTGGTCCGCATTGAACCTTTAATTCAAGGTCATTTTCTAGTTGCATCATCAGCTGGTACTTGGTAGTGATCCCTCGGTGCCAGGGAGGCTCATCCCTGGCTGTCTTGTCCCACGCTGGGGCAAATGAATTGCATTTACATGCGGAGTTTGGCTTCGAGACTGGCCACATTTGAGTAACATGAAGGCTGTCAGGAGGAAACTCCTAGGCACAGAACTCCTCTAGGCCTTGTTCTTATTTCAGGCATATAGGCTCACAAGCATAGTCATTAGTATCAGGGGCTTACTGTTGGACCCTCATTTCTTCCTGGTCCTTACCGTTGCACGTGGGGGACTGCCTCTGCTCCCCTAGGTACCAAGACAGAGCACCCCTGGCCAGGAACCCAGTACCCCCCCAGCTGTTGTTTTTAATTGTTGCCACTATGAGTATATCCAAACATTACCATGCACCCTGGACATATGCCCTGTATAACTGCCTGTCAACCATATATCATCTGTCAATAGTATCCTATACCAGTATTCCTCCACTGCCATTGTTGAACCACTCTGTGATCGAAAACTTCCTGAAAAGTGAAGCCCAATATAATGTCAGGATCCCTTACTAGTAAAATGGAATATAGCGATGGGTTTAAAGGTTAGATACAGAATACGTATTGATTTGGAAAAATTCTACATCCTATCTTTTTCTTTTCTTTTTTCCTAATTATTGAGCTTCTCTTCACAAGAGCCCTAAATCACAGTAATTCATATATACAATATACAGTACTCCCACTCATCCACCATAAAACCTTTTGCCTTCCACAGTGATATTCTTATAACTTATTCATATCATATTTACTTAAACCGATGTACAGACTCTGAGACAATAGCTTTCAAACACGGTGACATCTGTGCTTACATTGTGGTCCATACGTTAGGATAGACAGTTTTCTAAATTTTTAGTTATCCTATGTTTTACATTATTGTTTACATTATCATTCTGTCGTCCCCTATATGTTTTTGGTGTAATATTACATGTTTTATATCCAACCTTGTGTACTCTCGCGAAACTCCTCTCTTAACCCCACATTTACCTTGGTTCCATACATTCAACATCCATTTTCCCCTCCCCTTGGGGCCCACAGCGACAGCCAATCTCCATTTCCCAAGGAGCCACGTCCAGAGATACTTGCAACAGTGTTCAGGGCCTGACTTGCTCAACTGCCCTAATGCCCTGGGAACCACCCTTTCTCTCTTGAGATACAGTTCCCTCTATTTCATGGCATTAGTCCTGCCCAGGATGTGGGTCCATCCCCACTCTCACTACTTGGGTCTCTACCCAATGGTACAATCCACCTTGGCAAAATGAGCATTCAGACATTCCCCAGGAGTCTGTCCTGCGTCCGACCATCCCCTCTGAGCATCCTAAACAGGTAACCCTCCTAATTATATTCTGATACAGTTTTCTCAGCATTTTACTCTCAACTAACACTGACACTCTCCTATGTTCGTATGTTGCCCCTCCCTCCCCCCAATTTTTTTGGCAATATTACCCATACACCCATCCCCAGCCCCCCTCAAACCCGCAAATCCCCACCCAAAGGCAACCCCTTGCCCCCATTTTATCTCTTCTTTGTGCTCATACTTACCGCCAGTTCATCAGAGATTCCACCCCTGCAGACGTCGACTCACATCCTTCCTCCACCCCCTAATTTCCTATAAGCCTCTCTTCCAGTCTCTAGCTCTCTGAGGCAGCTTGCTTACTTCATATCACTGAGGTCATGTAGTCTTTGTCCTTCAATGCCTGGGTTGCTTCACTCAACATAAGGTTCTCAAGATTCATCCATGTAATCACGTGTGTTTGTAGTGTAATTGTTCTTAAAGCCGAGTAGTATTCCATTGTATGTATATACAACATTTTATTGATCCACTCATCTGTTGATGGGCATTTGAGTTGATTCCAACTTTTGGCGATAGTGAACAATGCTGCTATGAACATTGGTGTACATATATCGGTTTGTGTCCTTGTTTTCAGTTCTGCTGGGTATATACACAGCAGTAGTATTGCTGGGTCATATGGCAAATCTATGGTTAGTTTTTTGAGAGACTGCCAAACTGTCCTCCAGAATGGTTGGATCCTTCTGCATTCCCACCAGTAGTGGATGAGTGTTCCCCATTCTTCACATCCTCTCCAGCATTTGTATTCTTCTGATTTTTTCATAGCTGCCAGTCTTTTGTGAGTAAGATGGTATCTCATTGTAGTTTTGATTTGCATTTCCCTGATAGCTAGAGATTTGGAGCAATTTTTCATGTGCTTTTTAGCCATTTGTATTTCTTCTTTGGAGACGTGTCTGTTTAAATCTTTTTCCCATTTTTTAAATGGGTTGTTTATCTTTTCATTTTCAAGATATAGGAGTTCTTTATATATGCAAGTTATAAGTCTCTTATCAGATACATGGTTGCCAAATATTTTCTCCCATTATGTGGGTTCCCTTTTTACTTTCTTGATAAACTCCTTTGAGGTGCAGAAGGCTTTAATTTTGAGGAAATCCCATTTATCTATTAGTTCTTTTGCTGCTCATGCTTTTGGTGTGATATTCATGAAGCCATTTCCTATTACAAGGTCCTGTAGATGTTTCCCTATACTGCTTTCCAAGGTCTTTATGGTCTTTGCTCTTATATTTAGGTTATTGATCCATCTTGAGTTGATCTTTGTATAAGGTGTGAGTTGGTAATCCTTTTTCATTCTTCTACATATGGCTATACAGTTCTCCAGGCACCATTTGTTGAATAGGCCATTCTGTCCCAGTTGAGAGGGTTTGGTGGCTTTATCAAATATTATATGGCTATATATGTGAGGTTCTATATCATAACTTTCAATTCAATTCCATTGGTCTGTGTGTCTCTCCTTATGCCAATACCATGCTGTTTTCACTACTGCAGCTTTGTAGTAGATTTTGAAGTCAGGTAGTGTGATTCCTCCAATTTCATTTTTCTTTTTCAATTTGTCTTGGGCTATTCAGGGCCTCTTTCATTTGCAAATAAATTTCATAGTTAGTTTTTCTAGTTCCTTAAAGAAGGCCGTGTTGATTTTTATTGGGATTGCATTGAATGTGTAGATCAGTTTTGGAAGGATAGACATCTTAATAATATTTAGGCTTCCTATCCATGAACAGGGAGTATTCTTCCATTTATTTAGGTCTTCTTTGATTTCCTTGAACAGTCTTGTGTAGTTCTCAGTGTATAAGTTTTTTACATCTTTAGTTAAATTTACTTTAAATATTTGATTTTTTTAATTTACTGTTTTGAATGGTATTTGTTTCTGGATTTCCTCCTGATCTTGCTCATTATTGGTGTACAGAAATGCTACTTATTTTTGCGCATTGATCTTATAACCTGCGACTTTACTAAACTCATTTATGAGTTCTAGAATCTTTGTTGTAGACCTATCAGGGTTTTCTATGTATAGGATCATGTCATCTGCAAGTAATGAAATTTTGACTTCTTCCTTTCTAATTTGAATGCCTTTTATATCTGTTTCTTGCCTCAGTGCTTGAGCAAGAACTTCTAAGACAATGTTAAAGAGAAGGGGAAAGAGTGGGTTTCCTTGTCTTGTTCCTGAATTTAGAGGGAAGGATTTTAGAATATCTCTATTGTAAATGATATTGGCTGTGGGTTTTTCATATATGCTCTTTATCATGTTCAAAAAATTTCCTTGTATTCTGATCTTTTGGAGTGTTTTTATCAAGAAAGGGTGCTGTGTTTTGTCAAAAGCTTTTTCTGCATCTATAGATATAATCATGTGATTTTTATCCCTTCAATCTGTTTATATGGTGTATCACATTGATTGATTTTCTTATGTTGAAGCATCCTTGTATACCTGGAATGAATCCCACTTGGTCATGGTGTATAATTCATTTAATGTGTTGTTGAATATGATTAGCAAGTATTTTGTTAATTATTTTTGTATCTAGGTTCATTAAAGAAATTGGTCTGTAATTTTCCTTTCTTGTGGTGTCTTTGTTTTGGTTTGGTACTAGGGTAAAGTTGGCATCATAGGATGAGTTAGGCAATGTTCCTTCTGTTTCGATTTTTTGGAATAGTTTCAGCAGGACTGGTTTTAGTTCTTTCCGGAATGTTTTGTAGAATTTATCAGTGAAGCTGTCTGGCCATGGGCTCTTCTTAGTTGGGAGGTTTTTAATGATTGATTCTATATCTTTACTTGTGATTGGTTTGTTGAGATCATCAATTTCTTCTTTTATCAATATAGGCTGCTTATGTGTTTCTAGGAATTTGTCCATTTCCTCTGAATTGTCATTTTTGTTGGAATATAGTTTTTCGAAGTATCCTCTTATGGTAGTCTTTATTTCTGTGGCTCAGTGGTGATATCTCCTTTCTCCTTTCTTATTTTGTGTATTTGCATCTTCTCTTTTTTTTTTCTTTGTTACTCTCAGTAAGGGTTTGTCAGTTTTATTGATCTTCTCAAAAAAGCAGCTCTTGGTCTTGTTTATGTTTTCAAGTGCTTTCTTATTTTCTATTTTATTTAGTTCTGCTCTTATCTTTGTTATTTCTTTCTTTCTTCTTCCCGTGGGATTACTTTGTTGTTTTTTTACTAACTCCTCCAAATGTGGCAGTTAGTTCTTCAATTTTTGCTCTTCTTTTTCGATGTATGAATTTATGGCTTTAAATTTCCCTCTCACCACTCCTTTTGCTGCATCCCATAAATTTTGGTATGCCATGTTATCATTATCATTTGTTTCAAGGTAGTCATTGATTTCTTTTGAGGTTTCCTCTTTGACCCACTGTTTTTCTAAGAGTGTGCTGTTTAATTTCCATATCTTGGTGTGAAATCTGGGCCTCTGGCCCTGGCAGATTTCCAGCTTCACTCCACTGTGGTCAGAGATATTACTTTTTATGATTTAAATCTTTTAGAATTCATTAAGCCTTTCTTTGTGGCCTAGCATATGTTCTAACTTGGAGAATGATCCATGTGCTCTTGAGAAAAAAGGATATCCTGCTGTATTTGGGTGTAATGACCTGTATATGTCTATTAGATGCAGCTCCACTAATATACTGTTCAAAAATTTTGTTTCTTTAGTGATTCTCTTTTGAGATGTTCTGTCCAGAGTTGATAGCGGTGTATTAAAGTCTCCCACTATAATTGTAGGTTAATATATTCTTTCACTTAGTTTTTCCAGTGTTTGCCTCACATATTTAGAGGCGCCCTTGTTAGGAGCATAAATATTTATGATTGTTTGTTCTTCTTGACAGATTGTCCCTTTCACTATTATGTAGTATTCTTCTCTGTCTCTCACAATTGTGTCGCATTTAAAGTCTATTTTCTCTGATATTAATATAGCTACTCCTGCCTTTTTTTGGTTATTGTTTGCTTGTAAGATTGTTTTCCAACCATTCACTTTCAGCCTTCATGAATCTCTGGGTCTAAGATATGTCTCTTGTAGACAGCATATAGATGGGTCATATTTCCTTATCCGATATCCCAGTCTGAATCTGTTGATAGGTGAGTTTAATCGGTTGACATTCAGTGTTATTACTTTCAAGGAATTATTTATGTCAGCCATATTTTGATTGGACTTGTGTTTGTCTTATTTTGTTTGTTTGTTTTTCTTCTCTTTTTGTATTTTTTGTTACTCTTACACTCTCCTCCAACTCTGCCTGTCCTGTTTTTTTCCTTTCTTCCTGCAGAACTCCCTTTATTATTTCTTGAAGGTGAAGTTTCTTGTTCGCATACTCTTTCAATTTCTGTTTATCTGTGAATATTTTGAACTCTCCATCATTTTTGAATGCTAGTTTAGCTAGGTAGAGTATTCTTGGTTGGAAATATTTTTTTCTTTTCGTACCTTGACTATATCACACCACTACCTTCTTGCCTCCATAGTTTCAGATGAGAAATCAGCACTTAATCTTATGGAGCCTCCCTTGTATGTGATGGTTTTCTTTTCTCTTGCTGCTTTTAGAATTTTCTCTTTGTCTTGAGCATTGGATAATTTGACAAGTGTATGTCTTGGCGTGGGCCTGTTGGGATTTATGATGTTTGGAGTTCGTTTGGCTTCTTGGATATGTACATCTGTCTCTCTCAGTAGATTTGGGAAGTTTTCAGCCATTTTTTCCTGCAACATCCCTTCTGAACCCTTTCCCTTATCTTCTCCCTCTGGGATGCCTATAATATGTATGTTTGTGCATTTTGCGTTGTCATTCAGGTCCCTAAGTTCTAGCTGGATTTTTTCTATCTTTTTATCGATCAATTCTATTATCTGTTTGATTTCTGATGTGCTGTCTTCCACATTGCTAATTCCCTCCTCTGCCTCTTCTAATCTACTATTTGCTGCAAGTGTATTTTTGATTTCTTGAACTATGGTGTTCATTCCCATCATATCTGTTATCTTTTTGCATATGTCTGCAATTTCCTCTCCAAGTGTTTCTTCATGTTGTTAAATTCTTCCTTTACTTCATTAAATTTGTCTCTGATATATGTTCTGAGATCTTTAATTACTTGTGCGAAGTTCTGCTCCCCTTCCTGGTTTTTAGTTTGTTCATTGGATTCAGCCATGTTTTCCTGATTACTGGTCTGGTTTGTAGTTTTTTGTTGCTGTCTTGTCATCATTTTATCTTGATGAGTTTAATCAGTTCCTTAGCTTTTCTGTCTAGTCTTGGGGATTAATTAGCTGTTGTTCTTGAGTAAGTGTTATATCTTCTCTTTGTCCCTTTGTTTTTTCTTATTCTAATTTCTTGTTCCTGGATGATTTCAATTTGAAGGAAAATATTAGGCCAGGGAAAGGAAATTGTGTAAAAAAGGAAAATGTGTAAAGTAGTATAGGTAATAAATGTTAACAGAGCAACAGTATGAGATCTGGGAGGATGGCTATTAGACTCATGTAAGTTGTGTAGAGTTATAGCAATAAGTAGAGAACCTATACTGAGGTAGTTGACTGAATATGGGAGGAATATACTATGAATTAAAAAGCCAGTGTTTTCATGAGAGAGGGAAAGAGAAAAGAAAGACAATAGTATCAAGAGTGGATAAAAGACAGAAAACAAATCAAAGGTATTAGAAATTAAGATTTAGACAATTTGGGGACCAAAGAAAGGGAGAAGGTATATAGGAGAGACAGTAGATAATGGAGGATATCAAGATGTGGGGGAAAAGGGATAGTGTAGGTGGCCAAAATCAATTCACACAGAAACGAGGCAATGGAGGATGAGGAAACCCAGCAAATGTGCGGTATTCCCTGCAGCACCTATTGTAAAATTAAGATAAAATAAAATAAGAAGAAAAAGAGGGAAAAGAAATAAAAACAGAAGAAAAAAAAGGAAAGGGAGGGCAAAGAAAAGGGAGGGAAACAAGCAAGAAAAAGAAAAGAAGAAAGAAAAAGAAAAAAAAAACCCTAAATAAATGAAAAAAGACCTTGGGGGATTCAATGGGAGAAAAGACTAAGAGATAATGCAATATTAGCAACCAGGACAATAAAAAAGAAAAGAAAAAAAAGAAAGAGAAAAAAACAAAACAAAACAAAATCGCAAACATCGAGGGCTAGGACAATCCAGGACCTCAAATAGACCTCAGGGCATGGTGGATTCAAGGATGGGAAGTCTGTGATATTGCATACTCAAGAGGTGTGAGTCTCTGCGGTGTGGGCCACCGGGTTTAGGGGACACAGAACAGGCAACCTCAAATCTGTTTAACAGGGACCCTGGGAGCACCGCAGTGCAACACAGCCTTCAGTGATCCCTGCTGCTGGGTGCCAACCCTATGGGGGGGGTCACATCCGTAAACTCTGACCTCTGTGTCAGAAATCCAAAATTCCCCCTGTCACAAGAGTCTCTTCTGCCACTGTGTCACGAATTCAACTTCAGGACACCTCCCGCCCTGCAAGCCCCTGAAATAGCCTGTTGGGGGCGCCTCTTTATTGCGACCGGTTTACACATCACTGGAGATCAGCAGCCAGGCCTAGGGGGTGGGGCTGTAGCCAGAAGAACTGATCTCCGTGCCAGAAACCCAAAATTCCACTCCTCACAAAAGACTCCTCTATCTCTGTTTCACCTAATCGACTTCCATCCACCTCCCAACCTGCAAGCCCCCAAAACAGCCTGCTGGTGGCACCTCTTTATTGTGACCAATTTAAGGACTGCTGCAGATTGGCAGCCAGGCCTAGGGGGCGGGACTTTAGCCAGAAGCACTGATCTCCGTGTCAGAAATCCAAAATTCCACACCTAGCAAAAGACTCCGTCTCTGTCTCACCAAATCGGTTTCCAAAGACCTCCTGCCCTGCAAGCCCTGAATAGCCTGCTCAGGGCTTATGAATTCCCTAGCACCACAGAGCCTCCAGGAATCACCACTGCCATGCCACCCGCCCCAGGGGGGAGCGTCTTGTGTGCAACTCCTATCTCCGTGTAAGAGAGCCTCCATTCTACCTTTTACATGAATCTTCTCTTTCACCGTCCCACCAAATCGATGTCCAGACACCTCCTGCCCTGCAAAATCCCAAAACAGCCTGGTCCTGAAGAGTTTCCAACGCTGCCCAGCCGCTTCTTTGCAGGAGAGCGAGAGTGCTGATGTAGATCTTCATATATACAGTCATCTTATATTTGATAAGGCCACAAAGCCAACTCAACTAGGAGAGAATGTCCTCTTCAACAAATAGTGTCTAGAGAATTGGATATCTATATGCAAATAAGGAAGAAGGATTACCATCTCCCACCTTGTACAAAGATCAAGTCAAGATGGATCAAAGACCTAATTATATGATCCAAGACCATAAAGACCTTGGAAAACAATGTAGGGAAGCATCTACAGGACCTTGTAATAGGAAATGTCTTCATGAGCTTCACACCCAAATCATGAGCAGCAAAAGAGCAAATAGATAAATGGGACTTCCTCAAAATAAAAGCCTTCTGGACCTCAAAGGAGTTTTTCATGAAAGTGAAAAGAGAGCCTACCCAATGGGAGAAAATGTTTGGTAACCGTATATCTGGTAGGAGACTTATATCCTGCATATATAAAGAACTCCTATATCTTGAAAATAAAAAGATAAAGAACCCATTGAAAAATGGGAAAATGATTTGAACTGATGCTTCTCCAAAAAAGAAAAACAAACGGCTAAAAAGCACATGAATAAAAATCTTCAAAGTCACTAGCTTTTAGGGGAATGCAAACCAAAACTACAATGAGATACCATCTTACTCCCATAAGACTGGCGTCTATCAAAAAACAGAAGACTACATGTGCTGGAGAGGAGGTGCAGGAATGGGAACACTCATCCACTGCTGGTGGGAATGCAGAAGGATACAGCCATTCTGGAGGACAGTTTGATGTTTTCTCAAAAAGCTAGCTATAGATTTGCCATATGGCCCAGCCATTCCACTGCTGGGTATATACCCAGCAGGTCTGAAAATAAGGACACAGATATATGCACACCAATATCCACAGCAGCATTATATACTATTGCCAAAAGTTGGTATCAACTCAAATGCCCATCAATGTATGAATGGATAAATAAAATGTGGTATATACATACAATGGAATACTACTCAGCTATAAGAAGGAATAAAGTACAAACACATGCGATAACATGGATGAATCTTAAGGACCTTATGCTGAGTGAAGCAAGCTAGGCATTGAAGGACAAATACTACATGACCTCTCTGATATGATACATGCAAACCGAGCTGTCTCAGACAGCTGAAGTCTGGAAGATAGTTTTAAAGGAATTTGAGGGGTGAAGGTTGCGAGCTGATGCCTACATGGGTGAAGTTTATGATGAGCTGCAGGTAAGTATTTTACAGGGAAGGGGTAAGATTGGGATACATTTGGGTGGGGCTTTGTAGGCTTGAGGGTGGCTAGGGTTGGGAGAATGGGTCAGAGGATGCAAAGAAGTGGAGTGAGGGCTGTGGGAGCTGTGGAATATGGGAGAATGTCAGGTATATGGTTGAAACTATAATGTTGAGAAAACTCTTCAGAAAATATAATAAGGAAGGATCACGTGTTTAAGGTGCTTAAGTGGGGGGCATCTGGTACAGGGGCAAGCTTGTAGGGAGTAAGTGGGTGCTCATGTTGCCATAGTGTGTTGTATCATTGGGTGGAGACCCATACAATGGTTGTGAAGATGTACTCACATCCTGGGGAGACTTGAAGTTCCCAAATAGAGGGAATTGTGGCTCTCGAGAGAATCGCTGACTCCCAATTAGTTAGGGCTGTCTAGTATGTGAAGTCCTCAGAACTGTTGCAGTATCTGTAAGTCTGGTAACTCAAGTAGTGAAGATTTATTGTTACGGTGTGCCCTGAGGGGAGGGGGAGAGAAGTATAGCATGGATGGAAGCAGGGCAACTCTGGGGTGGCAATGGAAGTGCCTAAGAAGATCATGCAATGATAGATATAGGAGGGGTTAACTTACATCTAAAGTGTATAAAAGTCTATAAACTAAAATGTAAACCATAATGTAAAACATAGGAAACTAAAAATTTAGAAATTTGCACAGTCTAAAATATAAACAATAATAAAAAACAAAATGGAACCATGTTTGAGAGCTATGTTTCAAAATTAGTACATCAGCTGCAGCAAATATAACATGACCCCAAAGGCTGGAGGGTGAGAGTCTGACCCCAGCACTTCATCAGGCTCCTCAGGTTTCTTGCCCATGTTCCCAAAGGCCCCACCATCCTTGCATTTGACTTGTGGGCAGAGGAAGAGAAGGGTGAGAGAGAAAGAATCAGAGGCAGCTTTCAAAGCTCAGCAGCAGAACAGGATGGGCGAGTTGAATATAGATTAAGACATGGTGGTCGCCTTAGATGGGTGCTGGGTGAACTGTGAGGATTTCAAGGGTATTTAGCTCTGCATATAACCAATATCAGACATGGACAAGAGGGTGAAAGTTTGGGAGGTCATAAGGAAGGGTGATCAGCCAGATTGCAAGTCTCCCACAAGCACCCAGATGTACAGGACAATTGTGGTTGTGGTTGCCTCTCTGAGGCTTCAAATCACCATTTCTGTGCCTTGAGGACCTACACACAGCCTGCCTTCGCCATGCAGGGAAAAGCAAGTTTTGGAGCCCAAACTTTCCCTGTTTAAACTGTCTCTCATTTGCCTACAGCCCCTTGGCTCCTGAGAGGTGCCAGCCTCCACTTACCCTAGTGTCCTCCTCCTCAACCGGGGGAGCCGTCTTTCCCAGGGCTACCATCTGTAGCTCTTTCATGGAGAAGTCTTTATGGAGTCTATGTGGTGGAGGCTGTGTGTAACGACTTGCTACTACTTCATCTCCTTTGTGCTTCCATTCCCTCTGCCTCTGGGTTTAATTTTTGGAATTCTGAAACACCAGGAAAGTGAACTCTATTTCACATAGATACAGAAGAAAAGGCCCCATGTACCTTCTCTTTTGAATGGGATGAGGGTTTCCTCCCCAGACCATTCTGCACTCCCCACAGTCCAAATAAATTCTATTAACCATGAAGTACCATGAAAAAACCCCCGAAGCCACACTATTAAGTGTTTCTCCTCTTCCCTAGGTTTCTGAGAGATAAGCTGAGGTTCCCAACGGAAACCATAAATCCAGCTGTGATCCTGTGGTCTATGAACAGAGCTCAGGGAGGTGGATGCTGATCTCATCCTATGGAAGCAAGACCTCTTCAAGGGTCGGAGAGAATGGGAGCATGAGGGAAGTTTCCTTGACAGGCAAGCCTTTATGCTCCTCAAGCCCTTCTTGAAGGGGCCCTCTGTTCAATCCCATCAAGATGCCCAGTCATCTGTGAAATGATCATATCCTCAAACAACACAGTGTACTTCAGACCATGTCCATGCATTGAAGTAACCTTAAAAGGTATCTGTGTGCATTTAGCAATGGCTATTTGAAACAAAGGAGCCAAATTTTTGAGTTTATGTCCATATTCATTCAATGAACCTGAATCAAACTGAAACCCATGCTCAAAACCTAATGGTGACATGAAACTTAACCCTAACACTTATCCCTAACTCAAACCCCTAGCCCTAACCCCTAAAACTAACCCTAAGCCTAACCATAACCTCTAGCACTAACCCTAACCACCCTCCATGACGATATGGCCAAAGTGTGAATGAATCTGAATCTCTTTGGCGGGACAAAGAATACAAAAGTTTAAAGCTCACCCAGTGATTCCAATGGCAGCCAAATGGGAATCTGTGTACATGCACTACTGAGCCCACTTTCATACGCATAAATATTAATTGGAGCTAGTCAGAAACCTGCTTACTTTGATGCAGCATCTCAGGATGGGTTCTGAGTATCAGTTTATTTAACCATTCACAGGGACATGGACACAAGTGCCATAGCAGGTTTTATTTTATTTTTTATGGAGAAATGCCATTTGTTGAATAACTATTAAAATGATCTCATCTGGTTTGGATTCAGAACACCTGCACCACATTCCATAATATGGAACACTTTATTCACATTGAAAGCAATTTTAAAAACATATGCACATTGGCCTCCAGGAATCCCAGGATCAGAGAGCATTCTGCTTACTAAGTCCCAGTAACACATTTCTGAGAGCTAAACCTCTCTTGTCAGGGTAGATTTGCACAAAATCTGCAGTTCCTGTGGAGGTTGCTTTAGCCATAGTCTTTGCAAATTGACTGCACCCTCACCAGTGTGGAAAAAATTCAGACCTTCCCATTGATGGTAGAATTTCTGCAGAAAGAAATGGGTGATGCTGACTTTGAAGGATTCCCATTGAAATGCAACTTCAGTTCCTGTAAGGGTCATGGGCCATGTCAGTGTTACCTTGCCAACATGATCTGGGCTTCCACCATGGGAACACCACAAAGAGGTGAGGAAGGGCTTTCTCCACAGCCCCTGTGGAATGGGCAGCTCCCAGCATCCTCCCCGCCTCAGGCCTTCAGTCAAGTCAAAGTCATGTGAGTTGGGAAGATGAGTCTTCCCTGCCCTGTAGGGTCTCACCTGCACTCACTCTCCTCAGAGGAGATCACCAGAATGTCCTCATAGAGGATACACTTTGTGGTACCTTGATACTGACCCTCAGGCTCCCCTAAGGCATGAGGACTCTGATGAGGAACTGTTGGCTTCTCAGGAGCTAGGGAAGTGGGAGCATTTTAAAAGCTTGTGTTCCACATTCTGCCAACCAGTTTCATGAAGACCCTTAGAAGGATTTAGCCTTCAACATGGCTGGGGGCTGGGGTTCAGGTGTTCAACCGACCTGCATGGTGTGCAGTTGTGGCCTGGCTTGTGGCTTCTGGAAGTCTGTGCTTGCCACCTGTGAACTTGTACTCATGATCCCTTGGTGTGCCTCTTTGTGTCCTGGTGCCTCTGCCCTGCAAGCAGCCTGGAGAATAGAGGTGACCCCCAGATTGGGGCTGTGTAAGCACTTCCAGGAGGCCAGGAAGAGACAGGGTCTTAGTTTCTTTGGGAGATTCTGGCAGGTGTGGAAGGTGATCTGGGCAGACTTCTTGTTTGGTGCCTGGAACCTGAGATTTTGCTCCTGGCTCAGGCATATGGTGGCAGGCTGTGGAGTGCATTTTGAATCTGCCTCAGGCCATGGGGTTTGTTGCTGATGTTTCAGGGCTTGGCCCAAGCTAAGCATTGTGTAGATGTGTTGGGAAACGGCAGAGTAGCCCATGTCATGCCTCCTCTTGGTCGGCTGGCTAAGGGGTTTGGAGGACTGGTGGGAGGAGTAGGGGTCTTCAACATCCGATGAATTGTGTTGCATGTGGGGAATGAGGAAACCTGACCAGGCATTGTTAAGGAAGCCACAGCAGGGAGGCTGGACCTCTTTGTAGGCAAGTTGACAGGCTGCTGCCTTGTAGGCAGATATACCACTTCAGCTCTCCCCCTTTTTTTTTTTTAATTTTAAGAAACAAAGATCACAAAAAATGTTACATTAAAAAATATAAGAGGTTCCCATACACCCCACACCACACACCACTCCCCCCATATCAACAACCTCCACCATCTCTACGGCACATTCACTGCTCTCAATGCACACATCTTGGAGCCCTGCGGCACCACATGAACCACAGTTCACACAGCAGTCCACACTCGACCTCAGTTCATTCAGTGGGTTATGGCAGGATATACAATGCCCAGCATCAGTCCCTGCAACATCATTTAGAACAAATTCAAGTCACAAAAACACCCCTATATCACATCCCCTCCTCCCTTTCCCTGCCCCCAGTAATTACCATAGCCACTGTCTCCACATCAGTGATTCAGTTTGTTCCATTACTGGATTCTCAATAGTTCTATAGTAGAATATCAGTAATTCTACGCTCGTCCATATTTTATTCTCCATCCTGTGTACCCTGGGATGGTGATGTCCACTCCACCTCTAAATCAAGAGGGGGCTTAGATCCCACATGTTTGCTCTCATTTCCTTCACCTCCCTGTTAGATTATCAGGGTAAAACCTATGAACAGGAGAGTAAAAGTTGCAACTCTGCTGAGGCTCAGGGCCTTGCTAGCACATGGCCAGTGCAGAGATTCAAGTCTCCTGGGTATATACCTATCCCAGCACCAACCACAGGTTCAGTAAAAGTGACAGAAAAGGCATGTGTAGAAAGGTCGCAACTGAGTCCAACTCCATCACACTCAGGAGCACAAATTCCAAAGTAGGGCCCAATGAGAAGACCCTGAACTCCAGAGCCATCTGTCATGACTGCAAAACCTGTGTGTCTCCATAGCGCTCAGGAGCACTAGTTCCTTGGTTTTTATCTCCTTTGGCTGTCTCTGGGATCCCGATGAGATGTGAGTATGCGTGATACCTCTGATGACCCCTGACACATTTTGAAGTATCTTATCCTTATAAACTTATTTGTCTTTATTATTCCACCTTTTTTTCAAGGTCTTTTTCTAGTTGCATCACTGGCTGGTGATTGGTAGTAATCCCTCAGCTCCAGGTAAGCTCATCCCTAGGTGTCATGTCCCACACTCTGGGGAAGGTAACACCTTTATTTCCTGAGTTTTGTTAAAGAGTGGCCAGCTTTGAGCAACATGCAATCTCTCAGGAGGTAAATCTTAAGCAATCTGCTGCTCTAGGCCTAGTTGAAATTTTAGGCACAAAGGCTCATTAGCATAGTCATCAGTATCAATTGCTCATCAATGGACCATCTTTCTTGACTGGTCTTTGCGCTTGCACTTGGGGCTTGTTGCTGTTCCACTGGGGAATGTGGCAGAGCACTCCTGGTTAGGAACTCATAACTAAATCAGATGTTGTTTGTAAACTCTAAATACTATGAAAATACCAAACAAATATCTTAACATTTTTATATACCCTATTTACATGTCCTAGAGAACTCCCTCCAACCATGTAGCCCCCATCAATAGCACCCCACACAATTGTTCCTCCCCTGCTATAGTTGAACCCCTCTGTGGTCCAAAACTTCTTCCAAAATGAAGCCTAATATATTGCCAAATTCAATTAATTGGAGAATGAAATAGTAGTGATAGGTTTAAATATTAGAAATAGAACACATACTAATTAAGAAAAATTCAAATAAAATAAAAATAAATTGGGGTATTAAAAATGAAAAGTTCATGAATAGAATATCATTAAATCCACTCTAATCCTTACTGTATTCCTCCTTCCTGTCAAAACATACCTGGTACTTTCCTTTGGTACTCCCTCAGACAAATTAAATCAGAAATTGGGACCAAGAGAGTGGGGTAAGTGTTAAAATGTTACAACAATTTTATAGATTATGGTTATATTGTGAGATGTTTGATAGAAAATATCTAGGTTGCTTTGAGGAGACTGTTCATAAGAATATAGACCCAAAAGATTTTTGAGGACGCTTTAAACAGAACTGATGACCAGAAAGAGAGTGGCCCTTCTTTTACAATGTCAGATATCTTGCCAAAATTCTCTTCCAATGTTAGGTACAAGGCAGAATTTGAAAATGTTGAATTTGGATATTTACCTGAGGCTTTTTACAAATTATGTGGAAAATGCAGTCTGTATATTCCTTACATCTCATAGCAAAAGACGTGGGGAAAGAGATAAACCAAGAACTGAATAGCTGGATACAAAGAAACCAGAAACTGGTGGTTTAGGATATCCCAAGCTTCCTGAAAACAAGTCTTCAGGAAATACTGTCCCATGTGAAGATTTTACTAATTTTGAAACAAGCCAGCCTTATCATTGTAAGTCAGAATGGAAATGCAGTTTTCCAAGATGGACTTACAGAAAGACTTAGGGTCTGATGGTTGGACTACTGTTTCCTTCACGTTAAGACAAGAAACGTTTTCAGAGATCTTTAAGAGTGAAAACAAAATCAGTCTAGACTAAAATGGGCAGGGAGAAGTGAAGTTGTAGGAAAAATAACTTCAAGAGGGAATTTGTGGGAGTGGAGGTCTCAAATTACACACATCCTCAGACCATGATTAGGGCACTATATATGTGTGCTGTACAGAAAGGTGAGTTTGCAGCAGCATTTGAAGAGGGAGGATCTTCAGGCCCATTAATCCCAAAGAAGTTCACTGCCAATGCTCTGGACAGTGAGGAACATATATTCCAAAAATTTGAGAATATATTTTCCACATCCCTATGTACTTGATGGTGAGGTTTACAGTCCTTCTGTTTCTTATTCCACTCAAAATAATTTCCTCAAGGTTCATTCAGGTTTTCATATGGATCCCGATTTCATGTCCTATTTCAACAGAGTAGTATTCCATTGCATGTATATACCACATTTTGTTTTTTCACTCATAAGTTGATGGACCCTTTTGAACTATAAAGTAAATCATTGACCATGGCTTGGGACAGTATGTCAACATTTTTTCAAAAATAATAATAAATACTTTTCAGGGGGGAAATGACAATAGTGGGAGGGGTGAAATTTATGGGGATTCATTATATGTTTAATGTAAATTTTCTGTTACCTAAAGTTTTTTTGAAAATAAAGTGAAATAAAATGACACTAGGGAACAAACAGAAGAAATTGTCATTGTACATAAAAAAAACACAGATCTTATGGGAATAAAAGACACAATAACATTTAAAATTTATAAGTACATTTTTATTTAGTTTTATTTTTGTATTATTTATTATATTTATTTAATTTTTGTCTTCATCTCTGGGGAGATATTGGATTGCAGATGAGTCACAATTGTGACATGGGAGGATCACTGGGATATGTAGGGAGGAGTATACCTAGGGCATGCCACAATGAAAAATGAATGTGTACAAGTGGACATGGGGTCTTGTCTCAATGAGTGGAAACCCGCACAATAAACAAAAGAACATTGGATTCCCATCCTTGGAAGTCCTATCACATTTTATCTAATAGAGTGACAAGAATCCCTAGATTACATAGTCAGTGCCTCACAAAGGAGGACATACTGATATGCCAGGTTTTGCTATTCATGTTTGTATGTAAGAACCTTGTTCTTGTGAAATTGAAACATATTCTAGTATTATATATTGCTACTGAAAGTCTCCTTGTTTCTCTAACTTGGCCTCATTCTAAGCCAGTCTCAACATATGAACTCACTGCCTTTCACCTGGTATGGAATATGTCTCCGAGGCAGAAGCTTCCCTAGCACCAACAGATTATTACCAAGCACCAACTTGCATTTGGAGAATGACCTAGAGCAGAAGAGGAAAGTATTCAATACTAATGAATTTTTTTGCCTAAGAGATTTCATCATGAGTAGGGAGGTCATTCCATTGGTTACACTTATGCACATTTTGGAGGGTCTCACTACCTCTGTGAGTAAACAATGTTTCAAGTAGGGGTCTTCTGAGTTCTCCAGAGACATCTGGACATGATAAGTAGAGGAGATAACCCAGGAATTCAGCAACCTGTCCATTGGCTTTACTTTGGATATGTGATAATCTGTCTCCCAAACACATCAGAGATGTTCTCATTTATAATTTTCCAACACATTGTTCTTATGCCCTTTTTATTTGAACCTATAATTATCACTCTTCCTGTTCAATATGTGTCCCAGAGATGTAAACCTTCTGGCCCTTCATATGACAGTTAAGTCCTGAATCTCAGCAGAGTTGCAGCCAACACCTACCTTCCAATTTATAAGACTCACCGAGGGTTACTAACAAAAACGATGATGACAAAAAATGCCCACACCAAAAATCAGAGAGAATCTAAAGCTGCAAACAATTCATTTCCACCCATCTAGTGCACGCAATCTAAGACCCATCTCCATCAGAAACATAGTGGGCACCACCATCAAAAATCCTCAATTGAGGACTGAGCAAATGTATGGGATAATGCAAATAAGGACTCAAGTATAATTATTATTCTAGTAATGGAAGAACTCATAACACTGATCTAAATGCAATGGTCTCCAGAGTTCTTGAGGTTAGTCACAGGGAAGAATAGTTGTAAATGGGTCATTTGGGGGACATGGGAATTGTTTTGTGCATGACATTGCAATGATGGGTCCAGAATGATAGTGCAAAGTGTAAATCATAATGTGAGCTACAGACCAGGTTAAGATGCAATACTTCAATATGTGATCATCAATTGCAGCAAATGTACCTGACTAACGAAAGATGTTAATGGGGAAATGTTTAGGAGGGGGAAGGAATGAGGTATATGGTAATGGCCTATATTTCCAATTTAACTTATTTGTAATCTAAAGCTTCTTTAAAAAAAGTATTTTTAAAACAAAAAAAATAGAAATTTGTAAAATAAGAGTTGGGTAATAGCAAAAAATGATGTAATGAATTTAAAAATGGGTAATAGCAAGATATTTGAGGAATTGTGGGATTCTTGAGAGAAAAGGCCTAGATTGTTTGAAGAGGCTGTCTGTAGGAATATGGGATATTTGAGGAGGCTAAAGACAGAAATGAAGGTTGAAAGAAAGTGACCCTTTTTTTAATACAAATATCAAAGAGCTTGTCAAAATTTACTCCTGATAGTAGAACGAAAGCAGAATTTAAAAATGATGAACTTGGATATTTCCCCATGGAGATTTCCAAATTAAATGTGGAAAATGCAGTCTGTATTCTCCTTTAAGTGTAGAGCAAAATGTGTGAGGAAAGAGATAATGTTGTAAATGAATTACTGGGCACAAAATAACCAGAAATTGGTAGTTTGGGAAATCCTAATCTTCCTGAAGACAAGCCCCAACATTTAATGACTCATTAGGATTTAACTAAACTTGGAAATAGCCAGCTATATCCCTGCAAGTCAGGAATTAAAATGAAGTTATCCAGGAAAGACTTGTGGAAAGTCTTAGTGTCTGATAGATTAGACCCCTGATTACTTCATGCTAAACCAAGAAGCATTTTACAAGATCTGTATGAATGAAAGCACTGTTAGCCCAGAATAAAATGGAGAGGGAGAGTATGATTGAAGTAAAAACATCTTCAAGAGGAAAACCATGAAAGTTGGGGTCTGGAATTTAGACAAATCCTGAGAAGATGTGAGGAGCCCCATGCAAGTGTGCAGAAAGGGTGAGATTGACCCATCATTTGAAGAGGGTGGAACATCTGGCCCATTGTTCATGAACAATTTCACTGTCCCACCTGTGGACAGGGTATCATGTATGCCCAGAGATTGGGGAATTGAGATCCTCAACCAAATGTACTTATAGGGGGAGGAATAGTTTTGCCTGTGATCCAATGCTTGATGAGTATGGAACCCAGAAAATGGCCACTGGGCATTCCATGGAAAGTGCAGGACCCCATGATGCTTCAAGGAAAAGAAATATTTTGTAAGGATAACTTTCACAATTTGAAGTCTAATGGAGTACACCCTGCAAGATTTCTGAACTGTCAGTGACCCATGACTCTTTTCCTTATAGTTTTTTAGTTTTACAGGATTACAATCAGAGGGGTACATTGCTCCAAGACAAGGTATGCTTATAAGTGATTTTTATGAGATTTTGTACTTAGCCTTGCCACTGAAATGATATTTGTGAAAATGTGTGATGCAATGATTGAGCTTTTTCATATTTAAAATATGTTTTTGTGATTCATAAACTGGAATATGGCCATTTGAAATTATTTTAATAATGTCAGAAAGAGAATGATTGTGTTTGTGAAATGGTCCCCTGATGTAAGTGTCAGCAACAATTTCAGTTGTAATATGTCTGTGAGGCTCAACTCAGGTTGAGTTCCCACCCTCTTGATGGGTCTTCTAAAACAGAGACAAATTAGAAAATACCTCCCATTTTTTTTTATTCTGCCACATGCTCAAACAGCTGAGGTCAGGGAGAGAGATGAGTCATTTTCCTGATAGCTTGCAGCTGAAATTGTGATGAAAGCCAAATATCTCTCTCTTTTTAGTAATAAGTCCACCTAAATTGTTTTGAATATTTCAAGATGCAATTGAGAGGGTTGCTATTCCCCTTCACACCCAAACTCTGTTTAGTTCCCCATCTAGTTAAACAAATACAGAAATCAAGAGCTAGGCAAACCAACTCAATATCACTTCCTTATGCCAGAGGCTGCTCATTTATGTATTCCACAAACAAATCTAAAATTTCCAAGTGTGATGAAATACCACTTACATGTTTAGCAGGAACTAATGTTCTGCTGGGGACATGGAGAATTACAAAATGCAAACACACAAAACACAGAACTGAATCTGCTTTACGTGGTAGCATAAAGTCTTTAGGGAAGCTGTCTTACTCTCAGAGTAGGTGGTTACAATGTCAGTGTTTGACAATGTCTTGCCGAGGAAATACAGTATTCCACCAACAGCATCTTCTCACAAGGAAGCCTGCTCCACACTGGGTTCTAAACTGAAGAGGTTCTGGGGTGGTCTTCAGCTGGATTCATTCACTTGGCATGGCAGAACAGTCAGAAACACTGAAGTGGAATAGAAAGGAAAAGAGGGTTTATTCCTTGGTGGAAGACCAGAAATATACAATTGTAAAACATCCTTCCCATCTTGAGTGATTCTAAAATTTCTTACAATCAGTGAGTTAATGAATAATTGGTTTGGGTGTGAAAATAAGTTCTTTCATTAACATACATTAAGGGTATGTACAAGGTGGGGTGGGTATCAAGCACGGATGAGTCAAAAAGTTACAATCATCAGTGATTAAGGTTCTGGGATACAAGTGTAAAGAGTATAGTCCAATCACAAGTTTTTCTATCTGAATATTAAACAGGAGGGTGAACTGTTTACCAGCACAATGGCAAGTATATAGAAGAATTAGACAAATTTTGAAAAAACAAAAATCAAAGATAATTTCAGTCTGAAATTACCATCACAATAGTAAGTAGACCCAAGGGTGATGCTAAGTTAAAAGGAAGCATAAACAGGTGTGAGATCACTTCAGAACGTCCATGATAATAACAGCTTTAGGGAGAGGAAGCAAGATGGTCGCTGAGTGAACTTGCCTTGAGGTTTCTCCTGGGAGGAAGCAGCTGGGTGCCATTGGAGTTTCTCCGGGACCAGGATTTTTGCAGGGCAGGAAGTGTCTGGACATCGATTTGGTGGGAAGGTAATGGAGAGGATTGGTCTATGGGATAGAGTTGGGGTTCTATTGCACGGAGGTGAGTCCTGCACACAGGTTGCTCCTTCCTTGGCGGGGGTGTGAAGCCCTGGAATCAGCGCTGCGGCAGCGCTTTTTGGAGGCTTTGCGGTGCTGGGGAATTCGTGAGTCCTGGGCGGGCTGTTGGGGGGTTGATGGGACGGGACACCTTTGTGGACCGATTTGGGGAGACAGACGGTGTTTTGTTGTGAAGCAGGGAATTTTTGATTGCGGACACAAGTAATAGCGCTTCCACCTGGAGCCCCGCCCCCACAAGCCCGGCTGCCAATCTGCAGTGGAATTAGATTGCTGGCAATAAAAGGACATAATTGGGAGGTTGCTATAGGGTGCGGCAAGGGAAGGGGATACGTCTGGAAGCCAACTGGGGAATATTTTGCGAAGCTTGGGAACTCCGGTTTTAGACTCTGTTGTCGGCATTACCGGCTGAAGCTCCACCCACGGACCTGGCTTCTGATCTGTGTCATTAAAATGACTGCAGAGTAGAGGCGCCCTCAGGTGGCCGTGCTGAGGTTTCACGGGGTGGGAGCTGTCCAAAAGCTGAATTGACGATATATCCACATAAATAAACCCAGTGAGTAAGTGAATTCCAGGGTTCAGACATAACATAGAGTTTGCAGATCTGACTTCCCCCATAAGGCTGGCACCCAGCTGCGGGGCTCCCTGAGGGCTGTGTTACACTGCGGTGCTCCTAGGCTCCCTGTTGACCAGATTTGAGGTTGCCAGGTCTGAGTCCCCAAAACTCTGGTGGCCCACACCCCAGAGATTCACACCTCTTGAGTCTTCAATATTTCAGACTTTCCATCCCTCAATCCACCATGCCCTTAGGTCCATCTGAGGTCCTTGAATGCCCTAGCCTTCAAAGTTTGTGTTTTTTCTTTTTTGTTTCATTTTGTTTTGTTTTTATTTTCATTTTATCTTATCTTTTACTTTTTTAAATGTCCTGATTGCTAATATTACATTATCTCCTAGTCTTTTCTCCCAGAGTATCCCCCAAAGTCTTTTTTTTTCCAGTTATTTAGGGTTTTTTTATTGTTGTAGTTGGTATTGAAATTGTGGTTCGTGTATATCTTTTTTTTTCCTTTCCCTACTTCTTGCTCACCCTTTTCCCTCCCCCTTTTTCTTTCTTCCTTTCTTCTCATCTTTTTTTTTCTCTGTTTTTTCTCTCTCTCTTGTCCCTCATTTCTACTTATTTAATTTTAACTTAATTATACAATAGGTGATGCAGGGAACACCTCACATTTGCTGGGTTTTCTCATCCTCCACTGCCTCATTTCTGTGTGAACTGATTTAGGCTACCTACACTATCCCCTTTCCCCTACATCTTGATATCCGCCATCATATACTGTCTCTCCTATATTCCACCTCCCATTCTTTGATCCACAAATTGTCTAACTCTTGATTTCTAATACCTTTGTTTTCTGTCTGTTATCCAATCTTGAAACTACTACCTTTCGTTTCTCTCTCCCTCTCCCATGAAAATACTAGCTTTTTAATTCACACCATATTCCTCCCATATTCAGTCGACTACCTCAATATAGGTACTATACCTACTGTTATAACTCTACTCAACTTACATGAATCTAATATCCATCCTCCCAGATCTCATATTGTTGCTCTGTTAACAGTTATCACCAATACTACTACACACTGTTTCCTTGCTTACACAATTGCCTTTCCCCAGCAATAATACTTTCCTTTAGAGTGAACTCAACCAGCAATAAGAAATTAGAATAAGAAGAACAAAGTGTCAAAGAGAAGATATAACACTTACGCAAAAACAACAGCTAATTAATCCCCAAGACTAGACAAAGAAGCTAAGGAACTGATTAAACCCATCAAGATAAAATGATGACCAGACAGCAACAAAAATTTACAAACCAAACCAGCAATAAGGAAAACATTGCTGAATCCAATCAACAAACTAAAAATCAGGAAGGGGAGCAGAACTTTTCAAAATAAATGAAAGATCTCAGAACATTTATCACTGACAAATTTAATGAAGTAAAGGAAGAGGTTAACAACATGAAGACAACACTTGGAGGGGAAATTGCAGACATACGCAAAAAGATAACAGGTATGATGGGAATGAACAACACAGTTCAAGAAATCAAAAATACACTTGCTGCAAATATCAGCAGACGAGAAGAGGCAGAGCAGAGAATTAGTGATGTGGAAGACAGTACATCGGAAATCAAACAGATAGTAGAATTGGTCAATATGAAGGTAGAAAAAATCCAGCTAGGACTTAGGGACCTGAATGATAATGCAAAACGCTCAAACATACGTATTACAGGCATTCCAGAAGGAGAAGAGAAGGGAAAGGGGTCAGAAGGAGTGATGCAGGAAATAATGGCTGAAAACTTCCCAAATCTACTGAAAGAGACAGATGTACATATCCAAGAAGCACAGCGCACTCCACTGGTCATAAACCCCAACAGGCCCACCCCAAGACAAATACTTGTCAAATTATCCAATACTCAAGACAAAGAGAAAATTCTAAAAGCAGCAAGAGAAAAGAAAACCATCACATACAAGGGAGGCTCCATAAGAATAAGTGCTGATTTCTCATCTGAAACCATGGAGGCAAGAAGGCAGTGGTATGATATAGTCAAGGTACTAAAGGGAAAAAATTTTGAACCAAGAATACTCTATCCAGCTAAACTAGCATTCAAAAATGATGGAGAGTTCAAAATATTCACAGACAAACAGAAACTGAAAGAGTATGCCAACAAGAAACTTCTCCTTCAAGAAATTCTAAAGGGAGTTCTGCAGAAAGAAAGGAAAAAACAGGACAGGCAGAGTTGGAGGAGAGTGTAAGAGCAAAAAAAAGACAAAAAGAGAAGGGGAAAAAAAAGCAAACAAAATATGACAAACAGAAGCCCAATCAAAATATGGCTAATACTAATAATTCCTTGAAAGTAATAACACTGAATGTCAATGCATTAAACTCACCTATCGAAAGATTCAGACTGGGACATTGGATAAGGAAATATGACCCATCTATATGCTGCCTACAAGAGACACATCTTAGACCCAGAGACTCATAGAGGTTGAAGGTGAAAGGCTGGAAAACAATCATACAAGCAAACAATAACAAAAAAAAATGCAGGAGTAGCTGTATTAATATCAGACAAAATAGACTTTAAATGTAAAACAATTGTGAAAGACAAAGAAGGACACTACATTTTAGAGAAAGGGACAATCAGTCAAGAAGATCGAACAATCATAAATATTTATGCTCCTAACAAGGGTGCCTCTAAATACGTGAGGCAAATGCTTGAAAAACTAAGTGAAACAATAGAGGCATCTACAATTATAGTGGGGGATTTTAATACACCACAATCAACTCTGGACAGAACATCTCAAAAGAGAATCACTAAAGAAACAAAACATTTGAACCGTATATTAGAGGAGCTGGATCTAATAGACATATACAGATCACTACACCCAAACACAGCAGGATATACATTTTTCTAAAAGTGTACATGGATCATTCTCCAAGATAGACCATATGCTAGACCACAAAGAAAGGCTGAATGAATTCAGAAAGATCAAAATCATACAAAACAATATCTCTGATCACGGTGGAGTGAAGCTGGAAATTTGCAAGGGACAGAGGCCCAGATTTCACACCAAGATAGGGAAATTAAACAGCACACTCTTAGAAAAACAGTGGGTCAAAGAGGAAATCTCAAAAGAAATCAATGACTACCTTGAAACAAATGATAATGATAACACAACATACCAAAATTTATGGGATGCAGCAAAAGCAGTACTGAGATGGAAATTTCTAGCCATAAATTCATATTCAAAAAAGAAGAAAGAGCAAAAATTGAAGAACTAACAGCTCATTTGAAGGAATTAGAAAAACAACAACAAAGTCACCCAACAGGAAGAAGAAGGAAGGAAATAACAAAGATAAGAGCAGAACTAAATGAAATAGAACATAAGAAAGCACTTGAAAAGATAAACAAGACTAAGAGCTGGTTTTTGACAAGATCAACAAAATTGACGAACCTTTAGGGAGACTAACAAAGAAAAAAAGAGAGAAGATGCAAATACACAAAATAAGAAATGAGAAAGGCGATATCACCACTGACCCCACAGTAATAAAGACTATCATAAGAGGATACTTTGAAAAACTATATTCCAACAAAAATAACCATTTAGAGGAAATGGACATATTCCTAGAAATACATAAGCAGCGCATATTGATGAAAGAAGAAATTGATGATCTTAACAAACCAATCACAACAAAGAGACAGAATCAGTCATTAAAAATATCCCAACTAAGAAGAGCCCAGGGCCAGACGGCTTCACAGGTGAATTCTACAAAACATTCTGGAAAGAACTAACACCTATCCTACTGAAATTATTCCAAAAAATTGAAACAGAAGGAACATTGCCGAACTCCTTCTATGATGCCAACATTACCCTAGTACCAAAGCCAAACAAACACACCACAAGAAAGGAAAATTACAGACCAATTTCTCTAATGAACTTAGATGCAAAAATACTTAACAAAATACTTGCTAATCGTATTCAACAACACATTAATCGAATTATACACCATGCCTAAGTGGGATTTATTCCAGGCATGCAAGGATGGTTCAACATAAGAAAATCAATCAATGTAATACACCATATAAACAGACTGAAGGAAAAAAATCACATGATTATATCTACAGATGCAGAAAAAGCATTTGACAAAATACATCACCCTTTCTTGATAAAAACACTCCAAAAGATCGGAATACACGGAAATTTTTTGAACATGATAAGGAGTATATATGAAAAACCTACAGCCAACATTGTTTACAATGGAGAAATCCTAAAATCCTTCCCTCTAAACTCAGGAACAAGACAAGGATGCCCATTGTCTCCACTCCTATTTATAATTCTCTTAGAAGTACTTGCTCGAGCACTGAGGCAAGAACCAGATATAAAAGGCATTCAAATTGGAAAAGAACAAGTCAAAATTTCATTATTTGCAGATGACATGATACTATGCATAGAAAACCCTGAGAGATCTACAACAAAGTTTCTAGAACTCATGAATGAGTTTAGTAAAGTCGCAGGTTATAAGATCAATGCGCAAAAATCAGTAACATTTCTGTACACCAATAATCAGCAAGATCAGGAGGAAATCAAGAAACAAATACCATTCACAATAGTAAATTTAAAAAAACCAAATCTTTAGGAATAAATTTAACTAAAGAGGTAAAAAACTTATACACCAAGAACTAAACAAGACTGTTCAAGGAAATCAAAGAAGACCTAAATAAATGGAAGAATATTCCTTGTTCATGGATAGGAAGACTGAATATTATTAAGATGTCTATCCTACCAAAACTGATCTACACATTCAATGCAATCCCAATACAAATCAACACAGCCTTCTTTAAGGAACTAGAAAAACTAACTATGAAATTTATTTGCAAAGGAAAGAAGCCCCGAATAGCCAAAGACATATTGAAAAAGAAAAACGAAATTGGAGGAATTACACTACCTGACTTCAAAACATACTACAAAGCTACAGTAGTGATAAAAGCATGGTATTGGCATAAGGAGAGACACATAGACCCATGGAATCGAATTGAAAGTTCTGATATAGAACCTCACATATATAGCCATATAATATTTGATAAAGCCACCAAACCCTCTCAACTGGGACAGAATGGCCTATTCAACAAGTGGTGCCTGGAGAACTGGATAGCCATATGTAGAAGAATGAAAGAGGATTACCATCTCACACCTTATACAAAGATCAACTCAAGATGGATCAAAGACCTAAATATAAGAGCCAAGACCATAAAGACCTTGGAAAGCAGTGTAGGGAAACATCTACAGGACCTTGTAAAAGGAAATGACTTCATGAATATCATACCAAAAGCACGAGCAGCAAAAGAACTAATAGATAAATGGGATTCCTCAAAATTAAAGCCTTCTGCACCTCAAAGGAGTTTGTCAAGAAAGTAAAAAGGGAACCCACATAATGGGAGAAAATATTTGGCAACCATATATCTCATAAGAGACTTATAACTTGCATATATAAAGAACTCATATATCTTGAAAACAAAAAGATAAACAACCCATTTAAAAAATGGGAAAAAGATTTAAACAGACACTTCTCCAAAGAAGAAATACAAATGACTAAAAAGCACATGAAAAAACTCTCCAAATCTCTAGCTATCAGGGAAATGCAAATCAAAACTACAATGAGATACCATCTTACTCCCATAAGATTGGCAGCTATGAAAAAAACAGAAGAATACAAATGCTGGAGAGGATATGAAGAAAGGGGAACACTCATCCACTGCTGGTGGGAATGCAGAAGGATCCAACCATTCTGGAGGACAGTTTGGCGGTTTCTCAAAGAACTAACCATAGATTTGCCATATGACCCAGCAATACCATTGCTGGGTATATATCCAGCAGAACTGAAAACAAAGACACAAACTGATATATGTACATCAATGTTCATAGCAACATTGTTCACTATCACCAAAAGTTGGAATCAACCCAAATGCCCATCAACAGATGAGTGGATCAATAAAATGTGGTATATACACACAATGGAATACTACTCGGCTGTAAGAACAAATACGCTACAAACACACGTGATAACATGGATGAATCTTGAGAACCTTATGTTGAGTGAAGCAACCCAGGCATTGAAGGACAAATACTACATGACCTCAATGACATGAAATAAGCAAACTGCCTCAGAGAGTGAGAGACTGGAAGATAGGCTTACAGGTAATCAGGGGGTGGAGGAAGGATGTGAGTCGACGTCTACAGGGGTGGAATTTATGATGAGCTGGCGGTAAGTATGAACACAAAGAAGAGATAAAATGGGGGTAAGGGGTTGCCGTTGGGTGGAGCTTTGCGGGTTTCCGGGGTGCTGGGGATGGGTGGATGGGTAATATTGCCAAAAAGTAGGGGGAGGGAGGGTCAACATACGAACATAGGAGAGTGTCAGGTGTTGGTTGAGAGTAAAATGCAGAGAAAATCGAATCAAGATATAATTACGAGGGTTACCTGTTTAGGATGCTCAGAGGGGATGGTCTGATGCGGGACGGGCTCCTGCTGAATATCTGAATGCTCATTTTGCCAGGGTGGGTTGTACCATTGGGTAGAGACCCAAGTAGTGAGAGTGGGGTGGACCCACATCCTGGGGAGGACTAATGCCATCAAATAGAGGGAACTGTATCTCTCCAGAGAAATGGTAGCTCCCAGCGCATTAGGGCACTTGAGCAAGTTAGGCCCTGAAATGGACGTTGCACCTCGGGGAAATGGAAGTTGGCTGTCACTGTGGGCCCCAAGGGGAGGGGAAATTGGATGTTAAATGTGTGGAACCAAGGTAAAGGTGGGGTAAGAGAGGAGTTTCGCGAGAGTACACAAGGATGGATATAAAACATGTAATATTACACCAAAAACATATAGGGGATGACAGACTAATAATGTAAACCATAATGTACAACATAGGATAACTAAAAATTTAGAAAACTGTATAACCTAAAGTATGGACCACAATGTAAGCACAGATGTCACCTTGTTTGAAAGCTATTGTCTCAGAGTCTGTACATCAGTTTAAGTAAATATGATATGAATAAGTTATAAGAATATCGCTGTGGAAGGGAAAAGGTTTTATGGTAGATGTGTGGGAATAATGTATATTGTATATATGAATTACTGTGATCTAGGACTCTTGTGAGGAGAAACGCAATAATTAGGAAAAAAGAAAAGAAAAAGATAGGATGTAGAATTTTTCCAAATCAACATGTAGTCTATATCTAACCTTTAACCTCATCGCTATATTCCATTTTCCTAGTAAGGGAACCTGACATTATATTGGGCTTCTCTTTTCAGGAAGTTTTGGATCACTGAGTGGTTCAACAATGGCAGTGGAGGAATACTGGTATAGGATACTTCTGACAGGTGATATATGGCTGACAGGGAGCTATACAGTGCATATGTCCAGGGTGCATGGTAATGTTTGGATACACTAATAGTGGCAACAATTAAAAACTACAGCTGGGGGGGTACTGGGTTCCTGGCCGGGGGTGCTCTGGCGTGGTCCCTAGGGGAGCAGCAGCAGTCCCCCAGGAGCAACGGTAAGGACCAGGAAGGAATGAGGGTCCAACAGTGAGACCATGAAACTAATGACTATGCTTGTGAGCCTATATGCCTGAAATGAGAACAAGGCCTAGAGCAGCACTGTGCCTAGGAATTTCCTCCAGACAGCCTTCATGTTACTCAAATGTGGCCAATCTTGAGGCCAAACTCAGCATGTAAATGCAATGCCTTCCCCCCAGCGTGGGACATGACACCTGGGGATGAGCCTTCCTGCCACCAAGGGATCACTACCAAGTACCAACTGATGATGCAACTAGAAAATGACCTTAAATTAAAGGTTCAATTTGGATCAGCAGAATATCCCTGTCTACATATAATAACATGACTTTAAAATGCTGTTTGACCTAATATAAGGGGGAAATGGAAAGGACAAATGAGTTTATATGGCTATGAGTCTCTAAAAAAGAGTCTGGAAGTTGTCAGAAGGATTGCCCTTATGCACAACTGAGCAGAGTCTAAAAGACAGATAAAGTAGATACAACCCCAGGTATTGGTTCCTTTGAAGTCGAAAGAGACCCACGGGTTCTATGGTCATGGCAGATGGGGTTCACTGCGATGTCAGATGGCCCTTCTTTGGAGCTGGTGTTTCTGCATGATGAAACTGGACTCAGATGGGATCTCTTTTCACAAGACTTTCATGCTACGTTACTGGAATTGTAGTTGGTGTTGGGGTTTAAGATATATTTAGGGGATTTGAATCTCTGGACTGACAATATGATAACCAGGCCCTGAGCCTCAACAGACATCAGCTCCTACACTCTGATTTATTGGACTCACCCCACTCAGCTAAGATGGAGTTGAAGAAGGACAACCACCACACCATGGAGCCTAGAGTGCCTACAACTGAAAGCAGGAGGATTGCATCCAGTATCCATGTGGAATCTGAGCCTCCTCTTGACATGGAGGTACAACGGACACAGCCAATCAAAGGTCCACATAGATAAGGTGGCATTGGAGTGGGAAAAGTGGCCATGGTGGCTGATGGGTATGGGGAATGGCAGAAAGAGATGAGATGTGGAGGCGTTTTTTGGGACTTGGAGTTGCCCTGGATGGTGCTTCATGGGCAATCACTGGACATTGTAAATCCTCCCAGGGCCCACTGGATGGAACATGGGAGAGTGTGGGCTATGATGTGGACCATTGACCATGAGGTGCAGAGATGCCCAGAAATGTACTTACCAAATGCAATGGATGTGTCATTATGATGGGAGTGAGTGTTGCTGGGGGGGAGTGGTGGGGTGGGGGTGGTGGGGTTGAATGGGACCTCACATTTTTTGAATGTAATATTTTTGCAAAATGAATAAAATTAAAAAATAAAAATAAATTAAAAAAATAAATAATATGATGCACTCTGAAAAAAAAAACAGCTGTATTTTAATTAGCCAGTTTTCAACACTGTCAGGTAATAACATTGGGCTGTTTTTGTAATATAAAGGCATTCATATAATGATATTGAAATCATAATTATGTCTTCACTTTTTACTCTCAATATTTTAGAGTTCATCTTCACTTCAAAAATAACTGGGCACTTTCCTTCATGAACTAAGAAACAGAAACTGTTTGAATATTAGTTGACAGTTAAGGTTGCACCCAAAGATCTTCCATATTGGATAGTAGTTAATTCAGGACTATCATTCATGTTACCAATATAATCATTTTTTAAGAAAAGGCCTTCCATAAATGATTTTATATGTACTTAAACCAAGTTCTCTTCAGGGAGAAATTCGTAATGTCAGCAGAGTATGTGCAAGGTTTTATCTCACATAAGGGGAGTCTCTAAATAAATAAAACTTCATAAAACTTACCTTCAGATTGCCCTTCAACTATATTTGAAATATCTGCACCATTAAAACTTCATCCAGTTCTATTAATTTTCCCCTTTTGGTCTAATCAGACATGGTCAGGGAGAGCTGTACACGGGATTTTTAAAATTTTGTATTGCTATGAAATATCTTTGGAAGTCAAGTCACATGATGCCAGGGAAAACCTTATCCCTGGAAGACCTGTCCAATGTAGGGAGGAAGATAGTAAATGTTTGGTTTAGAGAAGAAGACCACATTTGAATAATAAAATGGTTGTCTACAGACGACTCTTAGGTATTAATTATAATTGAGTTTAGCTTCATCATCATAGAAATAAGTTTCATGAGTGCAAGCCTTGAGAGCAATCACATAGCTTACTAGCATATTTCTTTTTCAAAGGCTTACCTTGCAGAGTTTTACCATTTTGATAAATTTGGAGCTCCTAGTTTTTTAGAGAGAAATTGCAATTTTCCAGGTGAAGAAGAAAATATATTTATGTTTTTTCTCAGTCCTGAGGGGACTTGACAAATATCATTCTCACTTATTCCAAAAACACTATGAAATGCGTCAAGGTATTACAACAATTCTGTAGAGAATATCACCATCTCATTCACTGTTTTAGATTCCAGGTTAACTATCCTGTTTACTTAAGCTTCCTTTGAGGTTATATTAGATAGTACACCACAGAAACAAAGAATTTTCTTGACAAAAACTATTTCTTCTTTCTGTTCCCCAAAGTATTAAAAGGTTTTTTTTTTCAAGTGTAAAATACACATACAATGGAATTTTATTCATCTATAAAGGGGAATAAAGCACAAATACATGCTGTAATATTGGTGAAATTGCAATCATGTAAAGTGAAAGAAGCCAGGCACAAAATCCAGTTTGAGATTATTTTGTGAATCTCAAAGAAGGGAAGTTGACGTTGGTAAACGTATCTATTCCTCTGGGTAGGATACATTTTGATTGCATTACATTCAGCTGAGGTGTCTCTGATTAGATTACCATTTACAATTATGGCTTTTTATTTGACTATGGCTAAAGGTGAGACTGATGTTGGGTCCCTGACCCCTTGATGTGTCTGATAAATGTGCAATCAAAGAGAGAAAGTGTGAGAGTTCTCTATCATTTTTTTCTGCTGTGTGATAGAATAGTGAAGACTGAAAGAGCTGTGGTCCAGTGATGGACCATTTTGTCTGATATTTTACAGCTGACATTGAGAAGAGTGGGACTGCAGAGAAGGATATGGGAAGCATTAAGAGACAAGATGTATACCAGCTTGCAGCTGAAATGGGGAAGAAGCAGAAGAGATAACCCAGAAAGAGGAAGTCCAGAGGGAAAGGCTGAAAACTTACAGAGATTTCTTGCCCTCTTGCTTCAATACATGGCAACTGATTTTGTTGGAAGATGATACCTTTTAACCCAAATAAATAAACTTTGTAAATATCACCACATTTTGGGTACTTTGCATCAGCACCATCTTGGCAGAACAATACAGAAATTGTTGCCAGATGTGAGGTAGTGCTGCTTGCAATAATAAAAATTGCTGGAGCGGTTTCATACATATATAAGGGGTAATTTTTGGATGAATTGTGAAAGACTTGATGGAATGGTTCTAGATTGGTTTGAAGAGACTGGTGGTAGGAATATAGAGATTAAAGATATTTCTGGTGAGGCTTTAGAAGGAAAGGATTAAACTATAATTGGAAACTAGAGGAAAAGTAATCCTTGTTTTGAAGTTTGAGAGAACTTCGCAAGATTGACACTGGGTAGTTAATGAAAGGCCAAATTTTAAAATACCAAGCTTGGAAATTTAGCCAAGAAGGTTTGCAAAATAATATGGAGAATGCTGCCTGCCTCTCTTTACATCTTATAGCAAAATGTGAGGAGAAAGTGATAAGCTGAGAATGGAATCTTTGGGCACAGAGAAACCAAAGACTGATAATCCTTGATTCCAAGCTTCCAAAAAAGAAACCTCAGAAGTCAGTACCCCATTTGAGGAATTAACTAAACTTGGAAATTATAGATCAGTATCAGTAATTCAATTATCCAGGTAGGACTTGTATAAAGGCTTACTGTCTAACAATTTGAGCCCCAGTTACCAGCATGCAAAACTAACAACTTTTAGTGAAAAATATATGAACAAAACTACTGTCAGCCTGGAATAAAAGGGAAAAGGATGGATGGGGGGGAATGGAGAATGTTCTCAAGAAGAAAATCATAGAAATTGAGGTCTGGAATTAAGACATCTCCTTGGGCCAGGAGAGGGATGCAACCCATATCTACAGAGAGGGTGAGTTTGTCCTGGCATTTGAAGTGTGTGGCTGTCCCAACACACTGTTCATTGAGAATGTGGCTGCTCCAGGCTACAGAGAGTGTGGAGTGCTTGTCCCATTCTGTGGGGAGAGTTAGGTCACCAAACAACTTCTTGAAGTGTTTAGGCCTGTTCCCCATAGGTTGGGGAGCATAAGTTTGCAATCCCAATGTTCTGAGTTGTCAGGTTGGTTCTTCATAGGTTGGGTAGAAAGTCCGACTCCACTGCTCTGAGGGGATTGGGCCTGTATATCAGACATTAGGGAGAATGTTTCCACCACCTTGTTGTACTAATGTGGTTGAGACTGTACCCCAGAAATTGGGGAAAATGTGCCCATCACTACAATGTTCCTGAAGGGTGATGCCTGGAGTTCAGTCATCACCAAGATGCTTGATAAAGGTTGAGCTGAGTAAATGGCCATTGGGCAAGACTGTGGAAAGGAGGGCCCCCAAAATCCCCTGAGAAGAAGAATAAATCATGATTTTCATGTTGTCTTTCAGGTTTGAAATCCAGTGGAGTATGCTATGCAGGTTTTGGAACTTTTGGGGACCCATGACTTGTGTGATCCTCCCAAATTTTCCTTATGATAATGGAAAAGTTTACTCTCTGCTTATCCTTCCATAATATATTGGAAGAAGATAACTTACTTGTATATTTCATACGTCTACAGGGGGAGGATAATTTTAAGCCCAGACAAACTGTATTCCTAAAGCTAATTTTAATGTGATTTTGTATTTAGCATTGCTGGTGAAATGATTTAAGATTTTTGGATTATAATGTCTTTTAGGGACTCAAATGATGCAGGGTGGCAGTCTGAGATAATTTTTTGAATCACAAAAAGGAAATATTATATTTGTAAAATAATCTAGTCTTCTGTGTGTGATAACCCTTGCATTAAATTGAGCATGTGTCTTTAGAGTACATGTTAAGGGTAGGATATTTGATTTGACTATGTCAGAGTGCATGTTTCAGTTTGGATCCCCATACTGTTGTTGGGTGTTATATAAATGGGCACACACAACACAGACTGACACATGAAAGAGGGCTCTGTCATCTTTGATCCTGCCACATGACAGAAAGGAGAATTATTAAATAATGGAGGCTCCAGGATGAGTTATTTTGCCTGATAGCTTACAACTGACCCTGTAAACAGAACAGGACAGTCATGACAGATATAGGAAAAGACCTTGAATAAAAGGGGTAAATGGCAAAGACAAGTGAGTTTATATGGCTAACAGTCTTCAAAAAAGAGTCAGAAAGTCATTAGAGAGATCGTGCTTATGCAGGCCATAGCAGGACCCCAGAGACAGCCAAAGTAGATACAACCCCAGGTACTGGTGCTCCTGAGGGTCATGGAGATACACAGGTTCTATGGTCACTGCAGATGTCTCTGGAGTTCAGTGCCTTGTCAGTGGGTCCTAGTTTGGAATTTGTGCTCCAGATTGTGATGGAGTTGGACTCAGATATGACCTTTCTACACATGCTTCTTCTGTCACTTTTACAGTACCTGTGGTTGGCACTGGGGTTGCTGTATACCCAGAAGACTTGAATCTGTGGACTGACTATGTGCAAGCTGGGGCTTGAGGCTCAGCAGATTTGCAACTCCTACTCTCTTGTTTGTTGGACTTGCACAGGTCGGCTAACAGGGAAGTGAAGATGATCAACCACCATGCCTAGGAACTGAGAGTGCCTGCAACTCCTCGTAGGAGAATCACATCTATCAACCAGGTGGTATCTATGCCCCCTCTCAATATAGAGGTGGAGGGGACATCACCAACCCAGGGTCCAAAGGATGTAAGAATAAAATATGGATTAGGGTTAACTTACTGGTATTCTACTATGGAACAATTGTGACTAGTAATGGAAGAAACTGTGACAATGATCTGGAGAAAATGGCCATGGTAGTTGCTGAGGGCAAGGAGAGGGAAGAGGAGATAAGTTGTGGGGGAATTTTTGAGACTTGGAGTTTTCCTAAGTGATATTGCAGGGACAGATGCTGGACATTATATATCCTACCATAACCCACTGAATGTACTGGGGGTGAGTGTATACTATAATGCAAACTATAATCCATGTGGTGCAGTAGTGCTCCAAAATGTATTCACCAAATACAAAAAAAAAAAGACTAATATAGTAAGTCATCTTAAGAGTCAAGTCCTATGCCAGTCAGCAGATGAAATCAGGAAGAAGTGATGTAGCTGAGCCTGAGTGAGTATAGAGAAAAAGTTGAAAGCTTGCCATAATCACTCACCACCTTGCTTCAATATGTGGCAGCTGACTTTTATGAGAAATCATACCTTCAGTGGACTTTCTGGGGCCTTAGAAGTATAAAATTGTAATCCCAATTAATAACCTTTTTTAAAGCCAACAGATTTCTGGTACTTTGCATCAGCATACCTTTGGCAGACTAGTGCACTGTATGAGTCCAAATATATGAAATGTCCGGCCAGGTAAATCCATAGAGACAGAGTTTAGATTACTACTTGTTAGGAATTTGTGAAGGAGTGAGGGAGAATGCTTGCTTAATAGTTTTTGGGTTTTCATTTTTAGGAGATGAAAATCTTCTATAATTTGATGATGAAAGTTGCACGATATTTTGAAAGTACTAAAAATCACTGATTCACTTATACCCACTGAACTGAGCAATTTAAAATAGTGAATTTTATGTTATTTAAATGTCATCTGATATATCTTAAATTTTTATAAAATTCTTGGTCTTTAGATTCAGGTGAACAGAATTTGAGTCATATATCCATATGACAATATAAAACAATATACAAGGATTTTATTCCTTATTTCCAATCAGTAAAATCTGTTCAGTAAAGTTAACTTTGCACATATTTTGTTAAGAATTACATTAGCTGATTACACAAAGGTGGTATTATCTTAGTACATGGAATCACCATCTTTCCTACTTACAAGAAAGTAAACTAGAAATCACTATAGATATCAAATATTTGTCTTCCTTTTGGGTAGATTTTGGGTTCTAATTATCTCTTTATTTGTTTGAATGATAAATGCTGTACATAGTTTTCTGATATTTTGAAGTTGATCATTTATACATGAAAATCCACAAATACTAACTGTGACAGTTTGACATAATTGATGAATTCCAAAAAGAAATATTGGATTACATTTGTAATCTGTTCTGCACCTGGGCATGATTGTGTCAGGATTAGGGCTTTAACTGGGCCATGTCATTAGGGTGTTGAGTCTCCACCCCTTGGTGGGTGGGGACTCAAAGATAAAAGGTATGACAAAGGACAGAGTTGGGGTTTTTGGATGTGGGGGTTTTCTAATGTTGGCATTTGATCTTGAAGGCTTAAGCTGGAGCCCCAGGAAGTCAGTACACAGAGGAAAGAGAAACCAGCCACAGGAAGAGAGGAACCCTGAAGCCAGAATAAAGCAAGCCCCAGGAATGTAGGAACCCAGGAAGCCTGAACCCTCGCAGATGTTGGCAGCCATCTTGCTCCAAATAGACTTTGATGAGGGAAGTAACGTATTCTTTATGGCCTGGTGTCTGTAAGCTCCTACCCCAAATAAATACCCTTTATAAAAACCAACCAATTTCTGGTATTTTGCCTCAGCACCCCTTTGGCTGACTTATACACTAAAGGTATGATAAAAAATATGAACTTATAAAACATGCCAACATACAGGCCTCATATGCATTACTCCACCACCAACACCTTGAATTATGTAAAACAATTGATAGAAACTATGAAAGAACATGATCAAAATATTTCTACTTACTATAGCCAATATCTTACCTTGGTGCATTAAGTTTCTTGAGAGAATGTTCTAATATTTGTTCAGCCTACCACAGTTCATCTTCTTCCACAGGATTCATTGTGTTATACAGCCCCATCCTTAAATAATCCATTTAAACGTAAACCCTGTCACTCTCATTTTCATCACATAGCTGCACTGTCATCTCTTAAGTCAATTTTAGAATGGTTTCAGTACTTGCAATGGAAAAATCCATACTTCCTTATATGAATCTATTGTCCCTTAGAATTGCTAAATCTTCTTTGCCATCGCTGCAAAAGCTTGACAATATTACTGTTAATTATAATCCATAAGTTATAGTGGTTCTAATTTTCCAATGTATCATATACTCTTAACACTTTTGAAAGAATATTCTTATACTATTAATCACAATCTTCATACATGACCTAAATCACTAAGCTACACAATTCATACATTATTCTCTAACTTCTTTTCAATTAAAATACATCCACAGACTATATTTTGAGACACAACAGAAATTATAAATCATTAGTGATAGTTATACTAACTATAATGTATTACCATAAATTTTATTCATTTCTAAATATATATAATAAACCTTAATACAATTTTATGTGCAATTAGCATTAGCACCCATTCACAACCCACATTAACTTTATTATTATTATTTTTATTATTTATTTTTTAATTTTTTTGGTCTTTATTTTTTTTAATATTACATTAAAAATATATGAGGTCCCCATATAATCCCCACCACCATTACCCCACTCCTCCCCCCATAACAACAACCTCCTCCATCATCATGAGACATTCATTGCATTTGGTGAATACACCTCTGAGCACCGCTTCACCTCGTGGTCAATGGTCCATATCATAGCCCACACTCTCCCACATTCCAACCAGTGGGCCATGGGCTGGTAACTCTCCCTGCACCACCACCCAGGACAACTCTAAGTCCCGAAAACGCCCCTACATCTCATCTCTTCCTCCCATTCCCTACCCCCAGCAGCCACCATGGCCACTTCCTCCACATCAATGCCACATTTTCTTCGATTACTAATCACAATAGGTCATGAATAGAATATCAGTAAGTCCACTCTAATCTATACTCTATTCCTCCATCCTGTGGACCTTAGAATGTTTGTGTCCAATCCACATCTATATCAAGAGGGTGCTTAGATTCCACATGGATGCTGGATGCAATCCTCCTGCTTTCAGTTGTAGGCAATCTTGTCTCCCTAGTGTGGTGGTTGACCTTCTTCAACTCCATGTTAGCTGAGAGGGGTAAGTCCAATAAACCAGAGTGTAGGAGCTGAAGTCTTTTGAGGCTCAGGGCCTGACTATCACATGGTCAGTCCAGAGATTCAGGTCCCCTGGGTATATATTAAACCCCAGCACCAACTACCGTTCTGGTAAAATAACAGGAGTGGTTTGTGAACAAAAGATCACATCTGAATCCATCTCCATCACACAGAAACACAAACTCCAAAGTAAGGGCCAACTGACATGGCACTGAACTCCATCTGCCATGGTCATAGAACATGTGGGTCTCCGTAGCCCTCAGAAGAACCAATACCCGGGGTTGTATATATTTTATCTTTCTCTGGGACTCTGCTGAGGTGTGCATAAGGGCAACCCCTCTAATTACCTCCTGGCTCTTTTTGGAGACTCGTAGCCATATAAACTCATTTGTCCTCTCAATTTCTCCCTTTGATTCAGGTCAAAAAGCATTTTTAACTTCTTGTATTATATGTAGATTGAGATATTCTGCTAGTCAGAGTTGACCCTTTTTTTTTTTAAAGATTTATTTATTTATTTCTCTCCCCTTCCCCCCCATCCTGGTTGTCTGTTCTCTGTGTCTATTTGCTGCATCTTCTTTGTCCCCTTCTGTTGTCAGCGGCATGAGAATCTGTGTTTATTTCTGTTGTGTCATCTAGCTGAGTCATCTCTCCCTGTGTGTGGTGCCATTCCTGGGCAGTCTGCACTTTCTTTCGCGCAGGGTGGCTCTCTTTATGGGGTGCACTCCTTGCGCGTGGGCCTCCCCTACACGGGGGACACCACTGCGTGGCAGGGCATTCCTTGTGCGCATCAGCATTGCACATGGGCCAGCTCCACATGGGTCAAGGAGGCCCAGGGTTTGAACAGGGACCTCACATTTGGTAGATGGATGCCCTAACCACTGGGCCAAGTCCACCACCTCCGAGTTGACCTTTATATTCAAGGTCATTTTCTAGGTATGTCATCAGCTGCTGCTTGGTAGTAATCCCTCGCCTCCACCAACTGAGGGAGTGCTGAGTTCCTAGACCAAAAAAGAAGGAAGGTGCAACAATGAACCCTTGATTGTAATGACTATGCTTGTGAGCCTGTGCACCTGAAATAAGAACAAGGCCTAGAGTGCAGGGTGCCTAAGAGTTACCTCCTGAGAGCCTCCGTGTTGCTCAAATGTGCCCAGTCTCAAAGCCAAACTCAGCATGTAAATGCGTTGCCTTCCTCTCAGCCTGGGACATGACTTCACATTCACTTTTCTAGTAAGCTTACACTAGAGTTTTCCTCTTGACTTTACTGATAGTTTTAAGTTCATATTAGTGAAATCATACAATATTTGTCCTTGTCTGTCTAACATATCATTCAACATAATGTCCTGAAATTTCATCCATGTGGTCATATGGAAGCTCATTTCACTTCTTCTTATAACTAAATAGTATTCCCTTGTATGTATATGTCACATTTTGTTTAGCCACTTATCTGCTGAGGGACAATTTGTTTGTTTCCATATTTTAGCAATTATAAATAATACCCCTATGATCATCATTGTGCAAATGTCAATTTTCACCCTTCCTTTCATATCTTCTGAATATGTTCCTAGTAAGATGATTGCTAGATTATATGACATTCCTAAATTTAGTTTCTAGAAGACATTCTAAATTGTTTTCCAAAAGGCTGTACCATTCTTCATTCCTACCAATAGTGAAGGACTGTTCCAATACTTGTCATTTATTATTTTTGTAATAATGGTTATTTCATAATGTGTGAGATGATATCTTAGTTTCAATTTTTTGTTGTTGAATACGGTTTGTGTAAGAAATATGTAAAAACAAGTGTTGGAGAAGATGTGGAGGAAAGGAAACCCTCAGCTAATGCTGGTGGGAATGTAGAATGATGTAGTGATCATGGAAGATGTTTTGGCACTTATTCTGAAAGCTAAGTAAGAGCCTGCCATGTGATCCAGTAATCACACTGCTGATTATATATCCAGAAGAATTGAAAGAAGGGACACAAAGAGATATTTCCACATCAATGTTTGTAGCAGTGTTATTCACTATTGCCAAAGTTGGAAGAAACACGTGTCCATCCACAGAACAGTGGTTAAGCAAATTGTTGTGAATGCATACAATGCAATATTACCCAGTTGTAAGAAAGAAGAATGTATTGACACATGTAACAACATGGATAAAAGACTTTAATTCACTCATCTATGAATCACTTTCATAGCCAGTCACTAAAAGACAAATATTACATGACCTCATTGATATGACTTAAGTAAAATGAGTAGATCAAGCGCTACAGTCTGGAAAATCTGTTATCAAGAGCCACAAAGGGAGTAGAGTGTGGTAAAGTGATGTTCAGTCTGGGCCAAACCTGTGATAAAGTGGAAGACAGTTGTTTAGCATTGGATGGGATGACAGTGGTGCAGGGTTCTATGGGGGGTTGATGGTTTTTTAATGTGAAGTTCAGCAGTAGTGGGGAGAAAGAAAAGCTTAACTCTGGGATGTGTATTTCTGTGGTTAAATCTACAGTGATGGGAAGTGTTCTTTTATTAAATATAGAAGGAGAGGGTTATTGGTGCATGGCATCAGGATTGGGATATATGTGGGGAATGGCTTAATTGAGACTTGTTTCATAGAATATGAAAGTGGGGAAGCAGACTTGGCTCAGTGGTTAGGGTGTCCATCTACCACATGGGAAGTCCACGGCTTAAGCCCTGGGTGTCCTTGACCTGTGTGGAGCTGGCCCAAGCACAGTGTTGATGCATGCAAGGAGTGCCTGGCAATGCAGGGGTGTCACTGCGTAGGGGAACCCCATGTGCAAGGAGTGTGCGCCATAAGTATAGTCACCCAGCGCAAAAGAAAGCTCCGCCTGCCCAAGAATGGTGCTGCATACACGGAGCACTGACACAACAAGATGATGCAACAAAAAGAAACACAGATTCCCGTGCCGCTGACAACAACAGAAGCGGGCAAAGAACACACAGCAAATAGACACAGAGAACAGACAACTTGGGTGGGGAGGGAGATAAAATAAATAAATAAATCTTCAAAAAAAGAATATGAAAGTGTTCATCCTGTCATAGGGTGTTATTTCAGTGGGTGGAGACTCAACAAAACAAATAAGAATTGATTAAACTCCAATGCTGGGGAGGCATGGTACGTTCTCAAACAGAAGGTTAAAACTCTTTCAGGGACATAGGCAGTTCCTTAGAAAATGGAACAATATGTTAAATTCTCAATATTAGTGGATGAAACTATGAAAATTATCCTTAAAAACTGCAACCTGGTCGTTACCAAAGTTCCAACGGGAGTGAGAGGGAAGAATGGATGGAGCCAGGGGGAATTTTGTGCAATTATAAAATTGTGTGGTGCAAAGTGTAAAACATAATGTAAACTATAGACCTTGATAAGTTATGATAAATCAAAATGTGTTCATTGTTGCCTTGCCACTTTACATACAGGACAACACCTGTAACAGTGATGAAAGGCAAAATGTCAAGAACAAAGCTTTTTCATTTTTTCATGTTTTGACACCCCAATTTATTTTTACTTTACTTAATTTTTCTAAATTAGCATGTATTCTATATCTAACATTTAAACTCATCACTATATTCCATTTTACTATTAGTGGAACCTGGCAATATATTAAACTTCATTTTTAAAGAAGTTTTGGACCACAGAAAGGCTCAAATATGGCAGGAGAGGAACACTGGTGTTGGGTGTTGTTGATTGGGGTCACATGGTTGGGAGGGAGCTCTCCAGGTCATGAATACAGGGTACATAAAATTATTTGTATATTTTCATAGTGGTTACAGTTAAAAATGACAACTGAGGGAGTGCTGAGCTCCTAGCCAGGGGAGCTCTATCACATTCCCCAATGGAACAACAACAATCCAATCCCCCAAGTGCAAAGTCAAAGACCAAAAAAGAATGAAGGTCCAACAATGAGCCCTTGATACAGATGACTATGCTTATGAGCCTGTGCACCTGAAATGTGAGCTAGTCCTAGAGCTGCAGGATGCCTCAGAGTTACCTCCTGAGAGCCTCCATGTGGCCACTCTCTAAGACAAACTCAGCATGTAAATGTATTACCTTTCCCCCAGTGTGGGACATGACTTCCAGCACTGAGGGATTAGTACCAAGCACCAGCTGATGACATAACTAGAAAAAGACCTTGTATAAAAGGGTCAACTCAGACCAGCAGAATATCTGAGCCTACATGTAATATCAGGTTTAAAATCTTCTTTTTGACTTTGGATCAAAGGGAGAAATGGAAAAGACAAATGAGTTTATACGGCTATGACTCTCCAAAAAAGAATCAGGAGGTCATCAGAGGGGTAACACTTACCCATGCCTCAGCAGCGACAGCCAAAGTACATACAAGCCCAGGTACTGGTTCTCTTGGGGGGCTACAGAGACCCACAGATTCTGTGGTCATGGCAGATGGCTCTGGAGTTCAGTGCTATGTCAGTTGGTCCTGCATTGGAGTTTATGTTCCTGAGTGCGATGGAGTTGGACTCAGATGTGACCTTTCTAAACATGCTCCTTCTGTTACTTTTACTGGACCTGTGGTTGGTGTATATTCAAGAGACCTGAATCTCTGGACTGTTCATGTGACAGCCAGGCCGTGAGCCTCATCAGACTTGCCATTCATACCCTCTGGTTCATTGGACTTACCCTAGCCACCTAACAGGGAGGTGAATAAGGTCAAATACCACACCAGAGAACCAAGAGTGCCTACAACTGCAAGCAGGAGAATTGTATCCATCATCCATTTGGAATCTAAGCCCCTTCTTGATATAGAGAGGAGGTGGACATAACCATCGCAGGGACCACTGGATGGAGGAATAGAGTATGGATTAGAGTGGACTTACTGATATTCTACTATAGAACTATTGTGATTATTAATGGAAGAAATTGTACCATCGATGCGGAGAAAGTGGCCATGGTAGCTGCTGAGTGTAGGGAGAGGGAAGAAGAGATATGACGTGGGAGCATTTTCAGGAATTTGATTTATCCTGGGTGGTACTGCAGGGACAGATGCTGGACATGGCCATGGCCCACTGGGTGAAAGGGGGGGGAGTGTAAACTACAATGTAAACCACAAACAATGTGGTGCAGCAGTGCTCCAAAATGTAGTCATTAAATGCAATGAATATCCCATGATGATGGAAGAGATTGTTGATGTGGGAGGAATGGGGTGAAGGGGGGGTAGTATATGAGCACCTCTTTTTTTTTTTAATGTAACATTTAAAAAATAAAGAGGGAAAAATATGTTCATCAATTGTAATTATATATCACACTAATGAAAGATTGTTCATTAATAAAATTGTGCGAGCAGGAGGGATTTAGGTATATGAGAATCTCCTATATTTCTGATGTAAAATTTATGTAATCTAAAGATTCTTAAAAATAATAATAGAAAAATAATTTTAAAAATAAGGAATATGTAAGGAGAACCAAAAATAGTTACAGCTAGAGGGAAAGGAGACATCACCCTCACCCTCACTCTTTTTTCAACATATGGGAGCTGACTTGGGTGGTAAAGCATCTGTTATGGTTCTTTGAGTTTGAATTTTCATGGACATGGAATTTTAAGATTTTTCTCCCAAAAATCATCACATTCCTGGCACTTTGCACTGGCACCCCTTTGAACAACTAAAACAGAAATTAGTACCAGGAGAGTGGGGTAAGAGTAAAAAATGTTACTGTTTTGTAAATGGGTGATTAGTAGATTTTCAAGGAATTGTGAAATGCTTGTTTGAAATTATTTAGATTGCTTTGAAGAAACTGTCCATAGGAATATGTGGTCAAAAAATTTCTGATGAAGATTCAGACAGAAATGATGGCTGGAAAGAAAGTGATCTATTTTAAAAACAGCAAACAGTTTGTCACAATTTACTCCTGATGTTAGAACAAAGGAAGAATTTGAAAATGATGAACGTGGATACTTCCCCTTGGAGATTTCCAAATTAAATGTGAAAATGTAGCCTGTCTTGTACTTTAAACTTATAGCAAAATGTGTGAGGAAAGAGATGTTTCAAACTGAATTACAGGGCACAACAGAAACCGTTGTTTTGGGAAATCCTAAGCTTTCTGAAAACAAGCCCCAGAAGATAGTTTCGCATGTGAGGTTGTAACTAGGATTTAGCCAACCATGTCCTTGCAAATCAGAAATTGAAATGCCATTTTCCAGGAAGGACTTTTGGAAAGACTTACTGTCTGATTGCATAGAAGTGGTTTCCTTGATGCAATAAAAACAAGCAATTTGTGGGATCTGTATGAATGAATGTACTCTCAGCTTGAACTAAAATGGATAAGGAGAGGTCAGACTGAAGGAAAAGCAGCATCAAAAGGAAAACAGTGAAAATGGATGTCTGGAAGTTATACAAATCATGGGACCATGATAAAGGGTATGGGGAAAGGCAGGAAGAGATGAGAGGTGGAGGCGTCTTCGGGACATGGAGCTGCCCTGGATGGTGCTTCAGAGGTAATCACCGGACATTGTAAATCCTCACAGGGCCTACATGATGGAATAGAGGAGAGTATGGGCCATGATGTGAACCAATGTATATGAGGTGCAGAGGTGCCCAAAGATGTACTTACCAAATCCAATGGATGTGTCATGATGATGGGAACGAGTGTTGTTGGGGGGGGGGGAGAGGGGGGGTGGGGGGGTGGGGTTGAATGGGACCTCACATATATATTTTTAATGTAATATTATTAAAAAGTCAATAAAAAATAAAAAAATTAAAAAAAAAAAAAAAGATTACACATCTGTGTGAGGAAAGGGTGAGTTTGACCCAGCATTTGCAGAAGGTGAATCTTATGGTTTATTATCCATTAAGAGTTTCACTGCCTCAAATGTGGACAGGATGGAGCATGTACTGCAAGGATTGTTGGAAATGTGACCCTCCCCCCAATATACTAGGTAGGTAAGGTCTAGATTTGTGCACTATAGCAGTTTGGCATTTTTATGAATTCCAAAAATAGTTATTAGTTTATATGTAGTTATTAGATTTATGAATTCCAAAGTATTTACTAGATGTATAGTTTGTAAAGTGGCCTGTCAGAGGTATCACTTTTAATTGATTAAATTGCGATTAGGACATTGGGTCACAACAGTAAGACACTGAGTCCCAGCCCCTTGATAGCCAGGGACTCACAGAGAAAAAACATGACAGGACAGAGATGGGAGTTTTGAGTTGGAGCCTGGGAAGTAAGCCCACAGAGGAGCAGAGCAACTAATCCCAGATTGAACCAAGCACCAGGGAGAAAGACAGAATTGTTTATCTGATAGTATATGGCTGGCATTGTGGAAACAGCATGGCAGCTGAGCCTGGAGATAAACAAGACCTGGGTAGAGAGGAACTCAGGAACCCTGAACTGTTGGCAGATATCAGCAGCCATCTTGCTCCAACATGTAAAGAGTTTGGTGAGGGAAGTAACTTATGCTTTATGGCCAGGTAACTGTAAGCTTCTAACCCAAATAAACACCCTTTATAAAAGCCAACAGTGCCCCTTTGATGAATAATACAGAATTTGGTACCAAGCAAATTACAAATTTGCTTTTGCAATGATCAAAATGCTGGAATGGTTTTATAAAAGGGTAAGGAATATTTTTGGTAGGAATTGTGAGAAACTTGACAGAAGTGGCCAAGATTGCTTTGCAGAAACTGCTGGAGAGCTGAATGAACAAAACAACTGCTGGCTTGGACAAAAAAGGACAATGATGGGAGAGATGGAAGGGGAAACAGCTTTAAGAGGAAAACCATGAAAACTGAGATCTAGAATTAAAACATCACTTTGGGTCAAGGGAGAAACCTCTCCCATGTGTACATGAGGATGAGTTTGCCCCAACAGCTGAAAAGGGCGGATGTTCCTATCTGATGCTCAGGAAGAGTTTTGCTATGCAAAGGAACAGAGAGGGTGGAATACAGTCCTCAAGAATTAGGGCAGTTAAGGATACCATCCCATAGGTATGAGAGGGAAGTGCCTGCACCCATGGATTAGGGAAGGCCAGGTGGACAACTCATTGCTCTGTGAAGGTTAAGGTTGCATAACAAAGATTAGGGGAAATGTTGTCTTCATGTGACTCTATTAGGGTGGTTCAGGTTCTAACCTAAAGTTTGGATAAAGTGTGGCAATCACCCCAACACTCTTGGCGGGGGAGGTCTGGAGCTTGGTCACCACCCAAATGCTTGATGAGGGTGGAACCCTGAAAGGGTCCATTGGAAAAACCTGTGGAAAGGGTGAGTTCTCATTTGGACCCAGAAAGTGGAAAGCATCCTCTTAAGAATGATTCTGAGGCTTTGACATCTAATGAAGTATTTGTTGCAAGTTTACTGAACTGTAAAGGACACAGGACTAATGTTTCCTTCCCAGTTTCTCCTTATGATAAAGAAAATGTTTATCCTTTGCCTATTCCTTTGTGTACTGGAGGCAGATAAATGTTTTCCCAAGTTTCAGATGTCTACAGCAACAGGACTTTGCCCCAAGACAAATTGTATTTCTTTAAATTGATTATGATATGATTTTGTACTTAGTATTGTTATTGATTTAAAGTTTTTTGAGTATCTAAAATTCTTTTTGGAATTCAGAGTGTGGAGTGCAGTAGTTTGGCATTTTTTATGAATTCCAAAAATAGTTATTGGACTATGTTTGTAAACTCGTCTTTTAGAGGTATTACTTTTAATTGATTAAAGTATGATTAACACTCTCTCCCATCATCATGACACATCCATTGCACCTGGTAAGTTCATCTCTGAGAATCACTGCACCCCATAGTCAATGGTCCACATCATAGCCCAGACTCTCTCACGTTCCATCCAGTGGGCCCTGGGGGGATCTACAGACTTTGAGTCATGTCAGTAGGGCATTGAGCCCTTGTCCCTTGATGGTTGGGAACTCACAGAGAAAAGATAGGGCAAAGAATAGAGTTGGGAGTTTTGTACTGGAGCCCAGGAAGTAACACACAGAGGAGATGAGCAGCTGAACCTGGAGAGAAACAAACCCCAGGAAGAGAGGAACCCAAGAAGCCTGAACTCTTGGCAGACATTTGAAGCCCTGTTACTCCCACACATGGCAACAGATTTTGGTGAGGGAAGTAACCTGTGTTTCATGCCTGGTAACTGTAAGCTTCTATACCAAATAAATGCCCTTTATAAAAGCCAACAGATATCTGGTATTTTGCATCAGCACCCCTTTGGCTAATACATCCACCACCCAGATGGTTTATGCATTTGGAACACAAAAAATGGCCCTTGGGTAAGCCCATGGAAAGCTTGGGCTCCCATGAGGCCTTAAGGAGGAGAAAAATATTTTTTGTCTTTATTTTTTAATGTTACATTAAAAAAATATGAAGTTCCCATATGTCCCCACCCCCTCACCCCACTCCTTCCCCCATAACAACAACGTCCTCCATCATCATGAGACTTTCATTGCATTTGGTGAATACATCTCTGAGCACCGCTGCACCTCATGGTCAATGATCCACACCATAGTCCACACTCTCCCACAGTCCACCCAGTGGGCCATGGGAGGACATACAATGTCCGGTAACTGTCCCTGCAGCACCACCCAGGACAACTCCAACCCCTGAAAGTGCCCCCACATCACATCCCTTTTTCCCACTTCCTTCCCCCTGCAATCACCATGGCCACTTTCTCAACACCAATGCCACATTTTCTTCGATTACTAATCACAATAGTTCATGAATAGAGTATTGGCAAGCCCACTCTAATCCATACTCTATTCCTCCAACCTGTGGACCTTAGAATTTTTAAGGATGTCTCTTTGAATTGAAATTCATTCACCAGAAGGTGAACAAGATGTTGGAGACCACTGTCAATCTTAACTGAACAGCAGGAAACAGAAACACGCCTTTAGGTATAGCAGCCAAATATCAACACCCCGATGCATGCTTCTCTGCCAAAGTGAACCACTCCAGCCTGAGAGGTTTAGGATACACTCAGACCCTAATGCCAGGATCAAACTCACACTGTCAGTTCCGATGGATGGCAAAAATGTCAATGTTTGTCACCACAAGCTTGGTCTAGGACCGTAATTTCAAGCATAAATGAATACGAATACTGCACAATCATTTAATTTTAAACTATTTTGCCGGAGAGCTACTTTCAGAATTTAGTGTGTATTTGATGCTGTTTTGGGGATGCAAGTATTGCTAAATATCATGTTAGACCTCCAGGTTAAAAATGATTAAACTTTAAAATGTTACCCTTTCAGAGGTACAGAAGAAATACAATTCTGTAAAAGGTTCTTTAAGCTGTTGACTTTGGGGTGAACTTGGTGGTTCCTCTAAAAATGTTAGGTTTCTTTTTTGCCTAGAAATGGTTGCAACTGGAAGCTGATAATGTGTAAGCACTTTGTAAATTCCTATTGAACAAATAAATGAAATTGTGATTTCCTGATTATTGAACCTAGGTTTCCTAACCCCAATTGCAAAAAGTCTCATTACTTTATGGTGTGTACAAAGGTATTTCAAAATTGCTTTTTAAAAACAGATTTTAATGACATGTTTCAACCCCAGTCCATCAACTCTTTTACACCAAAAGTAGTCTGCAAGGCTTGATAGTTGTTTCCTTTGTGCCATTTTCGGGTGGAGATGGTGGATATGATTAAGACAACATTTCAGGCCTTAATTCCCTCTCAGGTTGTGGTTTTGCACAGAGTATGTCATAGCTTGTACCAGAGTATGTCATAGCTTCTAAGAGCTCCAGCTGCAAGCTGGGAGTAATCTCTTTGAGTGTACTCACACGGTGACAACACTCAGAATCTAAATTGGGCTTCTGTTGTTTACTCATCATTCAATGTACTTTTAGCAAATCAATGGATATGTTTTAGAGCCTTTCATTGTTTGTGGAATTAGATCATCCCTTTCAAATGCTGAAATCGATGCAAGATAAAACTTGAATAAAATATTTATACCTAAAAAAAAATAGAAATCTAAAGGAATATACTTAGTATGACTTCTGAACTCTTGGTGACCCATGATCTTTTCCCTATGAATTTTTCAATTTTACAGGTTTACAATCAGATGTGTACATTGCTCCAAGACAAATTTTCTGCTTATAAATAATTTCTATGAGATATTTTACTTAGCATTGCCACTGAAATGATAATGTTTCTGAAATGTGGGGAAGTAATGAAAGTATTTTTCATATGGAAAGATGCATTTTTGTTTCAGAGGGTGGAGTGTAGGCATTTGAATATATTTTATGAATCACAATATGTTAAACATCATATTAGAGGGGCGGACCACTCCTGTGAGTGTGAACAACTTTTTCAATTCTGCTCTGTCAGTGACTCAAGTTGAGCCTCCACTTTCTTCCTGGTCTAATAAAAAAAACAGACAAACCAGAAAATAAAGTGCTGCCATTTTTTTATTCTCTCTTATGCTCAAACAGCTGAGACTGGGGAGAGAGATTAATTATTTGCCTGATAGATTGCTGCTGAAATTGGGAAGAAAGCCCAATTTCTCTTTCTTTTTAGCAAAAGGGCCACCTACATTTTCCCCAGTGTTTCAAGATGCAACCCAGCGTCTTGTTATTTCCCTTCTCTTCCAAACTGTTTATTTCCCATTCTATTTTAATTAAAGAAACCAAGACCTAGGCTAACCAACTCAGCATTTCTTCCTTATGCCAGCGGCTGCTACCTTCTATACAACAGAACCAAAACCTCAAAACTCAAAGTGTTGTCAAATAACAAACAAAGCTTTGGCAGGAACTAATGTGCAGTGGAGGCTATTTAGAATAACAAACACACACCCACAACACACAGAACAGAATGTTTTCCTTGTAGGCTGTTGCCTTTAGGGATCCTGGATGCACAAGGATGGATGTTCCCATTTGACTATTAGACTAGGAGGTCACAGTGTCATTGTTGGCAAATGTCCTCCCTAGGGGAAGCAAGATAACACTAAGCAATTCATTCTCACGAGGTTGCTGGCCCCACTTTGGGTGTCAGTCTGGGATGGTCCTCAGCTGGGTTCATTCACTTGGCATGGCAGGTTAGAGTGACACCCTGAAGTAGGCTAGAAAGGAAAAGAGGGTTCATTTCCCAGTAGCAGTCTGAAAATGTACAATTGTCTACCAGCCTTTCCCCTTTGGCTAAATTATAATATTGCTTGCCATTGATGTGCTAAAGAATAATTGGCATATATGTGGAAACAGGGCCCTTTATTAATAATATACATTAAGGTTCTGAAAATGATGGGATAGGTACCCAACTAGGTTGAGATACAATGTTACAATTATTTTTCAGAGATCAAGGTTCTGGGATAGGAACATGTGGAGTAGAGTTTTGTTACAAGGTTTTCCATATGGATATCAAGTTGGAGCATGGAGTGGTGCCCTCACAATGGCAGGAATACGTAAGGATGAACCTAGTTTTGAAATAACAAGAAACAAATGTAAGTGTGTTCTAGAAGTACCATCAAAATAGCAAGCAGCCACAACAGTGAGGCTGTCAAGTGTAACCATTACTCCATAAGTTTACTCAATATATTTAGTTGATAATAGCACAATCATGCAGTATTTGTCCTTTTGTGTAGGTCTTGCTTTCCTCAACATAATGTCTTCCACGTTCACCTATGTTGTCCTATGCCTCATGACTTCACTTCTTGGCACTGCATATTTCATTGTGTATTTAAACCACAAATGTTGATCCATTCATTAGTCGATGGACACCTTGGTTGTTTCCAGATTTCAGCAATTATGAATAATGCCACTATGAACATGGGTGTGCAGGTGACTGCTTGTGTCAATGCTCTCAGTGTATCTGGATGTATACATAGTAATGGTACTGTTGGGTCACATGCAAGCCTATATCCAACTTCCTTAGGAACTGCCAAACAATCTTCCACAGTGGCTGTATAGGTCATCAGAAAATAGAATGAGGATAGAGAAAGAAAAGCTGAGGGTTAATCTGTGCAGAACTGGTAAAAAGGTTGTTTGCAAATTGTTAAAAATGCAAAGAAATGATGAAAGCACATCATAGTGTCTTGTTACTAGCACAGCTATTATATGAGTATACCAGGTTGAAAGAGAAAGTGAAAAGTCATGCGTATTAATGGAAAGGAGCCTATGAAATGTAACATGGGCCTGTAGAACATAGTAAAACATTACACAGAACACTAATATGGGTGATGTTACACATATAAGACTGTTTTTATAAAACAAAAATATACTAGACAGAAGGAAACAGAATAATAGCTATGTATAGCAGGGGAAACAGAGAGATTGAGAGGTATTGAGTATTGTTTCTTTGTTTTTTGTTTATTATTATTATTGGAGTAGTGAAAATGCTCTAAAAGTGATTGAAGCAATGAATGCACACCTAGGCAAATATATTCAATACCGTTGATTATATATTTAGGTGGATTTAATAATGTGACAATAAAATGGAAAAAAATTAAGAGTAACCATACACAGGATTGAGACCTGTTTAGAATTACCTTCAGAATAACAGGTTCAGGCTAAATGCATACAATTTTCAACAACTTCAGATATTGGAATTCAGACGTGGGAAGAGTTTTGTCCAGCCAGACTCAGGTGCATGAAGAAAGAACACGCATACACGGCCGTTGTATGCTTAAAGAAGAAGATTATTTTTAATTTGTTTTTCTCCCAGTATATATTTCTCCTGTTTCTAACCTTGATACAAAATTAACAATGACTCATAAATCAAGAATCTATTTTTCTGGTTAATCATAAGCATGTCCAACCTAGTACAGCTTGTGATTAAATGTCTTATTGTGTGTTTCAAGCAGGCTATGTTCCAAACATTTCACTTGCTTTCATTCCCTTGTGTACTCAAAAATTCTCCTGTGTACTACATGACGCGTAAGGCTTCTCACGATGGTGACAGTACGATCTAGGCTTTTCTTTTTAATTAATTTAATTTAATTTACGTTTTTACACTTTTTAAATTAAAGTTGATAGGTCACAAAGAACGTTACATTAAAAAACATTAAAAAAATTAAAAACATAAGTTTCCCACATACCCAGTTCCCTGCTCCCCACCCCATCATTTTTGTAAATTGTATTTTTTTGAAGATATGTACATCACACAAAAAATGTTACATTAAAAAATATAAGAGTTTCCTTTATATCCCCCACCCCCTTCCTCCCACACCAACAATCTCCTCCATCACTGTGTCACACTCATCACACTCAGTGAACACATTCTGGAGCACTGCTGCACCACATAGATAAGGTTACCCTGTAGTTCACACTCTCCACCAGTACATTCAGTAGGTTAAGGCAGGATATATAAAGTCCAGCATCTGACCCTGCAATATCATTTAGGACAACTCAAAGTCCCCAAAATGTCCCCACATCACATCTCTTCTTCCCTCTCTCTGTCCTCAGCATCTACTGTGGCCACTTTCTCCTCCTCAATGCTACAATTTCTTCTGTTACTATACACAATATTTTTATAGTAGAATATCAGGAAGGCCACTCTAATCTATATTTTATTCCTCCATTCTGTGGACCCTGGGATGGTGATGTCCACTCCACCTCTACATCAAGAGGGGGCTTAAATTCCACATGGATGATCGTTGCAATTCCTCTGCTTGCAGTTTTTGGCACTCTTGATTCCCTGGTGTGGTGTTTGACCAACTTCACCTCCCTATTAGCTGACCTGGGTAAGTCCAAGGAACCAGAAAGTAGGAGTCACAACTCTGTTGAGGCTCAGGGCCCAGCTGGCGCATGGGCAGTCCAGAAATTCAAGTACCCTGAGTATGCACCATCCCTAGCACCAACCACAGGTTCAGTAAAAGTTACAAGAGGCATGTGTAGGAAGGTCACATCTGAGTCCAGCCTCACCACACTCAGGAGCACAGATTCCAAAGTAGGGCCCTCTGACATGGCACAGAACTCCAAATCCATCTGCCTAGGCTTTTCTGACAGCCAGAGTTAGCTATCTCAGCCAAACTGTTAGGGCTTCACAGAGGTAGCCTGTTTCACTACATTCAGATAACAGTATTTTGTTTTTTTTTTAATAATAGAAAGTATCTATATAATGTTTTGATGTTTTGTAGTCATAATTATTTCTTCACTCTTAAACGTCTGTTATTGTTTTAGGCTTCCGTTTTCCCCTCAAAAGAAACTAGGTTCATTTGTTCATAACTATATTGTATTACCATCAACTCTACTCATGTCCATACATTTACAATAAAGCTTCTTAAAAATTATACATACATGAAGCATTAGCTCCCACTTTTAACCCATATTCAATTTCCTAGTAATCTATACACTAGAGTTTACCTCTATGAGTTAACTCATTGTTTTAAGTTCATATTATTGAGACTGTACAATATTTTCTTTTTTTGTGTCTGATATTTCACTCTACATAATGTCCTTAAGGTTCATCAATGTGGTCATATGCACCCCAATTACATTCTTTTTACAGATGAATAGTATTCCATTGTATATATACACCACATTTTGTTTATCCACTTATTGTTTGATGGCAGCTTGGTTTGTTTTCATATTTTAGCAATAATGAATAATGCTACTATAAACATCACTGTGCAAATGTGAGTTCACATCTTTCCTTTCACTTCTGGATGGATTCTGAGTAACAAGAATGCTACAGTATATGGCAGTTCTATATTTTTTTCCTTTAGGAAAAGTCAAATCATCCTCCACAGAGGCTGCACAGTTCTACATACCTAAAAATAATGAAGGAGAGTTTCCTTTCTCCACATCCACTCTAAAACTTATAGTTTTCTGTTTTTGTAATAACAGCCATTCTATAAGGCGTGAAATGATATCTCAGTACTGTTGTATTTTATTTTTTGCTTGAATGTGATTTTTAAAAGAAATTTGTAAAGAGAACAGAACATGTTTTCAAAAGATTGTTTTACCATTCATATAGAAGTGATAGATCCAGGGAAATTTGTTTTCCGAGCTTTGAAACTTAGGGTGGAATTGCTATTGTTCATCAAAAGTAAAATTAATTAATCTTAAGAAAGGGTAAAAAAGGATTTCATAAATTAATACATTTTTGTCTGAATAATAAATGTGACTCACAAATTTGACCTACCAAACAGATTTTAATTTTCATTCTGAAGGAATAATACCCCAGATAAGAACCTGAAGTAACACCTGAAAAACAAACAATGAAGCTTATGTTACATTCCAAAGGAGATAATACTAAAAAATTTAAGTTTGATATTTGGATGGAGTTGGTTACTGAAAGTGAAAATTTTTAGTTTTCAATAATTTATATGGAAAATTTCAGTGGTTTATTTATCACATTTAATGAATCTCCCATGTACACATCTCCGAGCTTCAAATGGTGAGAACACAGGGTCAAGTATATTCTATTTGTACCCCATTTTTCCCCTTTTCTGGCATATTGGATGACTTTAAAAGAAATCTCAAACAGCCCCTCATGGGCTAAAATGCTGAAGTACATATTTCTAAATGACCAAAAATATTATTTATTAAAGAGAAAGAATTATTATTATTTAATACCATGAAATATTCACTTATTGAATTGATAATGAGTCTTTTCACTAAACTCCATGCAATTATTTTCAAGTATTGTATTGAAAAGTACTTGCAAATTAAAGTGAACAGAAATATTATATATAAATTTACAGTGATGTAGAGGGGAAACTGCATGAAATTTAAAAATTGTTAAATCTCTTTTATTATATTTATTTATTTATTTGTCTTTATTTTTTTAATATTACATTAAAAAAATATGAGGTCCCCATATACCCCACACCCCACTCACCCCACTCATCCCCCCATAACAACAATCTCCTCCATCATCATGAGACATTCATTTCATTTGGTGAATACATCTCTGACCACCGCTGCACCTCATGGTCAATGGTCCAAATCGTAGCCCAAACTCTACCACGTTCCACCCAGTGGGCCATGGGAGGACATACGATGTCCGATAACTGTCCCTACAGCATCACCCAGGTCAAATCCAAGTCCCGAAATCACCTCCACATCTCATCTCTTCCTCCCATTCCCTACCCCCAGCAGCCACCATGGCCACTTTCTCCACACCAGCGCCACATTTTAAATATTTAAAAATTGCTTCAATAGAAAATAGACCAATAAGTCAAGTCCTCAATACTATTGCATTTAATATGAATCTTTTCTCCAAAAATTGAAACTTAGTGGATACTATAGGTTCCAAGGTTGACACAAGCAAGAATAGAAGAGATAGGACATAGGGCATTGAAATTGTTCTGCAGGAGCTTGCAATAATGGATAGAGGCCATTTTAAATTTTACCAAAACCTATAAAACATATAGTGCATATTTATAATTTTTTAGTATATTTTTGTAAAGGATGTTTATATTACATAAATGTTACAAAAAATATAGTGAGGGAGGTGTGGGGTGGTGGGTGGGGTATACCAGAATCTCTTATATTATTTTAATGTAACTTTTTTTTTGATGTATATATCTTCAGTAAAATACAATTTGCAAAAATGATGGGGTGGGGCATGGGAAGTGAGGTATATGGGAATCTTTTATGTTTTTTAATGTTTTTTCAATGTCCAGAGGTAATCACCGGACATTGTAAATCCTCAATGTAACATTTTTTGCAATCTATTAACTTTAACAAAAATAGTGTAAAAAAATAGAAGATTCCTATATGCCTTGCTCTGAACACCTCTCACATTTTCAAACGTTAACAACATCCTTCATTAGTGTCATACATTAGTTACAATTGGTGAACACATTTTGAAGCATTGCCACTAAGCATGCATTAAAGTATACACTCTTTCCTGCAAAATTTTGTAAGTCATGACCAGTTATATAATGCCTTGCACCTGTCATTGCAATGTCATTCAGGACAATACCCAAGTCCTAAAAATGTCCCCATATTAAACCTGATTTTCCCTCTACTTCCCCCCTCAGAACCTACAGTGGCTGCAGCCTGCACATCAATTATAAAAGTTCTTCCACTGCTTTAGTCATAATAAATCTATACTAGAATACCAAGGAGTCTATCCTACTCCACCATTTATTCACCAATCCTGAGGATCCTGGAATGGTGATATCCACTCTACCTCTCATAGGGAATGGACTTATATCCCAGGGCAGGTGATTTGTTTGTAGTTTCAGTCTCTCTCTGTTCCTTGGGAGGGTCATTGTCCATCATCATCTCCTTGTTAGTTGCCCTGGTAAATCTAATGAACTGCAGAGTAAGTGTTGCAACTCTGTTGAGATTCAGGGCCCACCTGGCACATGTACAGCCCAAAGATTTAAGTCTCTTGGATATATATCTACAAACCCTCACACTAAATATAAGTTCAAGTAGAAGGGGCAGAAGAGCCATGTGTAGGGAAACCACACCTGAGTCCAACTCTGTCATACTGGGGAGCACAAGTAACCAAGTAGGGCCTATCGGCAGGGCATCAAACTCTTGAACTGTCTGCACTGACTATAGTGTCTGAATGTCTCTAATCTTGGAGACAGTGTTGACTGTGTAAGTCAATGAGAGCTTGCTGAGGTGTGCATAGGCATAACCTCTGGATGACCTCCTGACTCACTTTGAAGTCTCTGCCATAAAAACTCATTTGTCTTTATCCTTTCCCCCTTTTGGTCAAGGTCCTTTTCCAGTTGCATTCCTAGTTGGTGCTTGGTAGTAATCCCTCAGTCCCAGGGAGGCTCATCCCAGGAGTCATGTCCCACGCTGAGAAGAAGGTAATGCATTTATATGCACCCTAAGCACTCACAAAGCAGCATCTCCCAACTTAACAGTATTGTTGCACTGCTATCATGCCCATCCACTGCAAAACTACACACTTCCACCTCATGATAGATTTTGTCCATATGGGAATTGGCTCACAATCTTCTTCTCCCTTTCTGTCTTCTGTAAACCAATCTTCCAGACTCTAGCTATCGATTTTTAATTCCTTCACTGCTTAAAATTCACAAAGTGGCAACACTCTGTCACTATGACCCCCTACTATATTCACTAACCCCTGAGTCCCCCATGGCAGTGACTTAGAATCACTCTCTGACACAGTGCCTCTAGACCACATAGATACAAGTTGGGACCAAGTCGATGGTGGCCACTTGCATACAAAGTGTTCCTCAAAGAACAAGATCAACTTTCAGAAGAACTGTTGGCAAGCTGTGCACCCTTCCATCCTAGTTCATATTTGCACACTCTTCCTAACAAAAAAAAAAATGTTGTTTTTTCATACTGATATTTTCTGACACCAAGTGTCAGGATCCACTACTAAAACAGTTACCAGAGACAGAAAAGCCTTGTGAAAAAGGGACAATTGAAATGATATAAGGCAGGGTAGACAAAGGACAGTAAGCTGTACAACTTGGCATGTAGGCTGGTAAAGTAGTTGAGAGACAAAAAACATTCCATAAGGAAAACAAAGAGAATAACTTAGGAATCTCAGAGGAGGAGCAAAGGAAAGCAAATCCTGCCATGGAGGAGAAAAAAGCATACTGTTATGGTTAGGCTATTGTGTCAATGCAGCCAGGTAATTGAGCCCAGTTGTTTGGTCAAGCACGCACTGGGTTAACTGAAATACAAGGGCATTTATGGACTTCGGTCACCATTGATTTTACTGCAGTGAAAAAAGAGAGATAGTTGATAACAATTACGTCACTCAGGGAGATTGCCATCAGCAATGAGTGATGCTTTATCCAATCAATTGAATATCTTAAAAGGGGAAGTGATTCCAGGACAGAGTGAGAATTTCCCCGCTCATCTTTGGACAGCCAATGTCTCCCAGAACTCATCCAGAACCTTCATTGGAGCCACTGGTTGCAAACTGCCTGAAAAACCTGGACTTGCACATCTCCATGATCATGTGAGAGACTCTTATAAAATCGCATACTATTGACAGATATCTCTTGTTGATTCCATTTCCCTAGAGAACCCTGAAAAATACAACTTTGTACAAGGAAGGCTTCTTGAGGAACAGATCTTAAACATGGGGTGTCTGAGGTGGATCTGGAAGTTTTCTAATTGGATTCAAGGGTAGTGATGACTCACTTTCCAATAATGAAGAGGCTGTTAACATTCCATGGTGCAAGTTGGAAATTGAGATATGAAAATATCATCACTGGATTACCCTACTTGCATGCTTTTAAAAAGCAAGGATCTGGGTGAGAGTGTTTTCAACACCTTAACAGAGTTTTGTGGAGTCAAATGCGATAATGATATTGGCTAGTTCCTCCTAGATACTCTGGATACTGTTAAAAAAGAAAGACATGAGTTAAAGGCTGCAAATTTGAAAGTTAAGCACTGCGTGAATGATGCAAAAGAGTCTATGTGTGCTCTGAAAGAAGATCTTTTTTTTTTTATTGTAGTCTCACTTTTTTGAAAAATATACAATAAATAATCTCATAGCATCAGAATGTATTCATTCCTGTGGTGTGTATACAGAATGAGAAGTAAAGGCTTAAAATTGACAGCATTCCTATTTGGAATGATGGAAACATTTTGGCAAGTTATGATGCTCCATCAAGGTGACAGACCCTCATTAAGAAAAAGACCCCCTGGGAAACGGACTTTGGCCCAGTGGTTAGGGCGTCCGTCTACCACATGGGAGGTCTGCGGTTCAAACCCCGGGGCCTCCTTGACCCGTGTGGAGCTGGCCCATGCGCAGTGCTGATGCGCGCAAGGAGTGCCGTGCCACGCAGGGGTGTCCCCTGCGTAGGGGAGCCCCACGCGCAAGGAGTGCACCCATAAGGAGAGCCACCCAGCGCGAAGGAAGGAGCAGCCTGTCGAGGAATGGCGCCACCCACACTTCCTGTGCTGCTGACGACAACAGAAACGGACAAAGAAACAAGACGCAGCAAAAAGACACAGAAAACAGACAACCGGGGGAGGGGAGGGGAATTAAATAAATAAAAATAAATCTTTAAAAAAAAAAAAGAAAAGAAAAAGACCCCTACCAAGTTCTTCTAACTTCTGGTACTATAATTAAAGTACAGGATTTTGAATTATGGACCCACATTTCTCAACTAAGAAAGGACCAGCCAGAGTCCTGGAATTTTTCTTACTCTGGAAACTTGAAGAAACTCAAACTAGTTGCCACAGTGTTTTTTGTATTTCTTTATCTTGCAATAATGTAAGAGACAAGATGGCAAGAATATTTCTGTTTCTTCAACTGTCTATTTACCTCTCTAGCAGATGGACCAGTGCCTAACTCATTTTATGGTGCTGAGATTTGAGTAACTACTTAATATCATCTCTTTTCCCCACTGCAATTCAGATCTTAAAGGAAGACAAAATGACAGTTCAGCAGATATCTGAATTTTTTAATTTGACAACTTTTGGAGCAAATTGTTTAGTTGTATGCAAAGAGGTCCCTAACACCGTACCCCATCAACAAGCAGATGTGACCTTGTCATGCATTACGTAGCCCTAACTGAGCAGCTTCTTTCTCTTAACAATATGAATTTGTCATGCATCCATGTCCTTCTGTGGCAGGATAACACTTTCCTTTTTATTGCTGAGTAATGAAAGAAGGTCTTCTCTCCTGTAACCACAGGCTCAAAATATCTGAGAACCTAATTCAGACTCTTATTGTATGAGTGGTGGAGTTACAAAGTAAACAAAAATCTCAACCCAGCAGGTTTTCTGCATTTAAAAGGAAGGCATTAGTCTCAAAGCCAAACTCAGCATATAAATGTGTTGCCTCCCCCAAGCTTGGGACATGACTCATGGGATGAGCCTCCCTGGTGCCAAGGAATTACTACCAAGTACCAGCTGATGATGTAACTAGAAAATGACGTTGAATAAAAGGGTCAACTCTGACCAGCAGAGTATCTTAATCTAAATATGATACTAAGAGTTAAAAATGCTTTTTGACCTGAATCAAAGGGGGAAATGGACAGGACAAATGATTTAATATGGCTATGAGTCTCCAAAAAGAGCCAGGAGGTTATCAGAGTGGTTGCCTTTATGCACACCTCAGCAGAGTCCCAGAGACAGCTAAAGGAGATACAAACCTGGGCATTGGTTCTTCTGAGGGCTACAGAGACCAACAGGTTCTATGCTCATGGCAGATGGAGTTCAGTGCCATGTCAGTTGGCCCTACTTTGGAGTTTGTGTTTCTGTGTGATGGAGCTGGACTCAGATGTGATCTTTGTTCACAAGCCTCTCCCATTACTTTTACTGGAACTGTAGTTGGTTCTGGGGTTTAATATATACCCAGGGGACCTGAATGTCTGGACTGACCATGTGTTAGTCAGGCCCTGAGCCTCAACAGACTTCAGCTCCTACACTCTGGTTTATGGGACTTACCCCTCTCAGCTAACATGGAATTGGAGAAGGTAAATCACCACACCAGGGAGCCAAGAGTGCCTACAACTGAAAGCAAGAGGATTGCATCCAGCATCTATGTCGAATCTAAGCCCCCTCTTGATATAGATGTGGAGTGGACACAAACATTCCAAGGTCCACAGGATGGAGGAATAGAGTATTGATTAGAGTGGACTTACTGATACTCTATTCATGAATTATTGTGATTAGAAATCAAAGAAAATCGTGGCATTGGTGTGGAGAAAGTGGCCATGGTGGCTGCTGGGGGTAGGGAATGGGAGGAAGAGATGAGATGTGGGCGTTTTCAGGACTTGGAATTGTCCTGGGTGGTGCTGCAGGGACAGTTACTGGAAATTGAATGTCCTCCCTTGGCCCACTGGATGGAACATGGGAGAATATGGCTATGATGTGCGCCATTGACCATGAAGTGCAGTGGTGCTCAGAGATGTATTCACCAAATGCAATGAATGTCTCATGACGATGAAGGAGATTGTTGCTATGGGGGGAGGAGTGGGGGGAGGGGGTGGGGGGTTTATGGGGACCTCATAGTTTTTGAATGTAATATTAAAAAAATAAATAAAAACAAAAAATGTCGAGGGCTTGACACACTTGAATGCCCTAACCCACTGGGAGCCACCGATTCTCTCAAGAGATACAATTCCATCTGTTTTAGAACATCATTCCTCCCCAGGATGTGGGTATACCTTCACTCTCATTTTATGGGGCTTCACCCAATGATATAATTCACTATGACAAAATGAGCACTCACACACTCCCCAAAAGCTTCCCCTGTGTCAGATGCCCCCCACGCTTAAGCATCCCAAACAGGCAACCCTCCATAATTACATTCTTTAAAGAGTTTTCTCTGCACCAAAGTTTCAAACACATACCTGACAATCTCCCACGATCAAATGTTCCCCTCACCCCTCCCCAATTTCTTGTGCAATCTGACCTATCCTCCCATTCATTGCACCGCTAAAGTCCATGCAGCCACACCCCAAGTTATCCCTATGCCCCCAATTTATCCCTTCCTTGTACAAATACTTCCATGTTATCATAGATTTCACCCAAGTAGCTGTCAGCTCACAACCTTCCTCTACCCTCCAACTACCTTAAAGTTTATCATCCAGTCTTTAGCTCTCTGAGACAGATTGGTTTACTTATTTCATATCAGAGAGGTCATGTAGCATTTGTCCTTCAAAGCCTGGGTTGCTTCACTCAACATAAGGTTCTCAAGATTCATGCAGGTTATCACATGTGTTTGTACTGTATTTGTTCTTTTATCTGAGTAGTATTCCACTGTATGTATATACCACATTTTATTGATTGATTCATTGGTTGATGGGCATTAGGGATTATTCCAAATTTGGCAATAGTAAATAGTGCTGCTAAGAACATTGGTGTGCATGTATCAGTTTGTGTCCTTGTTTTCAGGTCTTCTGGGTATATATCCAGCAGTGGAATTGCTGGGTCATATTTCAAATCTATAGCTATTTTTTTGAGAAACTGCCAAACTGTCATCTGGAATGGCTGCATCCTTCTGCATTCCCACCAGCAGGGGATGAGTGTTCCCATTCCTCCACATCCTCTCCAACAATTGTAGTCTTCTGATTTTTTTGATAGCTGCCAGTCATATGGGAGTAAGATTATATCTCATTGTTGTTTTGATTTGCATTTCCCTAATAGCTAGGGATTTCGAGCATTTTTTCATGCATTTTTTAGCCATTTGTATATCATCTTTGGAGAAGTGTTTGTTCAAATCTTTTTCCCACTTTTTAAATGGACTGTTTGTCTTTGAATTTTCGAGATATAGGAGTTCGTTATATATGCAGGATATAAGTCCCCTATCAGATAAACCATTACCAAATATTTTCTCCCCTTGTGTAGACTCTCTTTTCACTTTCATGACAAACTTCTTTGAGGTGCAGAAGGCTTAAAATTTGAGGAAGTCCCGTTTATTTATTTTTGATTTTTCTGCTTGTGCTTTTGGTGTGAAGTTCATGAAGCTGTTTCCAATTACAAGGCCCTGTACATGCTTCCTTACTTTGCTTTCCAAGGTTTTTACGGTATTGAGTCTTATATTTAAGTCTTTGATCCATCTTGAGTTGATTTTTGTAGAAAGTGTGAGTTGGTAATCCTCTTTCATTCTTTTACATATGGATATCCAGTTCTCCAGGCACCATTTGTTGAATAGGCCATTCTCTCCCAGTTGAGAGGATTTGGTGGCTTTATTGAATATTATATGACTATATATATGAGGATCTATATCAGAACTCTCAATTCGGTTCCATTGGTCTGTGTGTCTCTCCTTGTGCCAATACCATGCTGTTTTCACTACTGTAGCTTTGTAGTATGTTTTGAAGTCAGGTAGTGTGATTCCTCTAATTTTGTTTTTCTTTTTCAATCTGTCTTTGGCTATTTGGGACGTTTTTCCTTTCCAAATAAATTTCATAGCTAGTTTTTCTAGTTCCTTAAAGAATGCTGTGTTGATTTTTATTGGGACTGCATTGAATGTGTAGATCCATTTTGTAGAATAGACATCTTAATAATATTTAGTGTTCCTATCCATGAACAGGGAATATACTTCCATTTATTTAGGTCTTTGATTTCCTTGAAGAGTGTTGTGTAGTTTTCTGTGTATAATACTTTTACCTCTTTAGTTAAATTTATTCCTAGGTATTTGATTTTTTATTTACTATTTTGAATATTTGATTCCTAATTTCCACCTCAGATTGCTCATTATTGGTGTACAGAAATGCTACTGATTTTTGTTCATTTATCTTGTAACCTGCGACTTTACTGAACTCATTGATAAGTTCTAGAAGCTTTGTTTTAGACTTCTCAGGGTTTTCTATATATAGGCTGATATTATCTGCAAATAGTGAAATTTTGACTTCTTCCTTTCCAATTTAGATGACTTTTATGTCTGATTCTTGCTTCAGTGCTCAAGCAGGTACTTCTAAGTCTATGTTAAATGGAATGGTGATAGTGGACATCCTTGTCTTGTTCCTTATCTTAGAGGGAAAAATTTTAGGATTTCACCAGTGTAAATTATGTTAGCTGTGGTTTTTCTAATATATACTGTTTATCCTGTTCAGAAAGTTTTCTTCTATTATGATCTTTTGCAGTGTTTTTTTCAAGAAAGGGTGCTGTATTTTGTCAAATGCTTTTTCTGCATCTATAGATATTATCATGTGATTTTTTTTCCCTTGAATCTCTTTATGTGGTGTATTACATTAATTGGTTTTCTTATGTTGAACCATTCTTGCATACCAGGAATGAACCCTACTTGGTCATGGTGTATAATTTGTTCAGTGTGTTATTGAGTACGAATAACAAGTATTTTGTTGAGGATTTTTGTATCAATGTTCATTAGCTAGATTGGTCTGTAATTTTCCTTTCTTGTGGTGTCTTTGTTTGGCTTTGGTACTATAGTAATGTTGGCATCATAGAATGAGTTATGCAATGTTCCTACTGTTTCAGTTTTTGGAAGTTTTTAAGCAAGATTGGTGTTAGTTCTTTCTGGAATATTTTGTAGAATTCACCTGTGAAGCTGTCTGGCCCAGCGCTCTTTTTAGTTGGGAGGTTTTTAATGAATTTTTCTATCTCTTTACTTGTGATTGATTTGCTGAGATCATCAACTTCTTCTTTTTTCAATTAGGGCTGCTTATGTGTTTCTAGAAATTCGTCCTTTTCCTCTAAATTGTTGTTTTTGTTGTTATATAGTTTTTCAAAGTATCCTCTTATGATCGTCTTTATTTCAGTGGAATCAGTGGTGATATCTCCTTCCTCATTTCTTATTTTGTGTATTTGGATCTTCTCTCTTTTTTTCTTTGTTAGTCTCGGTAAGGGTTTGTCAATTTTATCGATTTTCTCAAAGAACCAGCTCTTGGTTTTGTTTACTTTTTCAAGTGCTTTCTTATTTTCTAATTCATTTAGTTCTGCTGTGGTCTCTGTTATTTCTTTCTTTCTTCTTCCTTTGTGGCAAGTTTGTTGTTTTTTAACTAATTCTTCCAAGTGTGCATTTAGTTCAACTTTAGCTCTTTCTTGTTTTTTGATGTATGAATTATTCCAGTACTGCTTTTGCTGCATCCCTTAAGTTTTGATAGGTTGTGTTATCATTTTCATTAGTTTAAAGGTAGTTATTAATTTCATTTGAGATTTCCTCCTTGACCTACTGTTTTTCTAAGAGTCTGTTGTTTAACTTCCAAATCTTGTTGCCAAATCTGGGTCTCTGGCCGTTGCAGATTTCCAGCTTCATTCCACTGTGGTCAGAGAAATTATTTTGTATGATTTCTATCTTTCTGAATTCATTGAGACTTTTTCTGTGGCCTAGCATGTGGTCTATCTTGGAGAATGATTCATGTGCACTTGAGAAGAATGTATATCCTGCTGTATTTGGGTGTAATATTCTGTATATGTCAATTAGGTCCAACTACTCTAATATATTGTTCAAAGTCTTTTTTTCTTTATTGATTCTCTTTTGAGATGTTCTGTCCAAAGTTGAGAGTGGAGTATTAAAGCCCCCCAATATAATTGTAGAGGCATCTATTTCTTCACTTAGTTTTTACAGTGTTTGCCTCATGTATTTGGAGGCAGCCTTGTTAGGAGTAAAAATGCTTATGATTTTTTCTTTCTTCTTGAATGATTATCCCTTTCACTAATATGTAGTGTCTGTCTTTGTCTCTCAAAATTGATTTGCATTTAAAGTCTATTTTGTCTGATATTAGTATAGCTACTTCTGCTTTTTTGTGTTTATTGTTTGCTTGTAGGATTGTTTTACAGACATTCACTTTCAACGTCCTTGAACCCCCGGGTCTAAGGTCTGTTTCTTAAAGACAGCATATAGATGGGTCATATCCTTATCCAGTCTTCCAGTCTGAGTCTCTTGTCAGGTGAGTTTAATCCAATGACATTCAGTATTATTACTTTCAAGGAATTACTGATATTAGCTATATTTTCTTTGGGTTTGTGTTTGTCATATTCTGCTTGATTTCCTTTTTCTGTTTTTGTCTTTTTAGTTGCTCTTATACTCTCGTCCAACTCTGCCTCTCTTGTTTTTTTTTTTTTTTTGTTTGTTTTCTTTCCTCCTGCCAAACTCCCTTCAGTATTTCTTGAAGGGTAGGATTCTTGTTGGCATACTCTCTTAGTTTCTGTTTATCTGTGAATATTTTGAACTCTCCATCATTTTTTAATGCAAACTTTGCTGGATAGAGTATTCTCTGTTGGAAAATTTTTTCTTTTAGTACCATGACTATGTGACACCACTGTCTTCTTGCCTCCATGGTTTCAGATGAGAAATCAGCACTTAATCTTGAGGAGCCTCCTTTGTTTGTGATGGTTCTCTTTTCTCTTGCTGCTTTTAGTATTTTCTCTTTGTCTTGAGCATTGGATAACTTGACAAGTATATGTCTTGTTGTAGGCCTGTTGAGATTTATGCTGTTTGGGGCGCACTGTGCTTCCTGGACATGTAAATCCATCTCCCTCAATAGGTTTGGGATGTTTTCAGTCATTATTTCCTCCAACACCTCTTCTGTACCCTTTCCCTACTCTTCTCCTTCTGGGATGCCTATAATACATACATTTGCGTGTTTTGCATTGTCATTCAGTTCCTTAAACCTCTGCTGGATTTTTTCTATCTTGTTATCAACCATTTCTATTATCTGTTTAATTTCAGACGTACTGTCTTCCACATCACTTAATCTCTCCGCTGCCTCTTCCAGTATATTTGCTGAGAGTATATTTTTGATTTCTTGAGTTGGGCTATTCATCACCATTATATCTGTTATATTTTTGAGTATGATTGAAATTTCTTCTGTATTCTCTCCAGGTGTTTTCTTCATATTCTTAATCTCTTCCTTCACCTCATCAAATTGGTCCCCAGTATATGTTTTGAGATCTTTAATTACTTGTTCAATGTTCAACTCCTCTTTCTGGTTTTTAGTTTGTTCATTGGATTGGGGCATGTTATCCTGATTATTGGTTTGGTTTGTAGTTTTTGTTGCTGTCTGGTCATCACTTTATCTTGATGGGTTTAGTCAGTTGCTTAGCTTCTTTGTGTGGTTTGGAGTTTAATTAGTTGTTGTGTTTGCATGCCTTTTAAGTCTTCTCTTTGTCACTTTGTTCTTCTTATTATATTTCTTTGTTGATGGCTAAGTTAACGTGAAGGAAAATATTAGGGCTAGAGAAAGAAAAAGGAGTAAGAAAATAAAATGAATACTAGTAGTATTGATAGTAATATTAACAGAGGAACCATGTGAGTTATAGGAGAATTGATATTAGAATCATGTGAGGTATGTCGAGTTATAACAGTAAGAAAAGTAGAGTATGTAAAAATCAGAATATGGGGAGGAATACAGTGTGAATTAAAAGGCCCATGTGTTCAGGAGAGAGGGAAAGAGAAAAGAGAGGACAATAGTATAAAGAGTGAATATAAGACAGAAAACAGAACAAAGTTATTAGTAAAAAAAAAGTCAATAAAAATTGGGGGCAAACAAAGAGGTATAATGTAAGAGAAACAATCAATGATGGAGGATAGAAAGATGTAGAGGAAAGGGAATAGTATTGTTAGTCAAATTTAATACACACAGAAAAGAGTAAATGGAGGATGAGAAAATACAGCAAATATGAAGCTCTCCTTGCAGCACCTAATGTAAGAAGAATAAGAAAGCAGAGAAAGAAAGATAGAGAAAAAAAGGACAAAAGGGATTGTCGAAGTAAGCAGGAAAAAGAAAAAGAGAAAGAAAGAAAAAAGAAAGAAAAAAGGGCTTTGGGAGAATAAAGAGGAAAGAAAAACAAGGAAAAACCAACCAAATACTAGGGAAAGTTTTAAGCAAGTATCTCTGTTTATAGCTAAATAAAACGCTTAGGGATCTGATGTTCCCCCTTTCCTCCCTTCCTCACTTCCCTCTCTCCCAGGTGACAGGAAATCTGCCTGAGCAGTCCGGTAGGAGATTCAAGTGGGTCCTTGTTAAATTGGCTCCACAAAGAAACCAATGGCTCTTAATTTATGGAGGGAGAGCACCCACACCTCATCAGGAACCCCCAAGTATGCTCTTGGGGGCTTGGAAAGCAGCTCCTACAGTCCCTCTCCTTTAGGTGTGCTATGAGAGAGTTTGTTGATTTTCTGACTCCACCTTCTTCCAGGCCAAATTTCCTATTCCAGGGTATTTAGGTGATTTGTGCTTTGTCAGCACATTTGCCACTCCTCTCTTCCCAGACTCTCCCCAAGCCAGCCGGTATGCTCCTCCAAGCACAGGACAAGAAAAAAAGAAAAGAAAGGAGGGGGAGGAACACCAGAAAATTGAACCCACACCAGCCATGCCCCCCTACTGCAGCCCCCACTGAATCCTTCCCACTCATGGAGTCAGTCCAAAACTGGAGGGCTAAGGCAATCCCAGAACTCTGGGAGTGCTGGACTTGGAAAAGGGAAGTCCAGGACTCTGCACATCCAGGGCACGAAGGTCCATGGAACACAGGCTATGGGGGCTCATGGGACACTGACCTGGCGACCATGCATCTGGGGACCACGGGGCCCAGGAATGCCACCACACAACAGACTGTTCTCAGGAAACACCGTGGCCACCAGCCCCAAGGGGAAGGATCCCGCCAGCCCACAGCTGCCAACCTCTGTACTTGTAAGTCACAATTCTACCTTTAGCAAGCACCACCTTTGCCACTTTCTCTCCAAATTGATGTCTACACACCCTCTGCCCTGCAAGCTTCCAAGAGAGCCCTCTCTAGCAAGACGCCAACCCCACTCGGTCGCCTCTTTGCAGGAGAGACTGTAAGGTGCACTCACTCAGATGCCGTCTTGCCCCGCCTTCCCCAATGACTGTTTCAACGTCTTCATTTGTGATTGGTTTGTTGAGGTCTTCTATTTCTTCTAAAGTCAGGGTAGGTGGTTCATGTGTTTCCAGGAATTTGTCCATCTCTTCTACATTTTCTAGTTTTTGGGCATACCATTGTTCATAGTATCTTCTTATGAACTCTCATTTCTATGGGGTCAGTGGTAATCTCCCCCTTTTCATTTCTGATTTTACTTTTGTCTTCTCTCTTTTTTCTTTGTCATTTTAGCTAAGGGATTGTCAATTTTTTTGATGTTCTCAATGAACCAACTTGTAGATTTGTTGATTCTCTCTATTGTTTGTTGTTTCTGAGTTCACTGTTTTCTGCTTTGTTCTTTAATATTACTTTTCTTGGCTTGGTTTGGGATTAGTTTGCTTCTCTTTTTCTAGTTTTCAGGTATGCAGTTAGATAATCAATTTTGGCTTTTTCTTCTTTTATTATGTAAGAATTGTGGGCTATAAATTTCCCTGTCAGCCATGCCCTTGCAGTTTCCTATAGGTTTTGATATGTTGTGTTCTCATTTTCATTCATCTCAAGATATTTGCTAAATCTCTTATAATTTCATCTTACAGTCACTTTTTTTAAAGTATGTTTTTAATCTCCATATATTTTTGAATGTTCCCTTTCTTCATCCATTATTAATTTCCAGTACATTCTGTTATAATCAGAGAGTGTTTTGTATAATTTCAATCTTTTTAAATTGAGACTTGTCTTGTGACTCAACATATGGTCCATAATGGAGAAGGTCCTTGAGCGCTTGAGAAGAATGTATATCCTGCTATTTGGGGTGCAATGCTCTGTAGATGTCAGCTAGGTCTAGTTCATTTACCATATTATTCAATTTCTCTATTTATCCTCTGTCTAGATGTGCTATTCAACGATGGGAGTGTTGTACTGAAGTCTCTATTATTTTTATGACATCTGTTTATCCCTTCAGCACAGCCAGGTTATGCCTCATGTAACTTGGGACACTGAGGTTAGGTGCATAATATTTAGAATAGTAATTTCATCTAGTTGACTGATCCCTTTTATTAATATATAATGAAATTCTTCATCCCTTATAACAGTTTTGAATTTAAAATCTATTCTTTCCAATATTAGTATTGATACACCAGCTCTTTTTTGGTTACAATTTGCATGAAATGTCTTTTTTCCAATACTTCACTTTTAACCTGCTTGTGCCTTTAAATCTGAGGTGAGCCTCTTCTAGACAACATAGAGTTAGCTCATATTTCTTTTTATTTTTGAATTATCTTTTCTTTAAAGAACATAAATCACTCAAAAATTTACAATACAACTATCAGAGGTTCCCAATACACACTCCCCAGAACCCCCACTTTTCCCACATCAACTTCTTTCATTAGTGTGGCATTCACTGCATTTGAAGAGTACATTTCGGAGCATTGCTACACAGCATGGATTATAGTTTATGTTGTAGTTTATACTTTCTCCCAGGCTAATAAGTGGGTTATGGCTGGATACACAAAGTCCTACTCTCTACAATCTGTCTACACAATGTCTGTCTCTACTACCTAATCCACAACAATGCCAAGTCCCCAAAATGTCCCAATATCACATCTCTTTTCTTCAGGAACTCCTGCAGTCACTGTCTCCACATCAATAATATAATTTCTTCAATTGCTAGAGTCACAATAATACTATAGAAAAATGCGAGTAACTCCACTTTAATCCATAATTTATTCCTCCATCCTGAGGATCCTTGCATGATGATGTTGACTCCACCTCTAAATTGAGATGGGACTTAGATCCCACATGGCTATGGGATGGAATTCTCCTTCTTGCCGCTGAAGAATCTCTTTGTTCCCTGGTGTGCATTTTGACCATCTTCACCTCCCTGTTGCCTGACTTGGATAAGTCCAATGAACCAGACTGTCAGATTTGCATCTCTGCTGAGGCTCAGGACCCAGCTGGCACATAGACAGCCCAGAGATTCAAGTCTCCTGAGCATACACCAACCCCAGCAACAACCACAGGTTCAGCAAAAGTGAGAAAAGAGGCCTGCATAGAGAAGTCACATCTGAGTCCATCTCCATCACACTCAGAGCACAAATTCCAAAGTAGAGTCAAATGGCAAGGCACGAAACTCCAGAGCCATCTGTCATGAGCATGGTACCTGGGTGTCTCTGTAGCCACCAGGAGCATCACTATCTGGATTTCTATCTACTTTTGCTGTCTCTGAAATTCTGCTAAGATGTGCATAAGCACAACCCATATGATGAACTCCCAATTCAATTTGAAGTCTCAGCTATATATACTCATTTGTCTTTACCATTTCCTCCTTTTATTCAAGGTCTTTTTGTGAGTTGCATCACCAGCTGATACTCAACAGTAATTCCTCAGCACCACGAAATCTCATCCCTTGGAGTCATGCCCAAAACTGGGGGGAAAGTAATACATTTAATGCTGAGTTTTAAAGGTGTGTAGTCTAAAATGAAGAACCATAATGTAAACCATAATGGAACCATGGTTAGTAGTTATGTTTCAATAACTGTACGTCAGTTTCAGCAAAAGTAACATCCACATGTATAAAGATCATTGCTGGGGAAGGGGTAAAAGGGTGTGATGTTGGATATTTTTTAATCCATTCTATCATTCTGTGTCTTTTTATTGGGGAGTTCAAGGCATTAACATTCAATTTTATAAGCATTAAGGGATTGCTCACTTTTCCATTTTGACTTTTGGCTTCCTGTTATCATATAATACTATAGTCTATATTTTTACCTTTCAAATATTGATTTCTACACTCTTCCCCATATCTCTCCCCCTTGTTTTTTCCTTTCATTCTGTAGCAATCCCTTTAATATCTCTTGTAATTCTCATGTTTTGGTAGCATATTCTATCAGTTTTTGTTTTTGTGAAGACTTTGAACTCCCCTGCATTTTTGAAGTACAGCTTTGCTGGATGTAGAATTCTTGGCTGGCAGGTTTACCCTTTCAAAACCTTGAGTATATCATGCCACTTCTTTCTCTCCTTTATGGTTTCTGATGAGGGTTCAGCCTAAATCTTATCAAGTATCCATTGTATGTGATGGTTTGCTTTTTTGCTTTTTTCTTACGGCTGCCAAAATTTCTTTATCTTTGATATTTCTCATTCTGAATAGTAGGTGTCTTGGGGTAATTCTTTACATGCTTATTCTGTTTGGGATACTTTGTCTTTCTTGGATATTGATATTTATTTCTTTCATAATGGTAAGGTAGTTTGCAGTCATTATTTCCTCAACTATTCTTTCTGCCCCTTTTCCATTTTTTTTCTCCTATTGGGATGCTTATAATGCATATGTTTTTGCTTTTTAAGTTGACACTCAATTTCCTGAGACCCTGTTCTTTTTATCCATTGTCTTCTCTTTCTGTTCCCTTGTCTTTTCCAGTTTGGATGTTATGTCTTCAAAATCACTAATTCTGTCTTCGAGCAGTTCGTTTTTAATTCTGTTAACATATATACAACCTGAATCCTTGGACCTTCTTCACTAACGTTTTTGACACTCTGAAACACTGTAGATTCACTTCTAAACAGAAAAATGGCTTGCCATCCTTCCCACACATGGAAAGTTAAAGGCAGCAACTGGTAGAATCTGATCAAGGTGAATCAACATTTTTTATGTTAAAGACACAATAAGGAAGAAAAATAAATAAACTAATGCAATGTTTCACATAGTGAAACAAAAACCTCATAGTAAAATGAAAACTCTGATCCCAATAGAGATTTGGTTATCATTTTTTCTGCTTTTTTTCATTAAATAAAATTAAAAAAATAATTACATGGCTATTATATGACTGGGGAGATATGAAAGATGTTTGTTACTGCAATTTATCCAGAGTTGAGAATTTCAATCGGATACTTACAGTTCCATGAGTTGGTCAAGGACTGAGAAAAAATGTTTTTAAAAATATTTTATTATAATATGTAGGTTTACAGAAAAGTCATGCATAAAGTACATAGTTTTAATATACTCAACCTCAAAATACAGTTTTCCCTATTGCTAAAATTTTGTATTAGTATGGTAAATTTGTTATATTTCATGAATCAATATTACACTATTTACTATAGGCAATAGTTTACATTAGGTTTCACACTATGTTGTATAGTTCTGTGGGATTTTAAATTTGATTACTCATTTAGAAACCAAAATTACCTATTTTAACTAATCGAATATGCCACTTGATGGTGTTAATTATACTCACAATGCTGTGCTACCATCAACTCCACCATTATCAAATCCTTTCTACCATCCTGAGAAGAAATCTGCTCCAAGTTAAAATAACATCCCATTCTTTATCTTTCAAACACCCCCACATGACCTGTATACTTGTTTACTCCCTCTGAATTTGAATATTGAAATTATTTCATGTATGTTAGATCATAAAATATTTGACCTTGGGATCTGGATTATTGCATTCAGCATGATGCCATCAAGGTTCATACATAATATAGCATATATCAGAACTTCATTGCTTTGTATGACTGAATAATATTCCCACATGTGTCTACCACATTTTAAAAATTTTCTTGTTTAATTGCCTTTTTTGTAAAGATACATAGATATGCATTCACATCTCGATGGACAGTAGGGTTGATTGCACCTCTTCCCTATTGTGAAATGTGCCACTGTGAACGATGCTTTGCCACTATCTGTTTGAGAACTTGGTTTCAATCCTTTTGGGTATTTAGCAAGAAGTGAGATTTCCAGTAAATATTCTAATTCTATATTTAATTTTCTGAGGGAACACGAAACTGTTTTCCACAGATATTGCACCATTTTACATCATCACCACCAGTGAATAAATATCCATTTTTCTCTTTGATTGCCATACATGACATTTTTTGTTTGTTAATAGTGGACATTATAGTGAGTGTGAAATGGTATTCTATTGTGATTTGACTTACATTTTCCTAATGGCTAATAGTATTGATCATCGTTTTATGGTTTTATTGTCAATTTGTATATTGTTTGGTAAAACTATATTCAAGTTTTCTTTCCATTTTTTAACTATTTGAATTTCTGTTGTTGAGTTACAGATATTTTATATATTCTAGATATAAAACCCTTTTCAGGTATAAAAGTAACAAATATTTTCTACTATTCTATAGGTTGTATTTTTACTTTCATGAAAAAAGACTTTTAAACCACAAGAGATTTAATTTTGATTGTACCCCATTCACCTATTCTTTTCCTCTTTTGCTCATGCTTTTTGTGAAATGTCTAAGAAACCTGAAGATGTTTATCTGTATTTGCTTTGAAGATTTCTAGTTTTAATTCTTATATATAGCTCTTTGGTCCAATGTTAGATAATTTTTGTGTATAGTGTGACCTAATGGTCTACCTTCATGGTTTTGTATGTGAATATCCAATTTTACCAGAATAATTTCTTGAAGAGACTATTCTTTCCCAGTTAAGGGAAATTGGCACATGCAACAAAAATCAATTGGCCATAGATGCAAGGGTTTGTTTCTGAACTGTCAATTTGATTTCATTGCACAATGTACATTTACTTGTGTTAGGAACAAGTCATCTATTTTGTATAATTTTATTGTTTTGTTCTAGCCTAATTTCTCTGACCAGAACATCTATTATAATGCTGATAAATAGTGGTGAACATGAGCATCTTTATCTTGTTTCTGATCTTAGGGAATAGCTTTCATTATTTCACTATTAAGTATGATTCCACCTCTATGCGTTTTTTATATACTTTTATTAGGTAGAGGCTTTTTTATTCCAGTTTCTTAATGTTATTATCTGAAGTCTTGCTGGGCTTTGTCAAGTTCATTTTATGTGTCAATTGAGATGATCTTGCATTTCCCCCCTTCATTCTACTAATGTATATTACATAATAGAGGTTATTTTTTATTATATATGTACAATAACTATGTATTTAATTTTTCCTTATTGGAAATTTCCCTAATTTTATTAAAGATTCACACAATGTACAATCCAAAATGTACTATCAATATCAATAGCAGTCAGTATAATTGCAGAGTTGTGCATTTATCACCACAATCAATTTTAGAACATTTGATTTAATCCAAGCATAAAATAAAACAAAAAAATAAAAATACCCTTACCCCTTATAAATCCCTAATATTGATCCTTAGCATTGGTATAGTGTCTTTGTTAAAATTAATGATAAATATTACAATATAACTGTTAATTATAATTGATAATTTGCATTTGTTGTCTTTTCTTTGCATGTGTTGCCCTATTATTAGCACTTTGTCAAAGCATTTTTTATAGCTCATGAAGGAACATTTTTATATTTGAACTATTAACCAAAGGCAGCATCCATAACTGAGTACAGTATATTATACAGTTCCATGTTTGATCCTCTAGATTTCCTTCTAGGGAATCATCTTAGACCCTAAACTTACCTTTTCAACCATAATCACACACGCAATTCAGTGATATTAATTTCAATTGCAGTTTTGTGTTTCCATCACCTCTATCGAATTTCAAGCATTTGTTATCAACCTTACTGTAAATTCTGCAGAAATTAAGCATCCACTCTCATTTCTTCATCCTTATTCTAATTCCTGGTAAACTATATTCTATATAGTAAGTTCATTATTTTTCTTATTATAATTCGTTCATATTAGTGACACTGTACAATACTTGTCCTATTTTGTGCTTGGCTTATTTGACTCAACATAATGTTCTCAATGTTCATCTATGTTGTTATATTTATCAGGATTTCATTTATTCTTACAGGTGAATAATATTTCATTATTCACACGTGCACACATGCCACATTTTGACAATCCATTTATCAGTTGATGGAAACTTGGGTTGTTTCCATCTTTTGACAATTATGAATAATGCCACTATGAATATCAGTGTGCAAATGTCTGTCAATATCTCTGTTCATTTCTTCTGTGTATGTACCTAGAAGTGGGAATGCAAGATCATCTGGCAGTTTTATAATTAGCTTCCTGATAAACAGCCAATCTGACTTCCACAGCAGCCATATCATTTTAATTCCTAACAGCAGTGAAAGTGTGTTTCTATTTCTCCATAACGTCTTTAGCACTTGCAGTTTTCCATTTGTGTAATAATGACTAGTCTGGTAGGTACAAAATGATATCCCATTGTGGGATATCAGTTTTTTTAATTAATTTTTTTTGAAATTAAAAAAAATTTTTTGAAGTATATCACTCATACATAAACATACATAAGTAATAAGTGCATAGTGATAGTTGTGAACTTACAAAACAATCATACATAATATCAAACAGAGCTCTCATAGCTCACCCTACCAACAATACCTTGAATTGTTGTGAAACATTTTTAACTAATGATTAAAGAGCATAATGGAAGAACTTGTAACATTGATATAAAGAAAGTGGTCACCAGAGGTTCTGAAGAGAAGGAGAGGCAGAATAGGTATATCAGGGGGCATTTTTTAACCATTGGATTTGTTCTGCATGATGTTGTGGTGACGGGTACAAGCCATTATACATTTTGTCAAAACCTAAAAAATTGTGCGGTGCAACGTATAGAACATAATGTAAACTATAGACCATGGTAGGTAACAGTGCTTCATTATGTGTTTATCAGTTTTGGCAAATATTCCACACTGGTGAAGGATGTTTTTAGTGTGGAAGGGTGTGGGGGGAAGGGATGAGGTGTGTGGGAATCCCCTATATTTTCAATGTTGCATTTATGTAATCTAAAGCTTCTTTATCAAATAAAAATTAAAAATAGGAAAAGAAATTTGAAAAATAGTATTACCAAATAAAGTATATTATATTTAGTATGTTTCCCCAACCCAAATATTATTATTTTTAGATAAATTACATATGATATAAATGATATATGATATACACAAGTGTATAAAGAAAGTTGTGTACTTACAAAGCAAACATGTATAACATCTTACAGGGGTCCCATACATCAAACTACGGTCAACACAGCATTGTTGTAAGGCATGGTACATATGATGAAATAATATCATCAAAATCTTCCTACTAATTACTGGCTTATCTTACATTTGGTATACTTTACCCCCACCCACCCTATTAATATTTTGAAATATATATTTATGACAGAATTTTGAAACTTACCAAACAATCTTTCACAAGTGCAGATTTACCATACAACACCCCTATATTAACACAACACACTATGGTGGAACATTAGTTATAGATTATGAGATAATATCCTCAGACTATTACCAGGTGCATACTTTATGTTTGGCACACTTTTTTCATAATCCTCCATTATCAATATGGTACATTTTTTGGAACAGATGCATGATGATTACATTATTACTGTTAAGCACAGTCCATAGATCACTCCAGTTGTATTTTTCCCATGCTTCTTCTCCACATTCCCACCACCCTGAAATAGTGATGTACATCTGCTCTAGCTCACAAAGGATGCTCTTGCATCTCTGCCATCAACTACCAATTCTCATCCACCTCTGGGTTTACTGGATTATTCAGTCCCTAGATTATTCTCTACCTTTCTTTCAATTGGTGTTTACATTCCTGGCTACCCTTTTCAGCCACATTCAGATTTAAAAACTTGCTGTTAATCAATATAAAGTGTTACTATCAACTCTATAAATTTCCACACTTTTACAATAAAGTTAATTAAAACTTCTACATATATTAAATATTAGTAGTCCATCGCAGTCCTCTTCTTACCTCTTTGAGAATCCGCCACCTGCAATCAGGTCTTGAAGTTATTTTCCTACATTTTCTTCTAGAAGGTTTATAGATCTTGCTTTTATATTTAGGTTTGTGATCAATTTTTGTGTGGGAAACAAAGGCATGTTGTTTCCATGGAAGCAAGTTACTTCCTTGATCACTGAGTCAAGTTGTCCCCTATGAGTATCAGTGCGGATCACAATCATGGCTGGGTAAAGCACACCTGCAGGCGGAACAATAACATATAGAATGGAATGACCTGAGTAACAAGATTTATGAGTATAGTTACTGATTTTTATAATAATAGTTCCAGTAAAATTTGTTGGTGTTCATAAATCACTAGTTAATATAGAATGAGGTAAGGGTAATAGGTAACTTGATTTTATGCTGTATGTCTCGTATGTTAGGGGTATATATACTAGCCCCTCGACTCAACAAACTTGTCTGATGAGCTTGAGAAATCAATGCTCTCAGATCCCTTGAACCCAATCTTTCTTTGTCTTTCATTCCTGATACCCTCGTGTCTCCAACTCCGACAAGTGGCACCCAACATGGGACCCAAGGCAGAGGATTCATCAAGACATGGCAGCATATAATCTTCCACCCCTGGATTGGGAAAGCAGAAAGCTGAAAAGCCTTTTTTAAGTTAGGGAGCATCGAAATTAGTTAACCCGGGTAGATTGCTGCTTCATATTACTAAGTTTTGCTTTCTGCTAGCATCAGGGTATGGGTAATCAACCAGGATGCTTGGAAGAATATTCACAGGTTTTGAAAATGCTGTTGTACAGTGTAGGTGTCACAGTTAAGACTGCAGATTTGTTAGAATTGTTTGCTTTGGTTCAAAAACATTGTTATTGGTTTCAACCACAAGGAAAGAATTTGATGAATGTTAAGCTGTGGAGGCAAGTAATGAAAGCATTGCAGAGAGCATATCAGAAAGGAGAGAATATACCTGTATCAGTTTGGGCCTTAGGACAGCATATTACTGCTGCATTAGATCCTTTGCAGTCTGAACGAAGAAGAAGAGATTGGAACGGAGGAGGGGGAGCAAGATGGTGGCTGAGTGAGCTTAACTTACGGTCTCTCCTGCAAAGAAGCAGCTGGTCACCATTGAAGGTTCTCCGGGACCAGGTTGTTTCAGGATTTTTGCAGGGCAGGAAGTGTCTGGACATCAATTTGGTGGGAAGGTAATGGAGAGGATTAGTCTATAAGATATAATTGAAATTCTATTGCACGGAGGTGAGAGCTGCACACTGGTTGCTCCCTCCTTGGGGGGGGTGGAGCTGTGGAACGGGTGCTGCAGCCATGCTTTTTGGAGGCTCTGCGGCACTGGGGAATTTGCGAACCCTGGGCGGGCTCTTGGGCGGTTGACGGGACGGGACACCTTTGCAGACCGATTTGGGGAGACAGACGGTGTTTTGTTGTGAAGTGGGTAATTTTTGACTGTGGACACAAGTAATAGCGCTTCCACCTGGAGCCCAGCACGCACAAGCCAGGCTGCCGATCTGCAGTGGAATTAGATTGCTGGCAATAAAGGGACGTAATTGGGAGGTTGTTATAGGGTGCAGCAAGGGGGGGGGACACGTCTGGAAGCCGATTGGGGAATATTTTGCGAAGCTTGGGAACTCCGGTTTTGGACTCTGTTGTCGGCATTTCTGGCTGAAGCCCCACCCATGGGCCTGGCTTCTGATCTGTGTCATTAAATTGGCTGCAGCCTAGAGGTGCCCCCAGGTTGCCGTTCTGGGGGATCACAAGGTGGGTGGGGTCCTGAAGTCAACTGGTGATATATCCACATAAATAGACCTCAGTGAGTGAATTGCAGGGTTCAGACATAACATAGAGTTTGCAGATCTGACTGCCCCAATAGGGCTGGCACCCAGCTGTGGGGATCCCTGAAGGCTGTGTTACACTGCGGTGCTCCTAGGCTCCCTGTTGACCAGATTTGAGGTTGCCAGCTCTGAGTCCCCTAAACTCTGGTGGCCCATACCACAGAGGCTCACACCTCTTGAGTCTTCAATATCTCAGACTTTCTATTCCTGAATCCATCACGCCCTGAGGTCCATGTGAGGTCCTTGAATGCCCTAGCCTTCAACGTTTGCATTTTTTCTTTTTTGTTTCATTTTGTTTTGTTTTTATTTTCATTTTATCTTATTTTTTACTTTTTTAATGTCCTGATTGCTAATATTGCATTATCCCCTAGTCTTTTCTCCCTGCGTATCACCCAAAGTCTTTTTTGTTACAGTTATTTAGGGGTTTTTTGTTGTTGTTGTAGTTGGTGTTGCAATTGTGGTTGGTGTATATCTTTTTTTTTCTTTCCCCTACCTATTCCCCACCCTTTGCCCACCCCCTTTTTCTTTCTTCCTTTCTTCTCTTCTTTTATTTTTTCTGTTTTTTCTCTCTCTCTCGTCCCTCATTTTCTTCTTATTTTATTTTAACTTAATTATACAATAGGTGCTGCAGGGAGCACCTCACATTTGCTGGGTTTTCTCATGCTAGACTGCCTCATTTCTGTGTGAACTGATTTAGGCTACCTACACTATCCCCTTTCCCCTACATCTTGATATCCGCCATCATCTACTGTCACTCCTGTATTTCACTTCACTTTCTTTGATCCAGAAAGTGTCTAACTCTTAATTTCTAATACCTTTGTTTTGTTTTCTGTCTGTTATCCACTCTTGAAACTACTACGTTTCTTTTCTCTTTCCCTCTCTCACGAAAATACTAGCTTTTTAATTCGTACCATATTCCTCATTATAGGTACTATACCTACTGTTATAACTCTACACAACTTACATGAATCTAATATCCATCCTCCCAGATCTCATATTGTTGCTCTGTTAACATTTATCACCAATACTACTATGCACTGTTTCCTTGCTTACACAATTGCCTTTCCACGGCACTAATACTTTCCTTTAAAGTGAACTCAACCAGCAATAAGAAATTAGAATAAGAAGAACAAAGTGACAAAGAGAAGATATAACACTTATGCAAAAACTACAGCTAATTAATCCCCAAGACTAGACAAAGAAGCTAAGGAACTGATTAAACCCGTCAAGATAAAATGATGACCAGACAGCAACAAAAATCTACAAACCAAACCAGTAATCAGGAAAACATGGCTGAATCCAATCAACAAACTAAAAATCAGGAAGGGGAGCAGAAATTCACACAAGAAATGAAAGATCTCAGAACATTTATCACCGACAAATTTAATGAAGTAAAGGAAGAGGTTAACAACATGAAGACAACACTTGGAGGGGAAATTGCAGACATACGCAAAAAGATAACAGATATGATGGGTATGAACACCACAGTTCAAGAAATCAAAAATAAACTTGCAGCAAGTATCAGCAGACTAGAAGAGGCAGAGCAGAGAATTAGTGATGTGGAAGACAGTACATCAGAAATCAAACAGATAGTAGAAGTGCTCGATAAAAAGAAAAAATCCAGCTAGGACTTAGGGACCTGAATGATAATGCAAAACGCTCAAACATACGTATTATAGGCATTCCAGAAGGAGAAGAGAAGGGAAAGGGGTCAGAAGGAGTGTTGCAGGAAATAATGGCTGAAAATTTCCCAAATCTACTGAAAGAGACAGATGTACATATCCAAGAAGCACAGCACACTCCACTGGCCATAAACACTAACAGGCCCACCCCAAGACATATACTTGTCAAATTATCCAATGCTCAAGACAAAGAGAAAATTCTAAAAGCAGCAAGAGAAAAGAAAACCATCACATATACGGGAATCTCCATAAGATTAAGTGCTGATTTTTCATCTGAAACCATGGAGGCAAGAAGGCAGTGGTATGATATAGTCAAGGTACTAAAGGAAAAAAAATTTCCAACCAAGAATACTCTATCCAGCTAAACTAGCATTCAAAATGATGGAGAGTTCAAAATATTCACAGATAAACAGAGACTGAAAGAGTATGCCAACAAGAAACCTCCCCTTCAAGAAATTCTAAAGGGAGTTCTGCAGGAAGAAAGGAAAAAACAGGACAGGCAGAGGTGGAGGAGAGTGGAAGAGCAACAAAAAAAAAAGACAAAAATAGAAGGAAAAAAATACAAACAAAATATGACAAACACAAATCCAATCAAAATATATGGCTAACACAAATAATTCCTTGAAAGTAATAACACTGAATGTCAACGGATTAAATTCACCTATCAAAAGATTCAGACTGGGGCATTGGATAAGGAAATATGACCCATCTATATGCTGTCTACAAGAGACATATCTTAGACCCAGAGACTCATGGAGGTTGAAAGTGAATGGCTGGAAATCAATCATACAAGCAAACAATAACCAAAAAAAGGCAGGAGTAGCTATATTAATATCAGACAAAATAGACTTTAAATGCAAAACAATTGTGAGAGACAAAGAAGGATACTACATTTAAGTAAAAGGGACAATCTTTTAAGAAGTTTGAACAATCATAAATATTTATGCTCCTAAAAAGGGTGCCTCTAAATACGTGAGTCAAACGCTGGAAAAACTAAGTGAAACAATAGATGCATCTACAATTATAGTGGGTGATTTTAATACACCACTTTCAACTCTGGACAGAACATCTCAAAAGAGAATCACTAAAGAAACAAAACATTTGAACAGTATATTGGAGGAGCTGGATCTAATAAACATATATAGATCATTACAATAAAGAAAGCAGGATATACATTTTTCTCAAGCGCACATGGATCATTCTCCAAGATAGACCATATGCTAGGCCACAAAGAAAGGCTTAATGAATTCAGAAAGATGGAAATCATACAAAACAATATCTGTGACCACAGTGGAGTGAAGCTGGAAATTTGCAAGGGACAGAGGCCCAGATTTCACACCACGATTTGGAAATTAAAGAGCACACTCTCAGAAAAACAGTGGGTCAAAAAGGAAATCTCAAAAGAAATCAATGACTACCTTGAAACAAATGATAATGATAACACAACATACCAAAATTTATGGGATGCAACAAAAGCAGTACTGAGAGGGAAATTTATAGCCATAAATTTATATCAAAAAAGAAGAAAGAGCAAAAATTGAAGAACTAAACTGCACATTTGAAGGAAGTAGAAAAACAAAAACAAAGTAACCCAGCAGGAAGAAGGAGGAAGGAAATAACAAAGATAAGAGCAGAACTAAATGAAATAGAAAATAAGAAAGCACTTGAAAAGATAAACAAGACCATGAGCTGGTTTTTTGAGAAGATCAACAAAATGAGCAAGCTTTAGCGAGACTAACAAAGAAAAAAAGAGAGAAGATGCAAATACACAAAATAAGAAATGAGAAAGGCGATATCACCACTGACCCCACAGAAATAAAGACTATCATAAGAGGATACTTTGAAAAACTATATTCCAAAAAACATGACAATTTAGAGGAAATTCCTAGAAACACATAAGCAGCCCATATTGACGAAAGAAGAAATTGATCATCTTAACAAACCAATCACAAGCAAAGAGATAGAATCAGTCATTAAAAATCTCCCAACTAAGAAGATCCCAGGGCCAGACGGCTTCACAGGTGAATTCTATAAAACATTCCGGAAAGGACTAACACCAATCCTGCTGAAACTATTCCAAAAAATTGAAACAAAAGGAACATTGCCGAATTCCTTCTATGATGCCAACATTACCCTAGTACCAAAGCCAAACAAAGACACCACAAGAAAGGAAAATTACAGACCAATTTCTCTAATGAACCTAGACGCAAAAATACTTAACAAAATAATTGCTAATTGTATTCAACAACACATTAAATGAATTATACACCACAACCAAGTGGGATTTATTCCAGGTATGCAAGGATGGTTCAACATAAGAAAATCAATCAATGTAATACACCATATAAACAGATTGAAGGAAAAAAATCACATGATTATATCTATAGATGCAGAAAAAGCATTTGACAAAATACAGCACCCTTTCTTGATAAAAACACTCCAATAGATCGGAATACAAGGAAATTTTTTGAACATGATAAAGAGTATATATGAAAAACCTACAGCCAACATTGTTTACAATGGAGAAATCCTAAACTCCTTCCCTCTAAACTCAGGAACAAGACAAGGATGCCCATCCTCTCCGCTCCTATTTAACATTGTCTTAGAAGTACTTGCTAGAGCACTGAGACAAGAACCAGATCTAAAAGGCATTCAAATTGGAAAGGAAGAAGTCAAAATTTCATTATTTGCAGATGACATGATCCTATACATAGAAAACCCTGAGAGATCTACAACAAAGCTTCTACAACTCATAAATGAGTTTAGTAAAGTTGCAGGTTATAAAATCAATGCGCAAAAATCAGTAGCATTTCTGTAAACCAATAATGAGGAAGATCAGGAGGAAATCAAGAAACAAATACCATTCAAAATAGTAAATTTAAAAAAACCAAATCCTTAGGAATAAATTTAACTAAAGAGGTAAAAAACTTATACACCGAGAACTGTACAAGATTGTTCAAGGAAATCAAAGAAGACCTAAATAAATGGAAGAATATTCCTTGTTCATGGATAGGAAGACTGAATATTATTAAGATGTCTATCCTACCAAAACTGATCCACACATTCAATGCAATCCCAATACAAATCAACACAGCCTTCTTTAAGGAACTAGAAAAACTAACTATGAAATTTATTTGGAAAGGAAAGAGACTCTGAATAGCCAAAGACATATTGAAAAAGAAAAACGAAATTGGAGGAATCACACTACCTGACTTCAAAACATTCTACAAAGCTACAGTAATGAAAACAGCATGGTATTGGCATAAGGAGAGACACACAGACCAATGGAATGGAATTGAAAGTTCTGATATAGAAGTTCACATATATAACCATATAATATTCGATAAAGCCATCCAACCCTCTCAACTGGGAGAGAGTGGCCTATTCAACAAATGGTGTCTGGAGAACTGGGTAGCCATATGTAGAAGAATGAAAGAGGATTACCATCTCACACCTTATACAAAGATCAACTCAAGATGGATCAAAGACCTAAATATAAGAGCCAAGACCATAAAGACCTTGGAAAGCAGTGTAGGGAAACATCTATAGGATCTTGTAATAGGAAATGGATTCATGAATATCACACCAAAATCACGAGCAGCAAAAGAACTAATAGATAAATGGGACTTCCTCAAAATTAAAGCCTTCTGCACCTCAAAAGAGTTTGCCAAGAAAGTAAAAAGGGAACCCACACAATGGGAAAAAATAATTGGCAACCATATATCTGATAAGAAACTTATAACTTGCATATATAAAGAACTCATATATCTTGAAAATAAAAAGATAAACAACCCATTTAAAAAATGGGAAAAAGATTTAAACAGACACTTCTCCAAAGAAGAAATACAAATGGCTAAAAAGCACATGAAAAAATGCTCCAAATCTCTAGCTATCAGGGAAATGCAAATCAAAAGTACAATGAGATACCATGTTACTTCCATAAGATTGGAAGCTATGAAAAAAAAACAGAAGAATACAAATGCTGGAGAGGCAACAGACTCCAGCACCTACAATCTGATTTATTGGACTCATCTCACTCAGCTAAGATGGAGTTGAAGAAGGACAACCACCACACCATGGAGCCTAGTGTGCCTACAACTGAATGCGGGAGGATTGCATCCAGTATCCATGTGGAATCTGAGCCTCCTCTTGACATAGAGGTGCAATGGACACAATCAATCCAAGGTCCACAGAGAAAAGGTGGCATTGGAGTGGGAAAAGTGGACATGGTGGCTAATGGGTACGGGGAATGGCAGGAAGAGACGAGATGTGGAGGCGTCTTTGGGACTTGGAGCTGCCCTGGATGGTGCTTCAGGGGCAATCACCAGACATGGTAAATCCTCACAGGGCCCACTGGATGGAATAGGGGAGAGTATGGGCCATGATGTGGACCATTGACCATGAGGTGCAGAGGTGCCCAGAGATGTACTTACCAAATGCAATGGATGTGTCATGATGATGGGCATGAGTGTTGCTGGGGGCATAGTGGTAGGGTGGGAGTGGTGGGGTTGAATGGGTCCTCATATATTTTTTTTAATGTAATATTTTTACAGAATAAATTTTAAAAAATAATAAATAAATTTAAAAAAAGAAAAAAAATGCTGGAGAGGATGTGAAGAAAGGGTAATACTCATCCACTGCTGGTGGAATGCAGAAGGATCCAACCATTCTGGAGGACAGTTTGGCGGTTTCTCAAAAAACTAACCATAGATTTGCCATATGACCCAGCAATACCACTGCTGGAGATATACCCAGCAGAACTGAATACAAGGACACAAACCGATATATGTACACCCATGTTCATAGCAGCATTGTTTACTATCTCCAAAAGTTGGAATCAACCCAAATGCCCATCGATAGACGAGTGGATCAATAAAATGTGGTATATACACACAATGGAATACTACTCGGCTGTAAGAACAAATACACTACAAACACACGTGATACCATGGGTGAATCTTGAGAACCTTATGTTGAGTGAAGCAACCCAGGCATTGAAGGACAAATACTACATGACTTCAATGATATGAAATAAGCAAGCGGCCTCAGACAGCTAGAGACTGAAAGATAGGCTTACAGGAAATTGGGGGGTGGAGGAAGGATGTGAGCCGACGTCTGCAGGGGTGGAATTTATGATGAGCTGGCGGTAAGTATGAGCACAAAGAAGAGATAAAATTGGAGCAAGGGGTTGCCTTTGGGTGGGGCTTTGCGGGTTTGAGGGGGGCTCGGGATGGGCGGATGGGTAATATTGCCCAAAAAGTGGGGGGAGGGAGGGGCAACATATGAACATAGGAGAGTGACAGGTGTTGGTTGAGAGTAAAATGCTGAGAAAATCATACCAAAATATAATTAGGAGGGTTACCTGTTTAGGATGCTCGGAGGGGATGGTCTGATGCGGGACAGGTTCCTGGGGAATGTCTGAATGCTCATTTTGCCAGAGTGGGTTGTACCATTGGGTAGAGACCCAAGTAGTGAGGGTGGGGGTGGACCCACATCCTGGGGAGGACTAATGCCATCAAATAGAGGGAACTGTATCTCTCGAGAGAAAGGGTGGCTCCCAGGGTATTAGGGCAGTTGAGCAAGTTAGGACCAGAACACTGTTGCAAGTATGTCTGGACGTGGCTCCTCAGGAAATGAAGGTTCACTGTCACTGTGGGCCCCAAGGGGAGGGGAAAATGGATGTTGAATGTGTGGAACCAAGGTAAATGTGGGGTAAGAGAGGAGTTTCGTGAGAGTACACAAGGATGGATATAAAACATATAATATTACACCATAAACATATAGGGGACGACAGACTAATAATGTAAACCATAATGTAAAACATTGGATAACTAAAAATTTAGAAAACTGTATATCCTAAAGTATGGACCATAATGTAAGCACAGATGTCACCTTGTTTGAAAGCTATTGTCTCAGAGTCAGTACATCAGTTTAAGTAAATATGATATGAATAAGTTATAAGAATATCACTGTGGAAGGGAAAAGGTTTTATGGTAGATGTGTGGGAGTATTTTATATTGTATATATGAATTACTGTGGTCTAGGTCTCTTGTGAAGAGAAGTTCAATAATTAGGAAAAAAGAAAAGAAAAGAAAAGGATAGGATGTAGAATTTTTCCAAATCAACACGTATTCTATATCTAACCCTTAAACCCATCGCTATATTCCATTTTACTAGTAAGGGATCCTGACATTATATTGGGCTTCACTTTTCAGGAAGTTTTCGATCACAGAGTGGTTCAACAATGGCAGTGGAGGAATACTGGTATAGGATACTATTGACAGATGATATATGGCTGACAGGGAGCTATACAGGGCATAAGTCCAGGGTGCATGGTAATGTTTGGATATACTGATAGTGGCAACAATTAAAAACTACAGCTGGGGGGGGGGTACTGGGTTCCTGGCTGGGGGTGCTCTGTCGTGGTCCCTAGGGGAAGAGCAGCAGTCCCCCAGGTGCAACAATAAGAACCAGGAAGGAATGAGGGTCCAACAGTGAGACCATGATACTAATGACTATGCTTGTGAGCCTATATGCCTGAAATAAGAACAAGGCCTAGAGCAGCACTGTGCCTGGGAATTTCCTCCTGACAGCCTTCATGTTACTCAAATGTGGCCAGTCTCAAAGCCAAATTCAGCATGTAAATGCAATGCCTTCCCCCCAGCGTGGGACATGACACCTGGGGATGAGCCTCCCTGGCACCGAGGGATCACTACCAAGTACCAACTGATGATGCAACTAGAAAATGACCTTGAATTAAAGGTTCAATGTGGATCAGCACAATATCCCTGTCTACATATAATAACATGACTTTAAAATGCTGTTTGACTTAACGTAAGGGGGAAATGGAAACGAGAAATGAGTTATATGTCTATGAGCCTCTAAAAAAGAGTCTGGAGGCTGTCAGAAGGATTGCCCTTATGCACACCTGAGCAGAGTCTAAGAGACAGATAAAGTAGATACAAGCCCAGGTATTGGTTCTTTTGAGGGCGAAAGAGACCCACGGGTTCTATGGTCATGGCAGATAGGGTTCACTGCCATGTCAGATGGCCCTTCTTTGGAGCTGGTGTTTCTGCGTGATGGAACTGGACTCAGATGGGATCTCTTTTCATAAGACTTTCATGCTACGTTACTGGAATTTTAGTTGGTGCTGGGGTTTAAGATATATTTAGGGGATTTGGATCTCTGGACTGACAATATGATAGCCAGGCCCTCAGCCTCAACAGACTTCAGCTCCTACACTCTGATTTATTGGACTTACCCCACTCAGCTAAGATGGAGTTGAAGAAGGACAACCACCACACCATGGAGCCTAGAGTGCCTACAACTGAAAGCAGGAGGATTGCATCCAGTATCCATGTGGAATATGAGCCTCCTCTTGACATAGAGGTGCAACAGACACAACCAATCCGAGGTCCACAGAGAAAAGGTGGCATTGGAGTGGGAAAAGTGGCCATGGTGGCTGATGGGTATGGGGCATGGGAGGAAGAGATGAGATGTGGAGGCGTTTTGGGGACTTGGAGTTGCCATGGATCGTGCTTCAGGGACAATCACTGGACATTGTAAATCCTCCCAGGGCCCACTGGATGGAACGTGGGAGAGTATGGGCTATGGTGTGGACCATTGACCATGAGGTGCAGAGATGCCCAGAGATGTACTTACCAAATGCAATGGATGTGTCATGATGATGGGAGTGAGTGTTGCTGGGGGTGGAGTGGTGGGGTGAGGGAGGTGGGGTTGAATGGGACCTCATATTTTTTTAGTGTAATATTTTTACAAAATGAATAAAATTAAATAAAAAAAAGAAGTGATTGTTCTTTTCTCCAGGGAGGAAACGGCTATGAATGATACAGGTAAAGACAGGAACTTGGAGGAGGATCAAGAATTAGAGGAGTTATTTGAAGTTAAAGACACAAATCCGTTCTTAACTAAATCCATGTCGGAACTAAATATTTCTAAGGCAAACATATATCCTAATTTGACTCATGAGGTTCCTTCTGCAACTCCTGAATCTGGAAAATACCTAGTGGACTTTTCTCTACGGACCTGCCTTATGTTCGCAGCAGCTTTAAGCCAAATCCTGTGCCTGTTACTCCATTAATGAGATGTCTTTTACTGGGATCTAGTCAAGGTGAGCCTATGGCTATGCAAGCCTTAGCAGCTTTTCCTATAAATATTCAACAAATTTCTCCTGTTGCTCAAAACCCACAAGGGGGAATTTATGCTCATCATGAGCCTCTTTCTTTTAAAGTATTAAAGGACATCAAACAGGCATGTACTCAATATGGCACTCTAAGTCATTATACTATTGGTTTGGTGGAAGGACTTGCAAATACCTACAGGTTAATACCTTGGGACTGGGATATGCTGACTAAAACAGTATTGAGTGCTGCTGAGTTCTTACAATTTAAGACTTGGTGGACAGATGAAGCTGCTATGAGAGAACAACGAAATAGGGCTCAGAATCCACCTGTTATTATTACTGCTGAACAACTGTTAGGCTCTGGAGCTCGGGCAGGTATTGAAAGGCAACTTCATCATGAAGATCAGGCTGTTAATCAAATGAGGCAGTCATGTTTGGCTGCATGAAGAAGGATTAAAGCTCCAGGAAAGCCTACACAGTCTTTTGCTAAAGTGATTCAAGGTGTTAATGAACCTTATGTGGAATTTATTGCCAGACTGACTGATATGCTTACTAAGACTATTGAAATTCCTGAACCTAGAGAGTTAATCCTGCTAACTCTCGGTTTTGATCAAGCTAACAGTGAGTGTAAGAAAGCTATCCAGCCTCTTAAGGCTGCAGGTGAGTCTGTCCTTGATTATATAAAAGCTTGTCAGGACATTGGTTCAAGAACCCACCAGATGGCAGTGTTAGCTTCAGCTATGAGAGGAGGAAATAACCCGAAAAAGAAAGGGAATTGTTTTAAGTGTGGAAAATTTGGACATTTCCAAAAGAATTGTCCATCCTATGTTAATCAAGCAGGAAAAGGACCTCGTACACCATCAAAAATTTGTCCAGTGTGCCGTAAAGGATATCATTGGGCTAATGAATGTAGATCAAAAACAGACTGGAAAGGCACACCTTTAAAATCGGGAAACCACTTTGCGGACCTAGCTCAGGGCCCTCAGACAAAAAATATGAGCCTGGCTGACCAATTTCCTGTCAGCAGCGGTCAGTATCATTTATCCTAGTCTCAGAATTAAGAGCGGCTACTCAAGGTAGTGCTGCTGTTGATCTTCCATCTCCTGAGACTAAATTGATAACTTCAGAGGCAGGCATTCAAACAATTTGTACAGGAGTAAAAGGGCCTTTACCTAACAATACAGTAGGCATTATAGTTGGAAGAAGTAGTTTAACTATGAAGGGATTGTTGGTACAAGTAGGAATTATAGATAGTGATTTTTCAGAAGAAATAAAAATAATGGTTCAAGCTGTTAATTCTATTCAAATACAAAAAGGACAATGAATTGCTCAATTATTATTGCTTCCTTATAATAAACCAGCTACTCTTCCTTTTAACAGGAAGGGGGTATTCGGATCAACTAGAAAAAATATGTATTGGCAAACTTTTGTAAGGGATGATAGACCTGAAATTACAATTACAATTAATGGAAAAGTGTTCTTTGCCTTAATAGATACAGGGGCAGATGTATCTATTATAGCTAAATGTTATTGGCCTCAATCCTGGACTTTACAGAAAGTACCTACAGTTTTTACTGGAGTTGGTACAATGACTGATGTCTATCAAAGCACTAATAATTTTGATGTCTTAGGCCATGATGGACAAAAATCTACTTTACAACCTTATGTGGCTGATGTGGGAATTAATTTGTGGGGTCGAGATTTGTTAAGTCAATGGGGTGCTTTCATTCATATTCTTACCTTATCGGAGCAGGCTAAAACATTATATATGGATAGGCATTACAATACTAGAAGTAAAGGAGATAGGAGGGGAATTGGATTTCCTTCCAGTTCAGCAGATCCTGAATGAGCAAATTTATCTTAGGGGCCATTTAAAGAAAGGGCAGTCCCATATCAATTACTTGGCTAACTGAAACACCGGTATGGATACATCAATGGCCCCTAACAGTAGAAAAATTGAATGCCCTACATAGTTTGGTTAAAGAACAGTTGGAGTAAAAGCATATAGAACCTTCTAATAGTCCTTGGAACTCTCCGGTATTTGTTATTAAAAAGAAATCTGGAAAATGGAGACTCCTGACAGGTTTAAGAGCTATAAATAAGGTCATGAGTCCTATGGGAGCATTACAACCGGGAGTTCCACAACCATCAATGATTCCAAAAGACTGGTCTCTCATTATAATTGATTTGAAAGATTGTTTTTTCACTATTCCTTTACATCACGCCGATAAGGAAAAATTTGCTTTCCCTGTGCCTTCGTTTAATAATCAGGCACCTATGCAAAGATATCAATGGTATGTTTTACCTCAGGGTATGATGAATAGTCCGACCATGTGTCAATTATTTGTACACCAACCTCTTCAAAAGTTACGTGATCAATTTCCTGAAGCGATGATTATCCATTATATGTATGATATATTATTCGCTCCTGCTTCTGATGAAAAATTACAACAATTATTTGTTATGGCAGAAAAATTTTTTACCAGAATATGGGTTACAAATAGCCCCGGAAAAAGTTTCAGAAAGAAGCTCCATTCTCTTAGGCATGAAATTGGCTAAAGGTGAAATTTCATAGCGATAAATTAAACACTCTTAATGATTTTCAAAAACTTTTAGGAGCTATTAATTGGATTAGGCCTATGTTAGGAATTCCTAATTATATGTTAACTCATTTATTCCAAACTCTGGAGGGGGATTCAGACCTTACTAGTGCACATTCTTTATCTGCGGAAGCAGAACAAGAAATAAATTTAATAGAGGAAAGAATTTCACAAGGACAGTTGACACAAATTGACCCTGGAAAAATTGTAGACTTAATTATATTTTCCACTGTGCAATCTCCCACAGCTCTCTCATGGCAAGAGGGAGTTTTGGAGTGGATTTTCCTACCTAATAATAAACAAAAGAGATTACAAATTTATCTACAAAAAAATCATTATTATATTGGCAAAAGGATGTGTGTGCTTAATGCAATTTAAAGGGTCTGATCCTGATCACATTATTTGTGAGTTATCACAGGAAGAAATTCATTATTTATATGTAACCAACCTTCAATGGCAAATAGCTATCAGTCACTTTCAAGGTCCTATTGATAATCATTTTCCTACTTCAAAATTACTTTCTTACAAAAAAATACTTGGATATTACCTAAGATTATAAAATCTCTACCTTTAGAAAATGCATGTACAGTGTTTACTGATGGTAGTAGTAACGGGAAAGCAGCATTTGTTACCAAAGGAAAAGAACAGGCTTGGCAGACTCCATTCACGTCTGCTCAGCGAACTGAACTTGCTGCCATCACTAAGGTGTTAGCAATATTTAAGGAACCTTTGAATATTGTCTCTGATTCTGAATATGTATGCCTTACGGTCAAGCATATTGAAATGGCTCATATCTTTGTTACTGACGAATTATCTCAACTCTTTGCTGATTTGCAACATCTCATTAGATTAAGACAGCATCTTCTTTGGGAAATGGAGATTGGCTGTCGCTGTGGGCCCCAAGGGGAGGGGAAAGTGGATGTTGAATGGATGGAACCAAGGTAAATGTGGGGGTAAGAGAGGAGTTTCGTGAGAGTACACAAGGATGGATATAAAACATGTAATATTACACCAAAAACATATAGGGGATGACAGACTAATAATGTAAACCATAATGTAAAACATAGGATAACTAAAAATTTAGAAAACTGTATATCCTAAAGTATGGCCCACAATGTAAGCACAGATGTCACCTTATTTGAAAGCTATTGACTCAGAGTCTGTGCATCAGTTTAAGTAAATATGATATGAATAAGTTATAAGAATATCACTGTGGAAGGGAAAAGGTTTTATGGTGGTTGTGTGGAAGTACTGTATATTGTATATATGAATTACTGTGATCTAAGGCTCTTGTGAAGAGAAGCTCAATAATTAGGAAAAAAAGAAAAGAAAAAGATAGGATGTAGAAATTTTTCCAAATCAATACGTATTCTGTATCTAAACTTTAAACCCATCGCTATATTCCATTTTACTAGTAAGGGATACTGACATTATATTGGGCTTCACTTCTCAGGAAATTTTGGATCACAGAGTGGTTCAACAACGGCAGTGGAGGAATACTGGTATAGGATGTTATTGACAGGTGATATATGGTTGATAGGCAGTTTTACAGGGCATATGTCCAGGGTGAATGGTAATGTTTGGATATACTCATAGTGGCAACAATTAAAAAAAACAGCTGGGGGGATACTGGGTTCCTGGCCAGGGGTGCTCTGTCATGATCCCTAGGGGAGCAGCAGCAGTCGCCCAGATGCAATGGTAAGGACCAGGAAGGAATGAGGGTCCAACAGTGACCCCCTGATACTAATGAATATGCTTGTGAGCCTATACACCTGAAATAAGAACAAGGCCTAGAGCAGCACTGAGCCTAGGAGTTTCCTCCTGACAGCCTTCATGTTACTCAATGTGGCCACTCTCCAAGCCAAACTCAGCATGTAGATGCAGGGCATTCCCCCCAGCGTGGGACATGACAAGCGGGGATGAGCCTCCCTGGCACCGAGGGATCATTACCAAGTACCAGCTGATGATGCAACTAGAAAATGATCTTGAATTAAAGGTTCAACGCGGACCAGCAGAATATCCCTGTCTACAAATAATAACAGGAGTTTAAAATGCTGTTTGACCTAATGTAAGGGGGAAATGGAAAGGAGAAATGAGTTTATATGGCTATGAGTCTCTAAAAAAGAGTCTGGAGGTTGTCAGAAGGATTGCCCTTATACACACCTGAGCAGAGTCTCAGAGACAGATAAAGTAGATACAACCCCAGGTATTGGTTCTTTTGAGGGCGAAAGAGGCCCACGGGTTCTATGGTCGTGGCAGATGGGGTTCACTGACATGTCAGTTGGCCCTTCTTTGGAGCTGGTGTTTCTGCGTGATGGAGCTGGACACAGATGAGATTTCTCTTCACAAGACTTTCATGCTACTTTACTGGAATTGAAGTTGGTGCTGGGGTTTAAGATATATCTAGGGGATTTGAATCTCTGGACTGACAATATGATAGCCAGGCCCTGAGCCTCAACAGACTTCAACTCCTACACTCTGATTTATTGGACTTACCCCACTCAGCTAACATGGAGTTGAAGAATGTCAACCACCACACCATGGAGCCTAGAGTGCCTACAACAGAAAGCAGGAGGATTGCATCCAGTATCCATGTGGAATCTAAGCCCCCTCTTGACATAGATGTGCAATGGACACAACCAATCCAAGGTCCACAGAGAAAATGTGGCATTGGTGTGGGAAAAGTGGCCATGGTGACTGCTGGCTGTGGGGAATGGGAGGAAGAGATGAGATGTGGAGGCATTTTCAGGACTTGGAGTTGTCCTGAGTTGTGCTTCAGGGACAATTACTGGACATTGAAGATCCTCCCATGGCCCACTGAATGGAACATGGGAGAGTATGGGCTATGATGTGAACCACTGACCATGAAGTGCAGCGATGCCCAGAGATATACTTACCAAATGCAATGGATGTGTCATGATGATGGGAGAGAGTGTTGCTGTGGGGGGAGTGGTGGTGTGGGGGTGGTGGGGTTGAATGGGACCTCATATTTTTTTAATGTAATATTTTTTAAAAATGAATAAAAAAGTTAAAAAAAAGACAGCATCCTATTTACATTACATATATACATTCTCATACATCTTTGCCTGGTCCTAGGACAGCAAGTAATGCTCGAGCTGATTTATTAGTGGGGTGTTTACAAAGTGCTCATGATTACCATGCTTTAACTCACATTAATGCTAAAGTCCTGCGAAATAAATATCAAAAGTTAACAAGACTACAAGCGCAGGAAATTATTTGTACTTGTCCTACCTGTGGACCACTAACAGCAGTGCCTTTTCAGGCTGGAACTAATCCCAGAGGCCTGACTCCTAATCAATTATGGCAGATGGATGTTACTCACATCCCATTCTTTGGTAAACTACAATATGTTCATGTTTGTATTGACACTTATTCTCATTTCATGTGGGCTACTGCTCAAAGTGGGGAATGGTTTCATCATGTTCGCTAACATCTCTGGTCTGCTTTTGCTGTGATGGGATGCCCTCTAAAAATTAAAACTGATAATGGACCCTCTTACATTAGTAAATCCTTTGCTTCCTTTTGAATGAAATAAGCTATTGAACATGTTACCAGCATTCCCATAATTCTAAAGTTCAAGCTATTGTTGAAAGATGCCATCATACTCTCAAGACTATGCTTTTAAAACAAAAAGGGGGAGATGATGGTATGATATCAGCTAAAGATCAATTGGCTAAAGCTTTATTTACCTTAAATTTTCTTAACATTTATGATTCTATGACACCAGCTGAATGTCATCTTGGACATTCTCAAAATTCCACAGAAATTGCAGAATCTTAGAATCAACCAGTATTTTGGAAAGACGTTTTGAGTAATGAATGAAAGAAAGGTAAGGTTAAAGTATGGGGGCGAGGTTATGCTCTTATCATTTCAGAAAATGGAGAAGAAATCTGGCTTCTGGCATAAAGGATTAAACCTAGGACTGAAGAAGTGGAGTCTTCTACACTTATGGATCCTACTGATAGTGAGTGAAACCGGCAATGGTAATTGTAATTACCATTGTAATGGTAATGGGTCCCTAATCCCCCATTACTTCGAGTGTTAAGCTGGAAAGATCCTTCTTTTCCTGTTTATTTGAATAAAACTCATATATTTCCTGGACCAGTGGATGATAGACTACCACTTAAGTCACAAGAAGAAGGACAAAGGATTTATAATCTCCTTCCATTTGATTTCCGACCTCTTTGCATTGGCAATCGCCCACCATGTATGGCTGTGAAAAATAGAACTATGATCAATTTTAGCCATAATAATAATAAATCTTTGGTAACTTTATTCCCATCCTATCAATACCAAGAATATAAGTATCTAAGTTATACTTGTCCTAAGAGGAATGCTGTTGATATGCAAAGATGGTATGAATGTCATACAGGAAGAGGATCTGTTGTTTTTAATGATTCCTATGGAAGAGTTTGGGAAAGTGCCCCTATGGGAAATCCCAACAAATATAAGGTCAGATTTATATGGTATGGTTTAAATAGCAAGGGACAACAAGTTAGGAATGTACAATATCCTTTCCATGAATCTTTGTTTCTTGTTGAAAAAATAATTTTTACTAAAAATAATAGTGATTGGAAAAATATAGGGAAATGGATTCCTTTTCCATGGTGCAATAGCACTGGAGTCCATGATCAAAAACAAATATGGAAAGTCTTCTTAGGAGTGGTGTCTAATTCTGAATGGAGTGGTAATAACAGTGTGAATGGACAATATTTACATTTAGATCAAATTCATCATTTTCAGTCTTGTGTCAGAGACCCATATGTGTTTGTGGTAGGGAAGGCTACCATTACTGAAAATGTTTTATTTTATAAGGATGGGGCTTTGTATACTTGCTTGTCTGAGAATATTTTACAGAATGGAGATATTATCACCAAGGCTTGCTGAAGACGAGGAGTATGGATCCCGGTGAAAATGAATTGGATGTGGCAGTCATCTCCTGAGAATCATCTTCTTTTCCATCTGGCTCAAGGACTGTTGAAATACTCAAAAAGATTTTTGGGACTTCTCATAGCTGGCATTCTTGGCCTCACTGGTGTCATCACTGCTGCTGCCACTGCTGCTGCTGCATTGCATGAGATGGTGCAAACACAGCAATACGTGCATGATTGGCACAAGAATGCAAGTGACTTATGGCATAGTCAGGAGCATATTGATGAAGGACTTAATGACAGAGTTAGTGATTTGGAATCTGCTGTTTCACACTTAGGAGATCAAGTTTATAATTTGAATTTGTTAAGAGGATTGAAATGTGATTGGAATGAAAGTAATTTTTGTATTACTCCTTTGGATTATAACATTTCTATGTTTCAATGGAATAAGATCAGAAATCATTTGTTAGGTCACAAGGGAAATGTGTCTTTGGAAATTGAAGAATTGCAGAAAAAGATTTTAGAAATGTCTCATAATCTGATATACGTAGATAATGATAAGGACATCTTTAATGATTTGATTTCACATTTAAATAAGTTTAATCCTGTTGATTGGTGGAAGTCTCAGCATTTCTTATCTGCCTTAGGAATAGGGGTATGTGTTTTAATCCTGTTGCTCATGGTTGTTGCTTGCCTGGGTAAAGGTGTTTGCCAGAGATTACACCGTGTGGACACAATGGGACAGGCTAATAACTTAGTACTTGCTAGAACATTACACTAGTACCCCGCAGTCAGTGAGCTTGGCTGGTAGTCAATGATGGGTAAGACACCCTGGGGGGCAACCTAAGACAGGCACAGCCACCCTGACTAAAACAAAAAGGGGGAAATGTGGGAAACAAAGGCATATTGTTTCCATGGAAGCAAGTTACTTCCTTGACCACTGAGTCAAGTTGTCCCCTATGAGTATCAGTGTGGATCACAATCATGGCTGGGTAAAGTACACCTGCAGGCGGAACAATAACATATAGAATGGAACAACCTGAGTAACAAGATTTATAAGTGTAGTTACTGATTTTTATAATAATAGTTCCAGTAAAGTTTGTTGGTGTTCATCAATCACTAGTTAATATAGAATGAGGTAAGGGTAATAGGTAACTTGATTTTATGCTGAATGTCACATATGTTAGGAGTATATATACTAGCCCCTCAATTCAATAAAGTTGTCTGATGAGCTTGAGAAATCAATGCTCTCAAATCCCCTGAACCCAATCTTTCTTTTTCTTTCATTCCCGATACCCTTGGGGCTCCAACTCCGACATTTTTGGTTAATTTTTGTATAAGATGTGAGCTAAGAGTACTCTTTCCTTCTTTTGGCTATGTATAGCCAGTTCTCTCAGCACCATTTGTTGAATGGACTGTACTGCCCAAGTTGGGTGGGTTTGATAGACTTGTCAAAAATCACTTGATTTGAGGATTTGTTTTAGAACCATTAATTTGGTTCCATTGGTCTATGTGTCTGTCTTTATGCTAGTACCATGCTGTTTTTAGCACTGTATCTAGATAATATGATTTAAAGACTGGAAATGAAAGTCCTCCAACTTCATATTTCCTTTTTAAGATATTTCTGGCTATTTGGGATCCCTTATTTTTCCAAATAAATTTAAGAATCACGTTTTCCATTTATTTTTTTAAATTGCTAGTGGAATTTTAATTGGTATTGCATTGAATCTGTATATTAGTTTGTGTAGACTTGACATCTTAATGATATTTAGGTATGCTCATGTATGAATGATATAGTTCAATAAAAATATGTATTATAAAAAATGTATTTATGCATTCCTGAATTGACAGACCTATGGATTCCTTCCTACATTTGACAATTTTATATAATGCCCCTTTAAACACTGGTTGGCATAAATCTGCTTGTGTCCCTGCTTTCAATACTTCTGGGTATATTCCTCATAGTGGGATTGTCAAATAATATGGCATTTCTACACTTAGCTTCCTGAGGAAAAAACAAACCATCTTTCACAGTGGCTGTACCATTCTGCATTCCAAACAGCAGAGTTACTATTCTTCTAGGGCTCCCTAACATTTGTATCTCTTTTTAAATTACAATCTATTAGGTGTAAATTAATATCTCAATGTAGTCTTGATTTGCGTTTCTCTAATAGCTAGTGGTGTTGAGCTTCTCTTCATGTGCTTATTAACCATTCATATTTCCTTTTTGGAAAGTTATCTGTTCACATTTCTTTCCCAGGTTTTAATAGACAAGCCTTGCTTGTCTTTTTATTATTGAGATGATAATTTCTTTGTATATTCTGGATATTTGACACCTATTAAATATGTGGTTCCCAAATATTTTCTCCCATTCAGAAGGGTTCATTTTCACTTTCTTAACAAACTTTGAAGCACAAAAGTTTTACTTTTGAGGAACTCCCTTTAATCTATATTTCTTTTATTGCTTGTGCTTTTGGCATAGTTTTTGTAAATTTTTCCTACCAAAAGATCTTATAGAAGCTTCCCTACATTATCTTCTATTTGCTTTATGGTTTATGAATTTTGATCTTAAAGTGCATCTTTACTGAACTTATCAGCTCTAAAAGATTTAGTATAGTTTTTTTTTACTTTATACATATAGAATTATGTCATCTGCAAAAAGTGAAAGTTGTAATTCCTCCTCCAGTTTGGATGCCGTTTATTTCCCTTTTTGCCAAAGTACTGATGCAAGAGTTTCTAATACAATGTTAGATGAACACTGAGACTGGGCAGATCTTAAGAGACAGATTTAGAGTGAAAGTCTTTACCATTTCACATTTGAGTATGCTGTTAGCTGTATGTATTCAAAATATATGCCTTTTACCATGTGTAGCAGTTTGCTATTCTGTATTAATTCCAAAAAATAGATATTGGTTTATGTCTGTGAACTGGTCTGTTTCTCTGAGCATATTAGATTGGATTGGATTCAGAGGTTTCACTTTTACTTGATTAAATAAACAACAATGATTACAGTCTTGATTGAGCCATGTCAGGAGGACCAAAGGGGCAAGTACTCACAGAAAAAATGATATAGCAGAGGAGAAAGTTGAAGTTTTGACACTGGAGACCTGGGAAGTAAACACACAGAGAAGAGATATGAGAGGAAGGAGTAAAGGTTCCATTAGACTCAGCAGAGGCTCCAGGAAGAAAGATGAGCCACTAGCCTGATAGTCTACAGCTGGTCTTGTAGAGAGAGCAGAGCAGTAGAGCTTAGAGACAAACAAGCCCTGGGAGAGGCTACAACTAATATTGGAAGAAGATGGGACCATGGAGGCTTAAGAGGAAGAAGAAACTGAACGCTTGCAGATGTCAGCATCCATCTTGCTCCAACACATGGCAAGAGACTTTGATGAGGGAAGTAATTTACACTTTATTTACTGGTAACTGTAAGCTTCTACCGAAAATAAATACTCTTTATAAAACGCAACAGGGGACTTCTGGGAAGATGGTGGATTAAAAAGACATGGGACTCTTTTCTCCTCCAGAAAAATAGTTAGAGGACAGGCTGAAACAGGCTAGAAAAGGAGCTTCTAGGGTTTAGGACACCAGGCAAAGATTGAACATTGTCCAGAAGAGAGAGCGACAAAGTTGGGAAATCACAACCACAAAACTGAAAGTTGAAACTAGTGGCTGCTCCTGCCAGAACCAATCCCCCACCCACAAAAGACACTTTAGAAATCCCAGACCTCTGGGCCTGGGACTACAGACAAAGGGGGTCCAGGGATCTACCACCCCAGAAAAGGGGAGAAAGAAGAACACAGCCCAAGGATGGCCCTGCTTCTGATCCACAAATTTTGTCTGCTGTATGCTAGTGATGGATGTAGGATGACCGAATACCTGAAATTAACTTGTTTATCTCCCTGTTGCTAGGATACAAATAAAAGAATTATATCTAAATCAGAAGATTCCAGGTTCATAAACCGCTGTTTCTGGAGCTATGGGAAAAGCTTCACAACTGCAGTTTTTAGCCCCTTTAAGCTGCCAGATTGGAAAAGACCTGGTTCATCATCAATTTCTATACCTGCCTGAGTGTCCAATCCTGCTTTTGGGAAGGGACCTTTTAGCTAAACTTCAAGCAGAAATCATTTTTAAAAAAGGATATCTAAATGAGATACCCAACAAACCAAGAATGGGCCCTCCAGGCTGCTCTCTTAGCTGAAGAAAAAGAGCATGAAGAGAATAACTATCCACTTCAAACAGACTCTAAGGTAAATGCAGCGGTTTGGGCAACAGGACTCCCTGGCCGTGCTGTGCTTGCAAATCCAGTAAACATACAATTGAAACCTCATGCCCAACTAATCTGCATCAAGCAGTACCCACTTTCTTTTAAAGCACAAATAGGTTTAGCTCCGATAATTCAATGGGTATTGGTCTTGGGACTGATCCAAACTTGCAGATCACCATATAACACTCCAGTTCTTCCTGTTTTAAAACCTGGTACAAGTGGAGAGTCCCGGTATAGCCAAGATTTAAGGGCTATAAATAAAATAGTTGAAAATATCCTCCAAGTTGTGCCAAATCCACATAACTTGCTTACTACTCTCAATGCAGAGAATGAATGGTGTTCAGTATTAAATTTAATGGAACACCAACAATCCCCTAAGTGCAATGGCAAAGACTAATAAAGATGGATGGTTCAATGATGATCCCTTGATACTGATGGCTCTGATTATGAGTCTGTGTGCCTGAAATATGAACTAGGTCTATAACTGTGGGGTGCCTTAGAGTTACCTCCTGAGAGCCTCCATGTTACTCAAATGTGGCCACTCTCTGAGCCAAACTCAGCATATAGATGCACTCTCTTCTGCAAATCATGGGACATGACTCCCAGGGATGAGCCTCCCTTGCACCAAGGGGTTACTACCAAGCACCAGCTGATGATGTAACTACAAAAATACTATGAACAAAGAAGTCAACTCAGATCGGCAAAATATCAGCCTACATGTAATATCAGTTGTTAAAAACTGCTTTTTGACTTTGGATAAAATGGGGGAAATGGAAAGGACAAGTGAGTTTATATGGTTAAGAGTCTCCAAAAAAGAGTCAGGAGGTCATCAGGGGGTGATGCTTATGCATGCCTAAGCAGGGTACCAGAGACAGCCAAGGTAGATGGACACCCAGGTGCTGGTTCTCCTGAGGACTGCAGTGACCCACAGGTTCTACGGTCAAAGCAGATTGCTCTGGAGTTCAGGGTCATGTCACTTGGCCCTACTTTGGAGTTTGTGTTCCTGATTGTGACGGAGTTGGGCTCAGATATAACCTTTCTACACATGCCTCTTTTGTCACTTTTAGTAGACCTGTGATTGGTATTTGGGTTGTTGTATACTCAGGAGACCTGAATCTCTGAACTGTCCATGTGATGGCCAGGTCCTGGGCCTCAGCACACTTGCAGCTCCTACCCTCTGGTATCTTGGACTTACCCTGGCCAGCTGCAAGGGAGGTGAAGACGGTCAACCACAACACCAAGGAGCCAAGAGTGCCTACCGCTGCAAGCTGGAGAATTGCATCAATCATCCATGTGGAATCTAAACCCCCTCTTGATGTAAAGTGGGACTGGACTTAGCCATCCCAGTTCCACAAGATAGAGGAATAGAATATGGATTAGAGTGGACTTACTAGTGTTCTGCTGGGGAACTAGTGTGACTAGTAAGAGAAGAAACCTTTATAGTGATGAGGAGAGGGTGGCCATGGTGGCCGCTGATGGTCAGGAGAGGGAAGAAGAGATATGGTTTGGGGGCATTTTCAGGATTTGGAGTTGTCCTAGATGGTGCTGCAGGGATGGATGCCAGACATTGTGTGTCCTGTTGTGGCCCACTGGGTGGACTGGGAAAGAGTGGACTGCCGTGTGGACCACTTTCAATGTGCTGCAGTGGTTCTCCAGAATGTATTTGCCGGGTGCTGTAGATGTGCCACAATGATGGAAGAGTTTGTTGATGTGGGAGGAGTGGCATGGTTGGTGTGGGGGATATATGGGGACCTCGTATTTTTTTAATGTAACATTTAAAAGAAAATAAAGAAGAAAAAAAGGTTAAAAAATTAAAAGATGCCTTTTTTTTGCATTCCTCTGGATAGCTCCTCTCAAGAAATTTTAGCCTTTGAGTAAAAAGAAACAAGTGCAGGACATTAGCAACAATATACCTGTACTGTACTGCCCCAAGGGTTCAAAAATTTCCCAACTATTTTTGGTGAACAATTAGCCCAGGGCTTGCGAGAGACAGTTACATTAAATGGGAAATATCTTCAGTATGTAGGTGACATTTTAATTGCAAGCCCAAGCCAAGAAGAATGTGTTAAGGATACAACTGAAATGCTAAATAGCTTAGCGTCCTTGGAGTACAGTCTCAAAGAGTAAAGTGCAGTTAATCCAGAAATCAGTCCACTATCTTGAGTTTGAACTAAAGAAAGGAACAAGAGCCATTGTCAGCTATGGGGATTTTTAGGCATGGCTGGGTTCTGCTGAATCTGGACTCCAAATTTTGGGCTAATAGTAAAACCCCTGCACACAGCTTTGGTTAGTGGGTATTCAGAGCCCCTCCAGTGGACCTCTGAATGTGAGCAAGGCTTATGTCAATCGAAGAGGGAGCTAATGAGTGCCCCTGCCCTGGGACTACGAGATTTCAGAAAACCTTTTAACTTATTTGACCATGAAAAGCAAGCTTTAGCCCTTGGAGCATTAACCCAGAAATTGGGAGGTGAGCATCGTTCGGTAGCACACTTCTCAAAATTGCTAGATAATACTGCAAAAGGGTGGCAGGCATGTTTATGAGCTGTTGCTGTGGGAAGCGGACTTGGTCCAATGGATAGGGCATCCACCTACCACATGGGAGGTCCGTGGTTCAAATCCGAGTCCTTGACGCAACAAAAAGAAACACAAATTCCTGGTGCCACTGATAAGGATAGAAGCAGTCACAGAAGAACACACAGTGAATGGACACAGAGAGCAGAGAACTGGGGAAGGGAGGGAAGGAAGGGAAATAAAAAATAAATCTTTTTAAAAAAAAAGAGCTGTTGCTGCAACCTGTGTCTTATTATAGGAAGCTGAAAAATTTACATTAGGACAGCTCCTCACCATTCACACCTCCCATCAAGTACTCATGCTGCTTGAAGGAAAGGGGAATCTTTGGCTAACCCAAGGGAAGCTTGGAAAATATCAAGCAGCACTCCTAGGCAACCCAGAAGTTAAATTAAAAGTTTGTGCAACCTTAAATCCAGCTTCTCTACTCCCCTCAACTACTGAAGAAGTACCTATTCATGACTACGGAAATGCTAGAGGAAGTCTTTTCTTCCAGGATTGACTTACAGGATATTCCTCTACTAGAAATACTAGAAGCTGCACCACTTCCCCCAGGGAGCTCTGCACAAAAGGCTGAACTTATTGCCCTTCTTAGAGCCCTCCAAAGAGGGGATGGAAAAAGAATGAACATTTACACTGATTCAAAATATGCTTTTCTTATCTTGCATGCACATGGAGCCATTTGGAAGGAAAGAGGACTTTTGTCATCTGGGCAGAAAGACATTAAGCATGCCACACAAATAACTGAACTTTTAGAAGCCGTAAAACTATCAGCAGAAGTAGCTGTAATGCACTGCTGGGGACATGAAAAGGGAGGCTCCTAGTAGCCCTAATGAACAGACAAGCAGATTAAGCAGCAAAAGAGGCTGCAAGAAAAGGTTACCCTCCTAGTCAAGTAGCTGCACTCATTAAACCTGATTCTTCAACATATAGAGGAAGTTTTCTGTCCAGTCTATACCCCTGCAGACCTCGAGCATGCAAGAGAATGGGGATTTCAAGAAAATTCAGAAAAATAATAAAAAAAGGGTGTAAGTGGCTGAAAAACAGCCAAGGACAATTTTATCTGCCTAAAAATCTAGTATATCCCCTTGTTTCATATTACCACCAAACCACACATTTGGGACTACAAGCACTGCTGAACCATCTTCACTGACTGGTGGTGGGACCTCACCTTGCTCGAGCTGTGCAAAATGTTTCTAGCCAGTGTCTTACTTGCCAGAAAAATAACCCAAAGGGAACATCATGGACTTCTGTTGGGACTCCAAGTCAAGGGCTTGCCTCAGCAGAAGATTGGCAAGTAGACTTCACAGTAATGCCCAAAACCACAGGAATTTTTAGTATCTTTTGGTATTGGTAGACACCTTTTCTGGGTGGGTGGAAGCCTTTCCCTGCTGCACAGAACAGCATTAAATTCCCCATCAGGAAATCATCCCGAGGTTTGGACTGCCCCAAACAATTCACTCAGATAGTGCACCTGCTTTCATTTCAGCTGTAGTACAGGGTGTCAATCAGTGTCTTGGAATTAAGTGAAAACTACGTATAGCCGGGAGACCTGAGTCATCAGGAAAGTTGGAAAGAATGAAGTATACTTTAAAAAAAAAACCTTAAGTAAAATTTGTCAAGAAACACCGCTGAAATGGGCAGAAGCACCTAACTTACCTCTCCTTCGGGTTAGGGTGGCCCCTAGAAGAGAACTTGAATAAAGTCCTTTTGAATTTATGTATGGAAGACCCTTTCTAAGTTACCTGAGGGAAAAACCCATTACACAAGTGACCTTAGAGGGAGCCCTCCATAAGTGGGCTTTGAAGTTAGGAGATCTCCTTACCACCATGCACACATATGCAAATATGCACCTAAAATACCCCACTGACTAGCCTCTCCATCCCTTCTCAATCGGGGATCAGGTTCTTTTTGAAAGTTTGGAAAAACAAACATCCTGAAGATCAGCTTAAACCCAAATGGGAGGGACCTTACACAGTACAGTTAACGTCTCATTCTTCTCTTAAGTTTCAGGGAATCAAGTCCTGGGTCCGTCATACCAGAGCAAAACCCAACTACTTACCAGAGCCAGAGATGAAGGAGGTCCTGAGCTGGAGATCACACAGAGCATGAAGCAAAGTATGAGACGGAGCCAGTTGAGAACCTGCGGTTCCTGTTCAAGAAGGATAAAACTCCACCGAATACTAATCTTGTTCTTTCTTTTACAGGACCTGCCAGTAATCAGCCCTGAGGGAAGATATCAATCATCCCTCATGCATATATTTTTTTTTTTTAGATTTATTTTTATTTATTTAATTCCCCTCCCCTCCCCCGGTTGTCTGTTTTCTGTGTCTTTTTGCTGCGTCTTGTTTCTTGTTTCTTTTGTCCGCTTCTGTTGTCGTCAGCGGCACGGGAAGTGTGGGCGGCGCCATTCCTGGGCAGGCTGCTCCCTCCTTTGCGCTGGGCGGCTCTCCTTATGGGTGCACTCCTTGCGCGTGGGGCTCCCCTACGCGGGGGACACCCTGCGTGGCGCGGCACTCCTTGCGCGCATCAGCACTGCGCATGGCCAGCTCCACACGGGTCAAGGAGGCCCGGGGCTTGAACCGCGGACCTCCCATGTGGTAGACGGACGCCCTAACCACTGGGCCAAAGTCCGTTTCCCCCTCATGCATATTTTGCAGATCACACAAAACCTCTACAATAGAAACAAGTGTTGGTACTGTATAAATTTGCAACATCAATATCAAGCGATGCCTGTTTCAAATCTGTTATGGAATGCTTCAATCTACATCTTGAGAGCAGCAGTCAGGAAAACCCACTGAAACAAAGTTCATTTCTCTCACTTGTGGAGCACCTAAATGCTACACATCAAATCGTTGCAACACCTCCAATAATTGGAGAAATATTTAATTTAGATAATAGTAATCATAAATGTAGTATATGCATTTTAGCCAACTCTGCAAGGCCTGGGCCCCAACTTGGCTCACTGCACCCAAATCAGTGTAACTTGACTGCATGGGTATCCCCCCAAAATATTAAAAGCAGAAATGCAAATATCCATACTATACCTACCAGCTCAACAAATTATCGTCTTACTTTTCATCTCCAGTTGGGGTCTCAAATTCTTAAGAAACAACCGTATACTCATGTTTTCATAGGAAATTTAGAACAAAATCCGACAAGCTTTTGTAAAGGCAGACCCCAAGATTTGTGCAACATCCTCATTAAAACCACAAAAGATCAAAGTTGCAGGAACTGAACTCTTCCTATGTAAATCACCCTAACATGACTTATGATGAAGCTAACTCCATATTCTTTTTTGAAACTCCTAGTGGAAAGCAATCTCATCACCCAAATATAGACCCATTGCTTAGTGCTGCCCTAACTCAAGGAGAAGTTTCTTCTTTTATATCCCACTCTTGGCAGTCAAGGAAGCGAGAACGGAAAACAGGTGCAAAAAATATAACTACTACTGCTACCTTAAATCCCAAATTAAGATAGACTTTCGTTGCAGAAATTCTGCTTATCTATCCCTTCCACCGTTTTGGAAAGGATTTTGTAGTCTTGGATAAGTTTTCCCTGAGGTATTGGCAATGAACGACAGTACCACCCTACCCTTCCCAGTGACAAAATTTAGCTCCAGAACAAAGAGAGCAATTCCATTAATCCCCTTGTTTACCTTCTTAGGAATCACATCATCCACTGGAACTGCAGCTGCTTCTTTGTACCTAGCTACTGATCTCTCCAAAGTGGGAGCAAACATAGCTCAGATAGCAGACACTATCTTTACAGTACAAAAGCAAATAAACTCCTTAACAGCAGTAGTGCTGCAAAACTGCCGAGCACTTCATTTGCTAACAGCTGCACAAGGAGGAACATGTTTATTCCTCAAAGAAGAGTGCCGTTACTATGTAAATGAATCAGGCGAGGTCCTTGACAGCATTGAGGAACTAAAGAACAAAGCCAATGACCTTATGACATAGGAAAGTAATTTTTCATTTTTGAACCCATCTAAACTTTCCAAATGTCTGCTTCCCAGAAAAGGACCATTAAATACTGTCTTAATTCTTTTATCACTTGTGCCTTTACTTATATCATGCATGCAACAATTTATTCAGAAGCCAATTGCATATTTTAACAGACTGACTTTTCCTCCTTAGACCAACCTATTACAATAGTTTCCTAAGAGCTCAACACCCATAATGTCAGCAGGAAGTAGTTACAGAAGATCTGAGCTTCATCCCTATCCCCTGTGATAAGAATATCACCAAAAGGAGGGAATTGATGGATGTAGGATGACAGAATACCTGAAAGTAACTTATTTCTTTCCCTGTTGCTAGGATACAAAGAAAAGAATTGCATGTAAATGAGAAGGTAATGAAATGCAGCCCTCTCTTCAGGCCAAATTCTGCTTTTGATGGTCAAGAATATACTGTTGAAGAATGAAGTATGAAAACCAGCTTCAACCCATTGGCCAGACCTGTGCAGAAGCTGCCCCTTGCTGTCCTCACTTCAACTTGCTTAATTAACATAGTAAAATTTCCACCCAGGGGTGGAGTTATCCACCCCTTTCTTGATCATGCAATGTATGTGCAACATGATTTCCTGACCATACTAATCATACAATTATATAACCAGCTATGTGTGTTCATTCATATGGATGAACCCTAATGCATAATCAAAGCAAATGATAAGTAGTAACTTGGGTATTTAAACAAGAGTGAAACTGCAGTACGGAGAGTTGGGTTTGAGTTGCTTTGGACTGGCCTTGACTCCTTACCTCTGCAGACGTAATAAATGTGAGTTTGCCTAACTCTCATGTTGAAGTTTTCTTCATGCCATCTCTGATTATCCATAAAGGCCCTGCTTTGAGGCCTAACACTAGGAGCCCTTCCAGGCTGGGTGAGGCTGCACCATCATTTTCTTTAGAACTGGCTAGGGAATAAAAATGTATGACCCTCCCAATCTCCTCTTCTTCTAACAAGGACTGATTATTGATGACTCAGAGGGGAGTAGAAATATTTCCAACCTGAATAAAGGAAGGGGGCTTCCAGAGAAGGCTGGAGAACTGTCTCAAAGAAAGTTTGAAATACAAAACTCAGCCTCAAGATAGGAAGCTCTGTCACATTGATCCAATCTGTGTTGCAAGATGTAGACTCAAATCCTGATTTGAACTGAGAACTGCCAAAGACCACAATCTGCTGACAGACCAAGGAAGCACACAAGAGGAAATTAAAAATAAGTAGAAGAGGTTTTTCCCAATATCTTTATCTTCTTTCCCCAAGGTCCTAAGATTCAACTCTACACAACCAATTACAGTTTCCAGTGCCCAGTTTTCAGCAACCAGCAGGACAATTGTAACAATACAAATCATGTCAAGAACCAAAGAGCAGTGGTAACATACAGATTCTGCCACTAAATCCCTACAAAAAAGAAAGGAAAAAAAGGAATTGAGTATCTGAGTAAACTGTATCCTAATCAGATGCCTAGATGTCAGAATAAAAAATCATAAACCATGCTAAAAAAGAGAAGAAATGGCCCAAGAAAAGGAATATAGCAAAGCCCCAAAAGAGATGCAGAACTTTAGAGAACTAATTAGTGAGTTGTGCAGAAATTTCCAAAATCAAATTAATGAGATGAAAGAAAATATGGTTAAAGAGATAAATGACTTCAAGAAGATATTGGGCAAGCACAAAGAATAATTTGAAATCCTTAACAGAAAAGTAACAGAGGTCAATTGGTGAGATCAAAAACACATTTGATAGAAGAAAGAATAAGTGATACTGAAGACAGATAAGGTAAAATTGAAGACAGAAAAGAATAAAGAATGGTGAAAAATGAGCAGGGGATCCGAGAGTTGAATGACAACACAAAATTCAACAACATGTATGTCATTGGAGTTCCAGAAGGAAGGGAGTAGGGAAAAGGGGCAGAAAGATTACTTGAGGAAATAATAGCTGAAAATTTTCCAATGCTCAGGAAAGAAATGAACTAACAATTCCAAGAAGCACACCATAACCTAATCAGAATGAATCCAAATAAACCTACACCAAGACATATACTACTCTGAATGACAAATATCAAAAATAAAGAGAAAATTCTCAAAGCAGCAAGGGAGAATCAAACTGTCACATAAAAGGATGTCCTGTAAGACTTAGTACTGATTTCTCTTCAGAATCATGGAGGCAAGAAGGCAGTGATATGATACAATTAAGATAATGAAAGAGAAAAACAGCGAGCCAATAATTCTTTATCCAGGCCAATTGTCCTTCAGATAGGAAGGTGAGTATAAAATATTCAAGAACAAACAGAAACTAAAATAGTTTGCAGAAAAGGATCCACCCTTGTAGGCAATATTCAAGCAAACCTTACAACCTGAAAGAAAAAGACAGGAGAGACAGGCTTGGAAGACATTATAAAAGAAATAATAACAGAAAACATAACCAAAAGAGTATGAGGACAGAAAAAAAAAAGATAAGACATATTAAAACCAAAGAATAAAATGGAGGAAGTAAATAGTGCATTTACAGCAATATCAATGAATGTGAATGGATTAAATTCCCCAATAAAAAGATACAGGCTGACAGAATGGATTAAAACAAAACAAAACATAAGCTATCCATATGCTGCTTACAAGAATCTTACCTTAGACCCAGGGATACAAACTAGCTGAAAGTGAAAGATTGGGAAAAGATACTCCACATGAATAGTAACCAGAAAAGAGCAGAAGTTGATATAATAATATCAGATAAAAAAAACAGACTTTAAATGCAACTACATTATAAGAGGCACAGAAGTCCATATATATTTAAAAAAGATACAATCTGCCAGGAAGTTATAACTGTTATAAATATCTATGAACCTAACTAGGGTATCCCTGGCAGTCTTGAGAGGGAAATTTATAGTCCTAAATTCCTATATTAAAAGAGAAGAAAGAGCTAAACTCAAAGACTTAACTGAATGTCTAGAGAAATGAGAAAAAGAACTTCAAACCATTCCCAAAGCAAGTGGAAAGAAAGAAATAATAAAGATTAGAGAAGAAATACTTGAAATTGAGAACAAAAAAAAAATGGAGAGACAACCAGCAAGATAGCAGTGGAGTAAAGTGCTCATAGAATCAGCTCCTGCTACAAGGCAGTTAGTAATCACCCAGAGCTTTCTGGAGCTGGTTGAAGCACCTGACTTGGGGCTTCTGGAGGCCAGAAGAGCATCCTGCAACATCCTTGAAGAAATGGAAGGAGGAGACTGCCCAGCTGCTGAGAAGACTCATAAGTGGAGCACTCCATGCCATGGAGGCCAGTGCCCATCATCCCCTAGATGCACAAGCTGACTTGGGAGCTGTTCTACATCTGGAATTGAAAGCTCCACTTCCAAAAAATGGGGGAGGAATATATGGTTGGGCACCAATGCCAGCTACTGATGAGTAAATTCAGCAGGCTAAAGTACAATCCTGAGAACAGATAAATTTGAACCGGTCCAAGTCAGAAAGAGGCTGGCAGCTGCCATCTTAACTCTGCACCTGGCATGAGGGGAAGCAGGCCTGACTGAAAATCCCAGTGCTGGTAGGAACTTGTTTCTTTCACCCAGATCAGCCTACAGCCCTAGCCTAGGCTTCAGCCCCACCTCTGAAAGGGAGGAGCCTGGTGAGACCTGCACCAGCCTAGGTAACAGTGGGTACCTTTGGCTGGCATGAGCTGAATAATCAGAAGGCAACCAGGGCAAATATGGTCATCTTGGACCCACACTGCATAGATTGCTGCCAACAACTGCTGCTCCATCCCCACCCCAGGCATGGCCGGGAGGGACATGAAGCTTCATCAGTCTGTCTGGCCAAGTACAGTCTAGGCCTGCACAACTTGGAGTATTCCACACAGTGTTGACTCTGTCCCTACCACTGGCAAAGGAGAAAGATGGGAGAAGCTTCATTGGTCCCTGGGACAATGAGGGCAGCTTGAGGCACCACAGCTTATAGCACAAATTACATCCTTGTTTCCTACTGCACAACCAGCAAGGAAGAAAGGGCAGGAAGCCATAAACTAAAGAGAAAAACTGCACCCAGAATACATACTCTAGTATGTCAGATGTCTAGATACCAACAAAAAATTACAGTTCACACTAAGAAACAGGAAGATATAGCCCAGTTAAAGGAACAAAATAAGCCTCCAGATGACATAAATGAGTTGAGACAAATAATAAGAGATATTCAAACAAATATCCTTAATAAATTCAATGAGATGGATAAGAGATATTAAGAAGACATTGGATGAGCACAAAGAAGAATTTAAATCATACAAAGAAAAAAGAAGATCTTATGGGAATGAAAGGTGCAATAAATGAAATTTAAAAAAACATTGGAATCATATAATAGGAGATTTGAAGAGGCAGAAAAAAGAATTGGTGAGCTTGAAGAAATGGCCTCTGAAAGTGAATATACAAAAGAACAGATGAAGAAAAGAATGGAAAAATTGAACAAGGTTTCAGGGAAATAAACGACATCAAGAGATGTGCAAACGTATGTGTCATGGGTGTTCCAAAAGCAGAAGAGAAGGGAAAAGGGGCAGAAGGAATATTTGAGGAAATAATGGTAGAAAATTTCCAAACCCTATTAAAAGACCTTGATATCCATGTCCAAAAAGCACAAAGTACTCTCATCCAAAAATGTCTGAATAGACCAACTCAAAAACAGAATGTCAAATCTCAAAGACAAGAGAAAATCCTGAGAAAGGCAAGATAAATGCAATGCATAACATACAAGGGATACCCAATAAGATTAAGTGCTGATTTCTCACTAGAAACCATAGAGGCAAGAAGACAGTGGTCTGATATATTTAAGATACTATGAGAGAAAAATTCCAACCAAGAATCTTATATCCAGTAAGACTGTCTTTCAAAAATGACAGTGAGATTAAAATATTCACAGATAAACAGAAACAGAGAGAATTTCTCAGGAAGAGACCAGATTTTCAGGAAATACTGAATGGTGTGTTAGAACCTGAAAAGAAAAGACAGGAAAGGCCTGGAAGGGAGTCTAGAAAATAAGATTATGTCAGTAAAAGTAACTGAAAGTGTCAAAAGAGTGGTAAAAATAAAATGAAAGATAAAACTCAAATAGGAATAAACTTAACCAACAATGTAATGCTCTTGTATTGAGACAACTGTGACCCAATGTTAAAAGAAATCCTAAAAGGACTAAATAGGCATGGAAAAGCATTCCATGCTTATGGATTGGAAGACTAAATAAATATCTTTAAGGTGTCAATTCTACTGAAATTGATCTACAGATTCATTGCAACCCTGATAAAAAGTCCACCAGCATTTAAAAAAAAATTTAAAACACAGTTATCAAATATATTTGGAATGGTAAGAGGTCCTGAATAGCAAGAAACATCATAAAAAGGAAAAGCAAACCCTCATTTCCAGACTTTAAATCATATTATCAAGCTACAGCAGTAAGAACAGCATGGTACTGGCATAAAGACAGACACATAGACCAATGGAACCAAATAGATGGTTCAGAAACAGACCCTCACATGTATGGTCAAGTGATTTTTGACTAGCCTGTCAAACACACACAGCTTGGGTAGAATAGTCCATTCAGCAAAATGGAGCTGAAAGAACTGGATATCTATAGCCAAAAGAAGGAAAGAGGACCTCTATCTCACACCTTATCCAAAAATTAACTCAAAATGTGTCCAAAGACTAAGAATAAAGCAGGAACCATAAAGCTCCAATAAAAAAAAAATGTAGGAAAAGATCTTCAAGACCTGGTTCTAAGTGATGGATTCTTAAAGGCCATAAGAGATGTACTGAGATGGACTACAGATGCTTACTGTGTGTAGAAGTTTTAGCTAGCTTTACTGTAACAGATTGGAAATGTATAGAGTGGATGGTAATCAATAGTGAGTAATAGCTGGTTTATAAATGGGAATGTGGCTGAAAATGCTAGTCTATGTATGTAAATGTCAACTGACAGAATGCTAGAGAGTAATCTAGGAACTGAATAGTACAGTAAACCAAGATATGGATGAGAACTGTGGCTGATGGTACAGGTGCAAGTGTGTCCTTTGTGAGCTAGAGAAAATGTACATAACTACTGCTGGTGGTGTTGGGAATGCATCAGAAAAATACAACTGGCGTGACCTATGGACTATGGTTAGCAGTAATAATATAATATTCTTTCAACTATACAAAAGATGTACTGTATTGATAATGGGGCAGTATGGAAAATGTGAGCCAAATGTATACTATGGTCATGGTAAAATTCAGATGATATTATCTTATCTGTGATAAATGTTCCACCACAGCGTGGTGTGTTGATAGAAGGGTATTATTTGGGAATTCTGCATATGTGCATGACTTTTATAAGTTTACAACTTTTGTCATAAAAATATGATATTACACAGACAGATGCTGGGCATTATATATCCTGCCATAACCCACTGAATGTACTGGGGGAGAGTGTAAACTACAATGTAAACTATTATCCATATGGTGCAGCAGTGCTCCAAAATGTTTTCACCAAATGCAATGAATGTGCCATGATGATGAAAGAGGTTATTGATGTGGGAGTAGAGGGTTGAAAGGGGTGGGTGGTATGTGAGAACCTCGTATTTTTTTTATGTAACATTTTTTAAAAAAGAAGGATAAGAAGAAGAAAAAAAGAAATGAAATTTAAAAAAATAAAAAACAAAAACAATCTATATATAATAATAATAATAATAATAATAATAGGGTGGTGGGTTGGACAAGAAACACCAAATGTAAGATAAGGACTATAATTAGTATTAAGATTTTGAAAATATTCTTTCATAATTTGTAACAAATGTCTCACAGCAATGCAAGGTGTTGGTGGAGGGTTGATGTATGGGACACCTGCATGATGTTATGCAAGTTTGCTTTGTAAGTTCACAACTTTTACTATATATTTAACTGATTATGTATGTTCATATATAAATGATATAAAAATAATAATAATATGGAGAATTGGGGAAAATATTTTAGTTAGTAGTAATATTTTGACAACACTCTTAATCATTAGTTAAAATGGTTTAACGACCATGTAAAGCGTTGGTGGTAGGGTGAGTTATGAGAGTCCTGTATGATGTTATATTGTTTGTTTTGTAAGTTCACAACTATTACTATACACTTACTGTTTATGTATGTTTTTGTGTGGGTGATATATTTCAATAAATTAATAAAATAAAGAACAATGGAGAAAATAAACAAAGCCAAAGGCTGGTTCTTTTAGATCTATAAAATTATACAAACACCTAGCTAGTCTAACAAAAAAGATAAGAGAGAAGATGCAAATAAATATAATCAGAAATGAAAGGGGGGAAGTTACTACTGACCCCACAGAAATAGATAGAATCATAATAGGGTATTATGAGAAACTGTCTGCCACCAATCTAGACAACCTAGATGAAATGGCCATATTCCTAGAAACGCACAACCAACCTACACTGATGCTACAAGAAATACAAAACTTTAAGAAGTCTATCACGTTTAAGGAGATTGAGTCCATTATCAAAACTCTCCCAGCAAAGAAAGTTACAGGATCAGACGGCTTCACAGTTGATTTCTACTAAGCATATCAAAAAGAGTGAACACCAATTCTGTCTAAAATCTTCCAAAAAATTTTATGAAGCCAACATCATCCTAATACCAAAGCTAGATAAAGATACTACAAGAAAATAAAATTACAGACCAACGTCTCTAATGAACATAGATGCAAAAATTATCAACAAAATATTTGCAAATTTAATCCAAAGACATATGAAAATACTTATACATCATGACCAAGTGGGATTTATTCCCGTTATGCAAGGCTGGTTCAACATAAGAAAATCAATGTAATGCACCTCATTAACAAACTGAAGGATAAAAAACAACACATGATCACCTCAAAAGATGCAGAAAAGGCATTCAACAATATCCAGCATAATTTTGATAAAAAACATTTCAAAACATAGGAATAGAAGGAGAATTCCTCAATATGATAAAAGGCAGATCAAAACTACAATGAAATATCATTTCACATTTATCAGAATGCCCACTATTAAAAAGTCAGAGAACTACAAGTGTTAGAGAGGATGTGGAGAGATAGGAACACTTCTTCACTGTTGGTGGGAATGTAGAATGGTACAGCCACTGAGGAGGACTATCTGGCTATTCCTAAAGAAGTTGAATATAGGCTTGTCATGTAACCCTGCAATACCACTACTGGGTAAACACCCAGAATATCTGAAAGCAGTGACACAAATGGACATCTGCACACCGATGATCATAGCAATATTATTCATGATTGTCAAAAGTTGGAAACAACACAGGTGCCCATTAACAGATGAATGGATAAACAAACTGTAGTCTATTCACACGACAGAATATTATGAAGCCATAAAGAGAAATGATGTTGTAGAACATGATAACATGGATGAAACTGGAGAACATTATGTTGAGTGAAGTAAGCTAGACACAAAAGGACAAATACTTTATAATTGTGTTACTGTGAACTATATATATTTCATAACATAATGTATGATTAAAAATATCTATCTTGTACATTTAAATGAAAATGCATATTTTTATTTTTAAAATGCCAACAGATTTCTGGTATTTTGCATCAGCACTCTTTCAGCTGCCTAATACACCATGCATAGGAAGTTCTCTTCTATTATTATCTTTCAAAGTGTTAAATCACAAAAGATGATAAATTTTGTGGAGTGCCTATTCTTCAATAGGGGTGATTAGGTGGTTTTTTTCTTTTGATCTTTTAATATGATGTGCTACATTGTTTTATGGTCTTATGTTGAACCATTCTCACATACCTGGGGTCAAATCCACCTGATTCATAATGCATAATTCATTTGATGTGCTGCTGGATTTAATTAGCAAGGATATCATTGATGATTTATGTATCTAAGTTTATTACAGTGGTTGGTCTGTAATTTCTTATTCTGTAGTATCTTTACATTGCTTTTGTATTAAGATTATATTGGAATCATAGAATGAATTAGATAATGGTCCCTCCTCTTTAGGTTGTTGAAGAGATTGAAGAAGATTGGTATCAGTTCTTTTCAGAATGATTGGTAGAATTTATCTGTGAAACCATCTGGTCCTTGGCTTTATTGGTTGGTAGGTTTTTGATGAAAAATTCAATTTCACTATGTATGATTGGTATGTTGAGTTTATTCTTTCACCAATGTAGGTTGCTTATGTGTCTCTAGAAATTCATCCATTTCATCTGAAATGTCCAACTTAGTGGCATACAATTGTTAAAAATATTCCCTTATGATATTCTTTAATTTTGTGCAGGTAATGGTGATATTCACTCTCTTATTTCTGCATATATGTCATATATTCTTTTTCCTCTTTTTACCCTTTTAGTTACCTTTACTAATATTCTTCCTTTAACTCTCTCCTCCAAACTGTAGAATCCCCTTTAGTATTGTTTGAAGAGCAGGACTCTTTCACAAGTTCTCTCATTTTCTAATTATCTGAAAATATTCTTGATATCTCCCTCATTTTGGAAGAATAATTTTGCTGGATACAGAATTCCTGATTCACAGTTTTATCTTTCAGCACATTTACTATGTTATAACTCTGCTTTCTCATTTCAAAGGTGTCATAATAGAAATCTTCACTTAAAACATATCGAGCTCCCCTCATATGTGATGGACTTTTTTCTTTGGCTGCTCTCTGGATTTGCTCTTTATCTTGTGCATTTGGCAATCTGTTAATCGTGTGTCTTATGGTACATCTACTAAGGTTTACTTTTGAGTATTCTGTGCTTCCTGGACATGTACATCCATGTGCCTCATAACAGTTGGAAAATTTTGGGCCATTCTTTCCTCAAACAACTTGTCTGGCCCTTTGACCTTCCGTTTTTCCCTCTGGGGCACCCAAATTGCATAGATTTGTGTGTTTCATGTTATCATTCAGTTCCCTGGGTCCTTGTTTAATTTTTTCTGTTTTTTTGGTCTATCTGTTGTATGCAATTTTGGATGTCATATATTTGACATTAGTTATTCTTTCCTCTGCCTGATCAAATGTACTGTTATGTTCTTCTAGTGAATTTTTAATTTATTTCATTGTCCCTTTCAATACCATAAAATTTGCTTTCTTTTTATGTGTGTTTACAATTTCATCTGTATGTTCCTCCAGGGTCTCCTTGCAATCCTTTACCTCCTCCTTTATATCATTTATTTGACTAAGGATATTTGTTTGGACATTCAACAGTAGTTATCCACACTCTGTGACTCATCCTGCCATTAGTTTGTTAATTAGACATGGCCATGACTTCCTATTTTTTATTATTGCCTGTATTTTTTTTTTTTGCTGAGGTCTAGATATATGTTTATTTAATGGGTTTACTCAGTTGGTTAGTTTCTCTTTCCAGTCTAGGGCTTTATTTTTTTTTCACTTGGTGTTGTATCCTCTTTGACACTTGGTTCAACTTACACTATATTCTTGTGGTTGCTTGTATTCAACTAAAAATTATTAGAGCCTCAAAAAAGGAGAAAGAGATGAAAAGAAAGAAAAATGAAGAAAGGAAAAACAAAGACAAGTATAAATTTAAAAATGAATAAAAACAAAATTAAAATTATGAAAAATATACAGGAAAAATAAAGTAAAATGAAAGACTGGAAATATTAGAAAATCTTGAAGAAATGAGAAAACAGGAGAAGGCAGAAAGAAAAGAAAGGGAAGAGGGGAAATGAAAAAATAAAGAAAGAAAATAATTATTTATACCACTTGGTATTAAACTTTCAAGAAGAAAACATTTAGAATCCTATCAAAAGTTTTCACTTGAATTTGAGAACTTAAATTTAGCAACATTGGAACAATATGTAAGTCAAGATCCAATCATGTGTGAAGAATATCCTGATACAAAAGCAAAGAAATAGGAGGAAAATAGATGGAGTCCTTTGTTTGCATATAGTCAATGCTTGGTGATGTTTTTCTCAAAATAGATTATTCAACCTATTGAGAAACACATCATCTGGAAATGAAGTGTGAAGTTCTTCTAAGCATGATGGAAAGACTTTTTGGTTTTAGGAAAGGTCATATGAAAAGACTATCTCTTTTAAAATATCACTCAGACTTGTAAAGTATAAATTGTTTTTCTGGGTGTGATGGAGTTGGACTCAGATATGACCTTCCTACACATGCCTCTTCTGTTACTTTTACCAGACCTGTGGTTGGTGTTTGTGTTGGTGTATACTCAGGAGACCTGAATCTCTGGACTGTAGGTGTGACAACCAGGCGCTGAATCTCAGCAGACTTGCAACGCTTACCCTCTGGTTTATTGAACTTACCATCACCTGCTAACAGAGAGGTGAAGGTCAACCACCACACCAGAGAGCCAAGAATGCCTACAACTGTAAGCAGGAGAATTGCATCCTTCATCCATGTGGAATCTAAGGCCCCTCTTGATGTAGAGGGGGGCTGGACTTAACCATTCCAGGGTCGACAGGATGAAGGAATAGAGTATAGATTAGAGTGGACTTACTGGTTTTCTGCTGGGCAACTATTGTGATTAGTAAGGGAAGAAATTTTAATATTCATGTGAAGAAAGTGGCCACTGTAGCTGCTGATGGTAGGGAGAGGGAAGAAGAGATATGATATGGGCACATTTTCAGGATTTGGAGTTGTCCTGGGTGTTGTTGCAGGGACAGATGCTGGACATTGTGTGTCCTGCCATGGCTCACTAGGTGGACAGGGGGAGAGTGTAGACTACAATGTAGACCACTGTCCATTTGATGCAGCAGTGTTCCAAAATGTATTGACCAGGAGCAGTGAATGTGTCACGATGATGGAAAATGTTGTTGATGTGGGAAGAGTGGTGTAGTGGGGGTGGGGCATATATGGGGACCTCATATTTTTTTTATGTAACACTTAAAAGAAAATAGAGAAGACAAAAAAAAAGAAGAAATTGTGAGAATCATGAATGAAGCAGGAAAGCCAATTAGGGAACTAAGGAGACAGTACTGGAAAGAAATGATGGTGCCCTAAATGAAAAAACTGACATGAAATATATGAGGAGAAAGGCTTAAGATTGAAATTTAATTTGACAGTAGAGTGAAATGGACTTTTGTGTAGCTTATGAATAGGGATTTAGATACAGAGTGCATTAAAAATTATCCCTAGATAGTTACCTAAACAATTAGGAAGACTATGGTTATTATATTAACATTGGGAAGAGTATAATAGGGACATAATATTGGTGAATATTTTAAGGGTATTGTTAGGAATTATTTTTAAAAATATATTTAAAACAATAAGACTGCATGAGAAGTGTAGCAGTTTGATATTATTGATGAATTCCAAAAAGAAATACTGGATAATATTTGTAAACTGTTCTTTTCCTCTGGGCATATTAGATTATATCGTATTCATAGGTTTACTTGTGACAGTCACCTCTTGTGACAGTAAGGCATTACACTTTGGTGGGTGGGGACTCACAGATAAACGGCATGGCAAAAGACAGCGTTAGGGGCTTTTAATGTTGGAGTTTTAATGTTGGAGATTGATGCTGAAGCTGGAGCCCCAGGGAGAGAGACATAGTCATTCATCTGAGAGTCTACAGCTGACCTTCTGGTGCAAACAGAGGCACTGAGGCCAGAGGAACCCAGGAAGCCTTGAACCCTCATGGACATTGACAGCCATCTTGCTCCAACACATGAAAGTAGACTTTGGTGAGGGAAGTAACGTATGCTTCATGGCCTGGGATCTGAAAGCTCCTACACCTAATAAATACCCTTTTAGAAACCAACCAATTTCTGGTATTTTGCATCAGCACCCCTTTGGCTGACTAATATACAGTCCTTCAGAGTGGCTTTACTATTGCAATCTGTCATTCTCTTCCACCATTTTGGATCCTACTCTGTTCTTTGATTTTTTACTCAACTTATTTTATATTCTTAAATTTTCCCTGTTTAAATCATCAAAACAATTCCAGGATCCCATTAATGGGGCACAAACCAGATCCAGGCGGGTCTTGGATAGGGACATGAGAGGTTTCAAATTGTTTTTTTTTCCTTCTTTCAATTTCCCAGCCTGTCATTAGACAGTGCTTTTCATCAATCTTTTGCAAAGAAATGACTCAAATTCCACTTGGATTTTTTTCTTGGAGAGCTAGAGCTATGCTACAAAATGAGGTCCTACTGTCCAAATTCATTGAAGAGAAACCACACTCAGCCCTTCACCACAGCCTCCCTCTTCCCAGGAAGGAAGACATCTGTTCCCCTCTCAGCCACCATGAGCCATTGGTTTTGCTGTAGGGGATGGGAGCCATTCCCAGTCTCAGGGGTGAACAACTCATGGGTTTCATTTCACTTATTTTGTTTCTCTGTCACTCTCCATCCTGCATAATGCGTATGGCATGTTCATGGTCTGCAGATTCCCAAAGTAACTCCCTAAGTCTCAAATTGTTTTTGTAAGTGTGCTGAGACCTGCTGATGTAACTTGACACCATCTTCCCAGAAGTTCCAAAAATGATATTTACATATTGCTGAAATCAGTTGCTCATATTTTGTTGAGGATTTTTGCATATATTATAATGAATGATATTTGTCTAAGGTTTCTTTTTTAAATTTATATTTTATTAGAAGAGTTGTGAGTTTACAAAACAATCATGAGTAACATGCATGATTCCCATACATCACCCCAACAACAACAACGTGCATTTTTGTGGAATATTTGTTACAAAAAATGAAAGAAAATGACAAAAATATTACTAATACTTGTAGTCCATAGCTTACATTTGAATATTTCCCCCATAAACAATGCTATCTTTAATACCATGTATCTGTATTTTTTTTTATAGTTCATGGGAGAACATTTTCATATTTGTACGGCTAACTGCAGTCTATCACCCACCACTGGATTCACTGTGTTTTAAGTCCCCTGCCTTTACAATCCTTCCACAGTGTAGACTCAGTGGTTCTCACTTTCATCACAGAGTTGAGCTGTCATCACCTCAGTCAATTACAGAACTTTTTCATTATTCAAAAAGGAAAAATCCCATATCTCCTTATAACACCTTTTGTTGACACTTAGCATTGATATAGTACCTTCTTCTCCACTGATAAATATTACAGTATTATTGATAACTACATTACATAAGTTTCAATGCTGTGGAAGTAATGGAGAGACACTGTGGGTATACTTTGGATGGATTGTAGTTTCTTTCTTTGGTGTTGTCATCCTTTGCTGTTGGCTTCATGCCAATACTGACTTCATAGTTGGAGTTGTGAAGTGATATTTCCTCTTTTATTTTTGTGGTAAAGTTTATTAAGATATATAAATTTGCTTCATTTTTATGGGCTTGTATGCCATTGAAGTCATATAAACCTGAACTTTAATTACAGGAATATTTTAATCACTATGTCACTCCCATTACCCTAGTACAAACATGTCCACACACTGTTCAAATGTTGTTTTCTAAAAATAATTCTGCAATAAAAGTAACCAGGATTTTGTGGAGAAATGATTATAGCTAGATGTGCTTTTTTTCATTGACAGTATTAACATTTAAATAAACTAAGAATGAAAGTCTCCAAGTTTCATATACACCATCCATAAATAATTCTGAAATGCAAGACATGAGTCTCAACACTTTAAGAGTCAGTTTTGAGTAATTATATAGAAAAGAAACGCTTCAGATAACTGCTTCAGTTTCTTAGTTTGTCCACTTCTCTTCTGTCCTTTTTTTTTCTTTTCAGTAAGAACCACATTTTCTCCAACAAACAAATGTTTAGACTGTCCTGCAGTGTTTGAAGCAAAATTAATTTGCTGCTTTGGTTTACTGTCATTCTTCAAACCAGGATTGGAATTTTGTTGTTTTAATTTATCTTTATTAAATAAACACGTGCCTCCAAATCTTCTTCTCACCAGTTCAGAATTATTTAATTTCAGAGCAAAATGAACAGCCTCTCTAGTCTCAAGTCACTTGGTCTCTCAAAATTCTCACTGCTACAATACTCCCACAGTCCAGAAAATGTTGCTCAATGCAGGTTTTCCAATTTTGTAAGGGATATTCCCCATAAACACTGATCTATTGTCCCTATATGAGGTCTCAGATGTGAATCAACTCTACTGTGAAATCCATCTGCAATTTGTGTTCCATTTTTTTCAGTGTTTTTATAGCAGCATTCTCATCCTTAAACACAACATAAACATTTATATTTTTCTGATCAGAAAGAATTTTCCATTTTATTGCTGACAACTTTTTAGATAAAACCATCTTTTCTGGAACCAGAGAAGGAAAACATACAGATTCTATAATATATATTCATACTCTTTAAAATAGGACTTCACTTCTTCTTATTACATGTGACAGGCAAATTCTCAATAGACACAGTTTTCTCATTCTTTAATCTTTCCTTCTCTTGGTTTTATTTATATTTATTTATTTTCAACTGTGTAATCTACATCATCCAGTATTTTTCTCTCTGCGATTTTAATACTATCAGCAGATTGAGAACTTTTCTTTTTCTGTCCGTTTCTGATTGATTTCTTCTTCTAAATGAACACATGCTCATGCACTTTACCTGTTTGCCAAGTATTTGTCTGCACGACAAAAATTTTTCTTTGATTTCATTTTTTTTGCAGGTTTGTGCAAAAGTGGTCTTTGAACTTAGGATGTACTTTCTTCCTCCCCATTTTGTTTCCTTGTTTGCATGTTTTCTTTAGACACAGGCACGTATACATGGCTGAACCTGAGACTCAGAAGAGGTGAAGAGGGACACCAGTCTATCTCTTACTGCCTCTGGAGGAGCGCTTGCTGTGGAATATGAACCTGGAGACTTGTCCAACCAGATAGTGTGCTGTTCTGAATGAGAGAAAACTATGGTTGGGATTCTTTCCCTGTTCCTGCAAGGCATTTTTCTTTTTCTTCTGTTTATTCTTCTCTTCTAAGATCATTTCTCGCCCAGGGTCTCCAATACAGGAGAGGCACATGAGGCCATACTTCCCAGTTTCAGTTATTTCCACTCTCTAGGTGTTTAATACTTATTTACAATAGTAATTATAAAGACAGAATAGAGAGATTTCATATTCTGTTCAACCTGTTTTCAATGGATCAGGAGCAATGAAAACTGGCAATGGTGTTTCTTGTAGTTCCAGAGAGTAAAACAGTGATTTTTAAAAGATGGAAAATAAAGAACACAGAAACCAACTTAAAAGAGTTCTCAGAAGTAAGTTAGAACAATTTGAACCGTAAAATAAAAAGTAGCATTGTATTATAAGTTCAAGTATAAAATAAATGTACATGAGACTACATTGACAAAAACAAATGAAAATGGAGAGAAGAGAAAAAATACTTTTTTAGAGAATACAAGTATGATATAGATAGAGAATAAATATTTAGATGAATAGATATTCCTCCCACAAGGTGTGGCTTAATCCATTCCTCTCCCCATGCCTTGTGAATGAAATCGGCTTAGTGACTTGCTTTCGAAGACTAGAGTATAGAAAGGGAAATTTAAAGTGGAGGGACTTGGTAAATGCTATATTGACCTGTTGAACTAAGTTGATATCACTAGTGATAAATCATGATAATAGAACCACTGATACAATACATTGAGAAGGGTTTTTCACATTTTCTCAAAACCTACAAACCCTGCCTTATCATAAAAAGGCCACCAAATTAATTCAAATTGCATGGCCATCTACAAAACACCTGACCAGCATTCTCTAAAACTGTCATGGTAATCAAAATCAAAGAAAGACTTAAAACTACCACAGACCACAAGAGACCAAGACATGGATAATGAATGTCATAGCGTTTACTAGAATGGAGTCTGTGCAATAAAACAACAGTTTATAAGTGAGGGATGGGAAAGGGAATAATAGGGGTAAAGGGGGGGGCATTTTTGGGACATTGGAATTGTCCTGCATGACATTGCAATGACAGGTACAGGTCGAGTGTACATTTTGTCATAACCTACAAAATCATGCAGTGCAGAAAGTAAAATATAATGTAAACTATAACCCATAGTTAGTAGCAATGCTTCAACCTGTGTTCATCAACTGTAACAAATGTACTATACTAATGAGGGATGTCGTTGATGTGGGAAAATGTGGGAAGGGAGGGAGTGGGGCATATGGGGACCCCTTATATTTTTTATGTAACATGTATGTATTCTAAAGCTTCTTTAAAAATTAAAATAAATTTTAAAAGGACATTAGTGGAAAAACTGATAAAGTCTAGTGTTTAGTTAACAGCAATGTAACAGCATATACAAGGATGGAATCTGGGCAATAAAAGATATTAATGAAATCATTGATAAAATTCTAATAAAGTCAAATTTTATAATGGAAACATAAGATATAACATTACGTGAAATTGGGTGACAGTTACATGATAATTCAAATAGTGCCAAATATGGCATTATTCTGTAAACATAAAGTCTTTCAAATATAAAAATTTTAGTTTTAAAAATGACCCAAGAATACATTTAAACATCTGGAGACACACACAGACACAATGATATATATTTTAATTCCTACTTAAAACTATCACTTGAATAAAGTCGAATGATTCCTGGGTGAATATTTTTTTAAAGTTTTATTAAAAAATAATACCAAACTTATAGAATCTTTCAGAAGAGTGGAAAAATAACTCCACAGACATGACTGTTGTTGACATGGTCCTGAAATTTGCGTTTCTGTAGCAGTTGGGAGTTGGTATTCTTGGAAACACCTTCCTGTTCTATAATTACAGACTTCATTTCCCACTGGGCACAGACTGAGGCCTACAGATCTCATTCTTACCCACTTAGATGTGGCTGATTTCTTTGTTCTTCTCTTGAAGGTGACACATCACATAATGGAGGATTTGAGACTGTCACATACTCTAGAAAATAGTGGATTTAAAGTCATCTGTTATCCTCATGGTGTTCCATCTTTCTCTGTGTGCCATCAGCTTGCTGAGCTGTTTCCAGGCAGTCACAGACAGCCACAGGAGTGGGATATTGACAGTCCTCAAAAGCAGGATGTCAACAAATGTGGGGGTTCTCCTGCCTCTTCTGCTGGATCCTCAATTTGGCAATCTGCACCATCTTTCCTCCTCAAGTAGGGGTCTCATTGGACAATAACAGTAGTTTTGGTAAAGAAAATTATGTTTTGCCCATTGAAACTTCCTTGTGTGAGAATTCTTTCTTTCCTGGGTGCTGGGTTAATGATCCTCATCGTCCTAGCCAGCATCTACATGGCCTATCTCCTGTACAGGCAAAATCAGAGTATCCAGCATTTCTATGACCCCAGCCTCTCCCCCATGACCCCCCCTGAGATGAGGACCACCCACGCCACCCTTCTTATGGGTAGCCAACTTAATCCCCTTTTATTTTTTTAACTGCATGCATATGTTTTTTGATACCAAATCTTTTAGTTTCCACTGGAGGCTGTAGCACATATTCAAAATTTTTGCTGCATGTTTTCCCTCTGTCAGGACATTAATGCTGTTGCTTCAGAAGTTGTGAGTCCTTGGATCTGTGTTTAGGCCAGGGAAATATCTACTGGGGCCACTGACATATGGCTGGGTGAGTCTCTTGTCTTATATGTATACCTTCCTTCCTTCCTGCCATGGACTTTTAGTGATCGCATACTGCAAGGCTCTAAGTCGGGGGTTCTTAACTCTTTCTTATTCCATGGACCGCTTTGCCAGTCAGGTGCAAACCACAGAAAATTTCTCAGAATTTAGTTGCAGATAGTTTTATGACACTCGATATCATCATATCTTTAAATTAAAATGTTCAATTCATGTCCATGGATCCCTTGAAATCTTTATACACACCTGATTAAGAACCCTACTCTATGTACAGAGAGATTCTGAACTCATTTGCCTGGTCTGTAGGACTTCACAAACTGTCAATGAGTCACTCTCAAACCAATAAATACAGTATAATGCAAAGCATTTTTAACATGACATCTAGGAAGAGAATGTTATCATCTTCATTGTAATACTGTGGCTTTGCTTTTTTCTGCTATGTACAATACTGAGAAAGATATATGTAGAATGGAAGAAGGCTTTGGTTTTTTTTTATATAAATGTCATTGTTGTAATATGAAACTGAGTTAAACAAAATAAATAGTTCCATACGGTTTGGATTTGCCAGGCATATATTTAGTCTGAATCATAATTTTTTAAGACTCTGCAATTTTATAAAACTAACAATTCTAACTTTCTTTTTGCCATAGAAATATAGGAAAAAATAAATGAGATAATGTATTGAATTATTTCCTAATTTCAGTGCCTAATAAATGTTATATAATTTTTATAACTATATTATGAAAATAGTATTGAGAGCAATAATTTTCAGTAAAGACAGGTCTGTCTTAGAAAATGCAAACATTTTACAACTACATTTCTTATTAATGTAATACTGACTTTATCACTCATAAAAGCTTTATTTATATTTCATTTAACAAATATTCTGAGTCAGAAACTTTATATGCCTATGATTAGCTTAGCTCTGTAATATCTATTGCATTTAATGTCATTTTCTTTGTCAATTATGTGAGCCTAATAGCATTCCCTGACAGACCAAAGTCAGAAACCAGGTAAAGGTCCTGAGAGCCTCCATGTTGCTCAAATGTGGGCACTCTCTAAGTCATAATCAGCATGTAAAAGCATATCTTCCCCCCAGCCTGGAACATGATTCCTAGGGAAGAACCTCCCTGGTACAGAGGGATCACTACCAAGAACCAGCTGGTGATGCAAGTAAAAAAAGACCTTGATAAAAGGGGGAAATATTGAAGACAAACGAGTTGATATTCCTATGAGAATGAGTTAAAATGATTTGGGAGGCCATCAGAGGGTTCACATTTATGCAAATCTCAGCAGGATCCCAGAGACAACCAAGGTAGATACAACCCCATGTAATGCTACTCTTGAGAGCTACAGAGACACACAGGTCCTTGGTCATGGAATATGGCTCTGGAGTCCAGTGCCTTGTCAGTGAGCCCTACTTTGGAATTTGTGCTCCTGAGTGTGATGAAGTTGGACTCAGATGTGAACTCTTTACACATGCTTCTTCTATTACATTTACTGAACCTGTGGTTGGTGATGGAGTTTTTGTATGCTCAGGAGACTTGAATCTCTGGACTGTCCATGTGTCACCTTAGCCCTGCACCTCAGAAGAGTTGCAACATCTACTCACTGGTCCATTAGAATTATCCAGGTCAGCTAACATGGAAGGGAGGATGGTCAATCACCACACTGGGGAACTGAGAGAGTCTACAGCTACATGCAGGACAATCCCATCCTTCAGCCATGTGAGATCTAAGCATTCTCTCAATTTAGAGGTAGAGTGGACATTGCCATCCCGGGGTCCTCAGCATGGAGGAATAAAATACGTATTAGAGTGGACTTACTGGTATTCTTCTGTTGAATTATTGTGACTGTAGCAATGGAAGAAAATATATCGTTCATATGGAGACAGTGGTTATGGCTGTTGCTGAAGCAAGGAGAGAGAAGAAGAGGTGCGATATTGGGGCCTTTTTGGGACTTGAGTTGTTCTGAATGATACTGCAAGGACAGATGCAGGACAATATATATCCTGCCATAGCCCACTGAATGGACTGGGGGAGATTGTAGACTACAATGCAAACTATAATCCATGCTGTGTAGCAGTGCTCCAAAAGGTATTCATCAAATGCAATGAATGTGCCACAATGATGAAAGAAGTGGTTGTTGTGGGAGGAGTGCATGGGATGGCGAGAAGTGGGGTATATGGGAACTTCTTATATTTTCTAATGTAACATTTTGTGTAAACTCTATATCCTTAAAAAAGACAACAAGAAAAAGCAGGTGGTAGGGTAAGCAAAAAAATAAAAATGACTTTCCAGCCTTTTTTAAAAAAAGAAAGCAGGTAAAGGAAGAATTTTTTTATTATTATTGTCTTACTTTGAAATAATTTCAAACTTCCAAGACAGATGTAAAATAATGAAAATCCCAAACAGAATGTCAACATACTCCCCAAAGGAAAATATTTAAACCCAATCTTTTCGGCTAAAGCATGGATTCTCTAATTTTGCAAAAACAGATATTAAATGAAGAATATTAAACTCTGACATTTAAGACAACAAAACAAAACAAGATTTCCATTAGCTCACTTAAAATGAAGTATGTCTTACCAGGATAATTAAAAATTGTGATGTTTGTGAATCAATAACTGGTGTATCTTCATTACAAAGAAAATCCTACCATCCCTCCCTCAGCTGTGAAGAAGCCCCTGAATGGCTTTCTTCTAGCCCAGAATGGACAGTCCAGATGCTTATAATGGTGCATAGACAGAGAAAGCTCAGATGAACCCATCTTAAATATTGTAATGTGAAGGCATTAACTTTAATTTTATTATTTGCTTTGTGACCACTGGAAATGATTGTTCCAGGGGAAAGAAGAACTAAACAATCCTGATGAAAAACAATGCATTGGATTTATCAGACAGCATTTAAAGAACCAGAGATAATATTTCTGAACATTGAGGTTTCCTTGATGGGTCTTTGTGTCTTTTGACATCTATAAACTATTGATTGAGGACCCTAAAATTGACTTTGAATTAGTTCTCAGTAAAACAGTCAAAAGTGGTATAACTATTATATTAAAATAAACATGTTGAAACACACCAAAGTTTTCTGGAAACCTTATTAAGTGCATAAGGAATTTAAGAAACATTTGTTCAACATCTTGTTGAGTATAGTAAGATTCCATAGCAATTTAACCATGAGCCCGTTCCTCTCTTCCTTGCTTTGGCTAAGCTTGAGGAAGCTTCACTCCTGGTGTATGTGCCTAATAAGATGATGCTCTCTCCCTTTCAATCTGCCATTCAAAATATAGTTGTCTCTGTGGGAGTTCAGGGTACCAGCACCTCTCATCTCCCTAAGTTCTATGTAGCAGACTCATTTTAAGTTAATTACAGCTAAGAGTCTGGAAGCTTCCTTCTTCCACCCAGCCCTCATTCAATGGACTCAGCTTCTACACATGCTACAGGAGGGTGAAAATATTGAAGCCCCAATTTTTCTCACTCCAGCTCAAATAATGGAGGGGTTTCCATTCCCAGAGATACAAGGCAAGTAGAATGAGACTACTAATCCTCTTCAGCAACCTTTTTAAAATAAAACACAACTGTCATTTTGAGAGAAGTGGATCACTACCCCAGTCTTCCACTTCATGAGTTAGCTCAGAGATTTTTCCAGGATGACAGGTAAAAGGACAAAGAACGCTGATACAGAAGAAAGTGACTTTATTCAGAATAAAGTGTGAAATAGTGTAAAACATTTGTATCACTCCCATAACAATTGAAATTCTGATATTATGCAATTAAGATGAATTAGGTAGCTTCATGGAAGCAACAAGAATTATAGGTCTGCTACTTTAACAAAGAGAACAAGGGAAAGTTACATCCAAAAATTACTGTAGGAGGACCAGAAAAACTTTAAATACTGGTTTCCAAAACTATCCTTGCCAATGGGAATAAATTTAGGTTTATTACACTGGGAAGAAATGTATGAATGTGTGCCTCTAGGGAATGAATACAACAATCAGCCAGGAACTAGTGTAGCCTTATAATGGGATGTGATATGACAGTCTTGAATTTTATTCAATACCTACAATTTTGATAAACACTTATGGATAAAGCAATCCTTCCACTCTTTCTATTATAGATACAGGTGACTACAAAGAAATATCTTTCCATATATGGAGCTAAAATTCACAGATACCCTTTTATTTACCTAGGACAAAGCCAGACAAGGACTTTCAAATTTTCCCTTCTTAACTTCATATATGATTAACTGAACTTCTTGTACACACTGATCAATCATAAAAAATATTTAACCAAATTTTGGTTCCTCAACTTAACCCACCCGACCCTGACCCAGCATACAATTTCTCCTTAAGAAACTCTGAAGAGCATAGGCTTGAAAGAAGGTAAAATATACTCTTATTTAGTATCAAATGATGTCATATATTCATCCTACTTCTCCATACTAAGCTCCTTCTACGAAATGTTGCAGGTAATGTAACAAAGCATTAAGCCACACATTGGAAGAAGGTATTTTGAAAAAAATATATTCAACAAATCACTCTTAACCAGAATCCAAACTGGGGTTTAGCAAATCAGTAAACAGAAATTCAAAATATAAATGGGGAAATTTCACACACACATAGCAAAAAAGGATATTAAAATAACTTGTAAAAGCAAATTAAAACATAATTTGGTAGTTATATAACACAGAAAATGGAATGAATAAAATTAAAATAATAATGAAATACAACATAGGAAAGTAAATCGTACAACTGGAATTATCACATCATTGGAGTGCTAAATGACAGAATTTGTGAAGTTTTCATTTGTAATGTTATATTTTACTTTTTATAATACTTACAGTTCAAATATTTAAAACATGAATCTTCATTTTTGAGCAGACAATGCATAAAGTAATTTGGGACATAAAACAAAAAGGAGGAATGAAGGGTTATAGATACAGTGTGATGTTAGCTATTAACGTCAATTATGAAACAATGCAATCTAAATTTTAATAGATATAGGATGTTAAATGCAGTCCCCATGGTATCCATAAAGAAAATAGCTAAAGAATATACATCTAAGGAAAGGATGAGTGATTCAAAATGGCTTAGTATAAAATATAATCTAAAAAAAAAAATGAAGTCCCTGATAAAGGAAAGGAGGGAACAATAAAGTATGATTTATAAAAGGAATTAGCAAAATGGCAGAAGTAAATCTTGTATTATCAGTAATTACCTTAAAAGTAAACGTATTAAACTTTCCAAACAAAGGAAGATGTTGAGTAAAGAAATATTGTCCAATTATATGCTCTTTATAAGATACATATCTTATATGGATAGGTAGACAATATAGACTTTAAATTAAAAAATGTAAGAAGAGATAAAGAAGGACATTATAAGTGAAGTAAAGAGTCATTTTAACAATAATTTTAACAATTATAAATATGAATACAAATAACAACAGGAAGCCATTATATACGAAGTGAACTTTGATGGAATTCAAGGCAGAAATAGAGTTCTAAAATAATAATTGGATATTTCAGTAAACCACTCTCAACATTGGAGAGACATCTAATAGAATTTTAGGAAGGATGTAGAGGACCTGAAATACATTATAAACTAAATGTCCATGATCAAGTATACATGGATCATCCAGTAGGATAGACCATAAGTTATGGCAAAATATAAGTCTCAAAAATGCAAAAAGTATCAAAATTATGGAAATTAACTTCTCTAATCACAATGGAATGGAGCTAGAAATGAAGACAGGAAAAATGAAAATGTAGAAATATGTGGGAATTAAACAGCACAATCTTATGCATTCAATGGAATAAAGAAAATATTAAATAAAAAATTGGAATATAAAGAAAAAATAAAAGACACTAAATAACACAATTCATGAGATTAGAGGAAAATGTATGGAAATTTATAGTTAGGCATGTCTGTATTTTTTAAAAGACAGTTCTCAAATCATTTTCCCAATTTTCAATCTAGTAGAACTAGAAAAGTACCAGCAAAGTAAACCAAAAGATAAGAAATAATTAAGATTAGGCTAGAGGCAAATTAAAGAGCAATAAAAATGAGAGAAAAATAAATGGAGTAGGTTGGCAGGGCTTGACTTTCTTACAAAAGCATTGGAGAACGTGCAAAAGCTCTCAGAGGGAACTTCTTTGTGGATCTGAAGAGAACAATGTCATGTGCATCATCCTGGAGGGAGGGGGCGGAGAGATGAAGAGATCAAAATGAAAGCCTTGAATTCTTCATTCTTGCACTTGGGAACTGTGATCATTCCCCAGCTTCATGGTGAACAGCTCCGGTAGATCCTGTGGCTGAGAAATCCTACTGAGAGAGGGACTGGCATTTTCCATCCTGGAAAAAGAAAGGTTGGTGGAGGGATGTGTATGGTTTCTATTCAGGGAATTTGGACAGCAAGGCCCTGCTTTTTTCATTTTTTCTTTCAAGAAAATATCTCCTTTTATTCCTACCATGCCTCTCTGGGACAGAACACTTCTCTAATTTCATAGAAGGAAACAGAGGCTTAAAGAAGTATGCCCAAAGTCATAAAACTGTTAAGTGGCAGATTCGGGCCTCAACTCATTTGTGACACAACATTCTATGCTCTTTTCACTACACATGATATCCATTTCTTTTCCAAATTTAGCACTTTATTCTATGTTTTTAAATGTATTGTGCTCTGAACTAAATCTCAACATATGGTCTATCCTGGAGAAAGATCCCTGGGCACTTGAAAAGACTGTATAGCTTGTTGTTTTGGAGTGTAGTGATCTATAAATGTCAATAAGATCTAGTTCATTTGTCATATTTTCAAGCTTTCAGTTTCCTTATTTATCTTCTGCCCAGATGTTATACCTAATGCTTAGAGTGAAGAGTTGAAGTCTCCAAAACTTTTGTAGAAATGTTTATTCCTCCCTTCACTTTTGCCAATGTTCTTTTGGGCACCTATGTAAGGTGATAAATATTTATTACTGCTATTTCTTCTTGATGAATTGCCCCTTTTATGTAGTAACCTACTTCATCTCTTACAATAGTTTCACATTTAAAATCTATTTTATTTGGTATTAGTGTCTCTACACCCACTCTTGTTTTATTGTCATTATCATGGAATATCTTTTTCAACTTTTTATCCATTCTATCAATCTATTCCTTTTAATTGGGGAATTGAATCCATTAACATTAAGGTGCTACTTTCATCATTGATTTTATTCATTTGCTTCCTGTTGTCATATCTTACTATTATCTGGCTTTTAACCCTTTCGATTTATCCTCCTTATGTTCTTCATTTCTACATTCTTCTCCAGGGATTTCACCTTTCACATTGCCTATCAGACTGAAACACGTTCGTTAATATCTCCTGTACATTTGGTCTCTTGGTAAAAGACTCTAAGGTTTTGTTCTATAAAGACTTGAAACTCACTTTCAATTCTAAAGGATAGTTTTGCCAGATAAAAAATTCTTGGCTGGCATATTTTTCTTTCAATATCTTTAATATATCATATCACATGTATCATATATTGTTTTCTTCCTTCCATGATTTCTGTAAAGTGATCAGCACTTAGACTTATTGAGGTTCCATTTTAAGCAATGCATTGGTTTTCTCTTACTGTTGTCTATATCCTCTTTTGTCTTTGGCTTTTGAGAATCTGAATAGTAAATGTCTCAGAGTAGGTCTATTAAGACTATATTTGGGATATATTATCCTTCTTGAATATTGATATTCATGCCTTTCATAAGGGTTAGAAAAACAGTATTTCCTTAAAAATTCTTTCTATCCCTTTTCCATTCTCTTCTCCTTCAGGGACACCAATAACACATGTTTTTGTGCTTTTCATGTTGTCATTCAATTACCTGTTACGCAGTTCAACTTTTTGCATTCTTTTCTGTGTCTCTTCTCCGATCTTTTCAATTTCCAATCCTCTGTTTTTGAATTCATTTATTTTTCCTTCTAACATGTCAAATTTGCAGTTATATGCCTCTAATGTATTTTTTGTCTCAACCATTGTTGAGGATGTTTGTTTGAACATTATTAGTTTTTCTTATATACTGAGTCTCATTCAAATGCTTGACTTCTTCATTTGACTAGGCAATGTCTTCCTGGTTCTTAGTATTATTGTTATCTTTTGTTGATACCTAAGGACCTCCTTATGTTGATTATTTGCTCTGTTGATCAATTTCTATTTCCTAGTGGTTTTACCTCACAACTCTTCCATAACCTATTGTTTAATTTTTCTAATACATTAATATTGTCCTATTTAAGTTATGAAATCTAAGGCAGGGACTGCTAATAGGAACCAACTATGTCTACCATTCCTTAGAAAGAACTATTAGAGGTCTGTCTGACTTCCTTCACTTTCCTCACTGGCCAGAAAATGGTGCTCTTTGGCAAACCCTGCCGGGAGATGAATCCTTCAATTTCCACTACTTCCTCTGAGGTAAAAATTTATGGTAGCTATTTATGCTGAATAGAAACCATGATCACCCCTCCACCACACACTCTTTCCCAGGGAGGAATCTGTCCTTTTCCCTATCTGTTGGCTACTCAGCTGCAGATTCTACTGAAGCTTTCATCTCAGCGTTAGGAAAGGGCTTATTTCCAGGTGCAAGTATCAACTCACAGTTTTCCCATTGTCATCTCCATCTCTGGGTTGCCTTCCCTTGGATGATGCATGCAGAACTTTCCTGGCCTGCAGTCTTCCTCAATGCAGCTCCATCAGACTACTTCTATGCTTTCTCTCCTATTTTGCAAGAGAGCTGTGCTCTGCCTGAGTTACTCCAATGCCATCTTGGCTCTATCTCCTCTGTTTTATATTAGTGGCCATTCTAGTAGGTGTGAAATGTTATCTCATTATATTTTTTAACAAATCAATTTTGTTGGTACATATTAATAAGGCATGAATCCATCTAAAGTGTACAAAGAATGCTTTTGGGTGAGATAAAATTTTTGTGCATTCATCACTTCAATAATGATAGAGCATTTTCATAATTCCATAATGATAATACTGAAAAAACCAAAATCATCACCTCTCAATCTATGTTTTCCCTGCCCTTTATAGCTTCTATTCTGTTTCCTTCTCCCTAATCCAATTGTATTCTTAAATTGGAAAAAATCATATATGTGTATATTACCTGTATTCATATTTACATGAGATTTCACTATGTTATATAGTGCCACGTTACATTTTTAAGGTTTTTCTAGTAATATACATGTCTTAGTCTTAACCTTTCAACCACTGTCATACCCGTATAATAGCTCGGCTAATTACAAATATGATGATGTGCTTTCACCAATTCTACTCATTTTCAAAGTCTTACAAACAACCTTTTACCAATTTTGCACAGATTGATCTTCAGTTTTCCATTCTCTACCTTTATTCTATTATCTTGTGACTGATATTTTAATTATTTACTCCATGGATTTACGAAATATATTTAGTACATAATAGTGAAATTATATAGCATTTGCCCTTTTGTGTCTGACTTGCTTCACCAAATGTAATGTCTAACAGAATCATCCATGTTGTCATATGCTTCCTAACTTCATTTGCTCTTATCATTGCATAATATTCCATCATGTGTATAGACCACAATTTGTTTATCCATTCTTCAGTTGATGGACACCTGGGTTACTTCCAACTTTTGGCAATCATGAATAATGCTTTTATGATATTTGGTTTACGGGAATATTTTCATGTTACTATTCTCTATTCTTTGGGGTATATACCTAGGAATGGTATTGTCAGATCACATGGCATGTCTATATCTTCCTTATGAACTGCCAAATAGTCTTCCACAGTGTCTGCACCAATCTACATTCTCTGCAAGAGTGAATAAACATTCTTATTTCTCCACAGCCTCTCCAACACTAACAGTTTCCTGATATTTTAATAGTTGGCCAGTCTAACAGGTGTGACATTATATCTCATTAAGTTTTCATTTACATTTTCCTAATCATTAATGATATTGAATATTTTGGCATGTGTTTTTTCACCACTTGCATGGACAAGGGATTTCAATTGATACTTTTCCAAAGAAGAAATACAAATGTCTGAAAAGCAAATGAAAAGATGCTCAACATCACTAGCTATTAGGAAAATGCAAAGACATATCATCTTATACCAATTACTCTGGTGGCCATTAAAAAAGAGAGAGATGAAAGTGTTGGAGAGGAGGTGGAGAAGAGGGAATTCTCACCCACTGCTGGTGGGAATGAAGAATGATGCAGTCATCATGGAGGACAGTTTGGCAATTCCTCAGGAATCTAACTACAGAACTGCTCTATAATCCAACAATCCCACCGATGGGTATTTGAAAGCAGGGACGCAGATTAATACATGTACACCAATGTTCATTATTCGCTATTGCCAAAAGTTGGAAGCAACCCAAGTGTCCATTAAGAGATGAATGGATAAGCTATTGTGAAATAAACATACAGTGGAATATTATTCAGTTGTAAGAAGGAATGCAATATTAAAACAAGGACCTTGAAAACCTTATATTAGTGAAGTAAGCCAGTCATTGAAGGACATATATTACATGACCTCACTAATATGACCTAAGCAAATTGAAGAGACATAGAGCATAGAGTTTAGCAGGAGACATTAAAGGAGTAGGGTGTGGTGAATCAATGCTCAATACGTGTAAGACCTACAAAAAAGTGGAAGGGGGTTGCTGGGCAGTGGAGGGGGGTCTTATTGATTCAGAAATATGAGGGAGGTCAATGGGGCTGGAATGTGAAGGGGAGTAGTATGGCCTGTTTGGCTTGGACTGTCCATGGAACTGAGAGTAGAACTCAAGGAAGTAACAGGAGAATTCTGGAGATTTGTAAGTCCATGGTTAAAATTCAAATGGTGTGAAAATACATTTGGCAAATATTACAACACAGGGTTACAGAATCAGTGTGCCAGGGCTGTGGAGATATATAGGAAAGGGCACACCAGGGGCATACTTCTATGGACTATTAAAATACTTATCTTGTCATAGTGTGTTATTTCAGTGGGTCGGGACTCATATAATAAAAAAGTAAAAATTAAACTCCAATCCTGGAGAGTCCTGCTATGTTCTCAATTAGAAGGGCAAGAATCTCTTGAGAACATAGGCAGTGCCTAATAAAATAAAATAGACCAATATGTTGAGCCCTTAATATTAATGCATGTAACTCTTAACCTTATTCTCCACAAATTGAAACAGTGTATACCATACATCCTGAGGTGAGAGGGAGGGAAGAATAGAAGAGACGAAACATAGAATATTTTTAGGGTATTAGAATTGTACTGCATGATTTTGCAATGATAGATACAGCCCATTGCAAATTTTGTTAAAACCTATAAAAGTGTACGGTGCAAAATGTAATCCATAATATAAAGCATTGACCATGGTTAGTAGCAATGTTACAGTATTTTTCATCAATTGCGACATATGTGCCATACTCATATAAGATGTTATCAAGAGCAGGAAATATGAGAAGGGGTGGTGGTGGGATATGGGGTAGTCCCCTATATATATAGGTGAATTTTCTATAATCTAAATGTTCTTTGAAAATAAAATGAAAACATAAAACAATGTTGGATCATATAGAATAAACTTCCTCTGTACATAAAAGATAAAATATAATGATGAAAGACACTGAAATTTTAAATTTTCATATGCTTACCTATTTTTTATTTTGTATATTATTTGTTTTTAAATTGTAATTATTTTATTTTTTATTATTCTATTTGTTTTTGGGGGGAGTTTTGAAATATACTTTTTAATTAATTTTTAAAAGTTATGTATATTATATAAATGTTACATAGGAAATATAGGGGTTTCCCATATGCACCATTCCCTATCCCTCTCACATTTTCTCAATTAAGAATATCCTTCATCAGTGTGATGCACTTTTTACAATTGATGAACTCATTTTGGAGCATTGCCACTTAATGTGGATTGTAGTTTACAATGTAACTTACATTTTTCTTGCACAATTTTGTAAGTTATGACAAGATATATATAATGCTCTGTATCTGTCATAGCAATGTCTTTCAGGACAACACCTGAGTCCCAAAAATGCCCCATATTACACTTGTTTATCCTATCCCCCAACTCACTTCCAGTGGCCACTGTCTCCATATCAACGTTAAAATTCCCTCCCTTACTAGAATAACAATTATTCTATAGTAGAATAACAGTAAGTTTACAGTAGTCTATCATTCATTCCCAAATCCTAAGGATTCTGGGATGGTGATGCCCACTCCACCTCTAATTGTGAAGGGGCTTAGTTCTCATGAGGCAGATGGATGGGGTTCTCTTGCTTGCAGTTGCAGACACTCTCTGTTCCTTGGGATGGTCGCTGTCCATCATCATCTCCTTGTTAGTTGTCCTGGGTGAGTCTAATGAACCTGGAGTAGGTGTTGCAACTCTGTTGAGATTCAGGGTCCAGCTGGCACATGGACAGCCCAAAGATTAAAGTCTCTTGGGCATACACCTATTCAGGATAGTACTAATTATATGTTCAAATAGAATGGGCAGAAGAGCCATGTTTAGGAAACCACAACTGAGTCCAACTCTGTCACACTGGGAAGCATAAATTCAAAAGTAGGACCCAGTGGCAGGAAATTTAACTCCTAATCTCACTGCTCTGTCCTATACTTTCTGGATTCTCAAGAGCCCTCAGGAGCCCTGCTATTTATGGTAATATTTATTTTACAGTTAATGAGATCCTGCTGAGACGTGCATAAACACAACCTCTGGAATGACCTCCCAACTCATTTCGATGTCTCTTAGCACTATAAACCCATTTGACTTTACCGTTTCCTCATTTTGGTAATTTTTCCAGTTCCATTGCTAGTTGGTGCTTGACAGTAATCACTTAGTACCAGTGAGGTTCATCTCTGGGATTTATGTCACACACACGGGGGAAGGTAATACATTTATATGTTGATTCTGGCTTAGAGAGAGGCCACATTTGAGGAACAGTGGGACACTTAGGGAAAATATCTTAAGCACACTATAATCCTAGGCTAAGTTTTCATTTGAAAAGTAAAGGTTCATAGGTACAGTAATCAAAATCAATGGTCCATTGATTGTCCATCCTCCTTCTCTAGTCACTGCCCTTTAACTCGGGGAATTCTTTTTTTCTTTTTAAAAGATTTATTTATTTATCTCTCTTCTTCCCACCCTCCATCCAGTTGTCTGCTCTCTGTGTCCATTCACTGTGTGTTCTTCTGTGACCGCTTCTATCCTTATCAAAGGCACCTGGAATCTGTGTTTCTTTTTGTTGCGTCATCTTGTTGTGTCTGCTCTCCATGTGTGCGGTGCCATTCTTGGGCAGGCTGCACTTTCTTTCGCGCTGGGCGGCTCTCCTTACGGGGTGCATTCCTTGCATGTGGGGCTGCCCCACGCGGGGGACACCCTTGCGTGGCACAGCACTCCTTGCGCGCATCAGCGTTGCGCATGGCCAGCTCCACACGGGTCAAGGAGGCCCGGGGTTTGAACCGTGGACCTCCCATGTGGTAGATGGATGCCCTAACCACTGGGCCAAGTCCGCTTCCCAACTCGGGGGATTCTTACTATCTCATTGGAGAATGTGGCAGAGGTACCCAGGATGGGAATTTGATATTTTTTAGTGACAGTATGAATCTCCATCCACTGTGACAATGCCTCATGAGCACTTAAATACATTTATATGCCTTATAGGTATGCTCCAGATGAATGCACTCCCATGCATCCCCCATCAGTGACACTCCACACCCATGATTCTAACCTGACACAGCTGTAACTGTTCTGTGATCCAAAATTTCCTCAAAAATTAAGTCAATAAAATAACCAAACACAATTTATAACTAATCGAAGTATAAAAAGTTATAAAAATAACAAATAAAATACAATTTTTTTAATTTTTGAAAAAATATTAAAAATATTTAAATTTGAAAAACTTTAACATTATGACTTTCTTGACTGCAACTGCTATGTCTTGTTTGTACAGTGACATTTTCTTCCATTTATTCCTCAGTGTAATATGTTATATTTTTAAATTTTTGTTTTCAAAGAATATTTAGTTTACAGAAAAGTGACATTGAGAATATAGGGGATTCCCATATATGTAACATCCTCCCCCTTTTCCCCTTTCCCCTATTAGTAACATTGTCCATGCAGACAGTAAATTTGTTAAAATTGATGTCAAATATTGAAACATTGCTACTAAAATTGGTCAATGATTTCTGTTAGGGTTTACATTTTGGAGCATGCACGTTTATAAATTTTCGTGAAATTTAACAGGGCCAGTATCCATCATTCTGAGATCATGTAGAACAATTCCATCACCCACAAAATACCCCATGTTCCAACTATTCTATTCCTCTGGCCCCTACCCTTGGGAGCCAGGCAACCACCAAACTTCATTCCTTGAAGAAAAAGATTCATAGTTACTTGCAATAACATTGAGGCCTTGAAATGCTGACCTGTCTTCCCCTATTAAGCAGTGCCTTTGCTCTCTTGAGACTCCTGCCCCTCTATTTGAGAACATCTCATGACTTCCCAGGATGAAGTCCAACAACTTTCTGCTCATTATGCGGGTCTCTAACAGCTGATACAACACACTATGACAAGACGAACACTCACGAACTCTCTAGAAGCCTGCCCCAAGTGGGCCCTGTCTCCCATGCCCCCAGCATCCAACACCCTAAACCTGTAACCCCCCCCATCATATTTGCCAAAAGAATATTCCCAACATTGTAGTTTCAATGACATACCTGTAAATTCCATTTTCTCCTGCTCTTTCCCCAACCTTACCCTTAGTTCCATGGACAGTCCAACCAATCTTCCCCACCCTACCCCCTCACAAGCCAGCACTGCCCAACCCAATAGCATCACTGCACCACTGTCATGTCCATCCAGGGCATCACCATACCCTTCCACATTATCATAGATCTTACCCACATGGGCATTGGCTCACAAACTCCTCCCTTTATATCTCCTGTAAACCTAGCTTGCAGTCTCTATCTTAATTCTTATCATTTTAGTCATGTACTATTGTCCTTCATTGCCTGGCTTGCTTCACTCAACATAAGTCTTCAAGATTCATCCACATTATGCCATGTGTTAATAATGCATTCCTTGGTACAGCTGCGTAATATTCCATTATATTTGTGTACCACAATATTTTATCCATTCTTCTGTTGATGGACATTTGGGATGTTTCCAACTTTTGGCAATAGTGAATAATGCTGCTTTATACATTGGTGTGCATATATCCACTCGTGTCCCTGCTTTAAATTCTTCTGGGTATATACCCAGCAGTGGGATTGCTGGATCAAATGGCAATTCTATAGTTAACTTCTTGAGGAACCACCACACTTTCTCCTGCAATGGCTGCACCATTCTGCATTCCGACCAGCAGTAGATACGTGTACCCATTGCTCAACATGCTTCCAACACTTGTGATCATCTGTTGTTGTTTTTTTTTGAATATTTTCAAGTCTAATGGGTATAAGACAATATCTCACTGCAATTTGGATTTGCATTTCCCTAGTAGCTAGTGATGCTTAACACATGTTCATGTGCTTTTTATCCATTTGTATTTTTTTTTTGACCAAGTATAGCTTCAAATCACTCGGCAATTTTGTAAATGAGTTGTTTGCCTTTTCATTTTTAGGTGTAGGATTTCTTTATATATGCTGGATATTAGATCCCTATCAGGTATATGGTTACCAACTCTTTTCTACACATTGAGTGGGCTATCTTTCCACTTTCTTAATAAAACCATTGAGGTGAAAAGTTTTTAACTTTGAGGAGGTCTCATTTTTCTATTTTGTCTTGGGTTTCTTTATCGTCTTCAATCTTATATTTAGACCTTTGATCCATCTTGAGTTTATATTTGAGTGAGGTGTGAGATTGTGTTCTTCTCTCATTTTTTGGGTATGTATATCAAGATCCCTAAGCACCTTTTGTTGAAGACACCATTTTCTCCCAGCTGAATGGGCTTGGTGGCATTGTCAGGTATCAGTTAACTGTATATGTGAGGATCTGTATCAGAACTCTCAATTCGGTTCCATTTGTCAGCATGTCTATCCTTTGGCCAATATCATGCAGTTTTGACCACTGTAATTTTGTAGTATGTTTTGAAGACAGGTAGTGTAATTCCTCCAATGTCATTTTTCTTTTTTAATATATATATTTGGGTATTCAGTGCCCCTTGCCTTTCCTAATAAATTACATAGTTAGCTTTTCCAATTCAGTAAAATTGCTGTGGTAATTTTTATTTGGGTTGCATTAAATCTATAAATCAGTTTGGGTAGGATAAATATCTTAATGATGTTTAGTCTTCCTATCTGTGAAAAAGGAATATTCTTCCATTTATTTAAGTCTTCTCTGATTTTCTTTAACAGTGTTGTGTAATTTTCTGTGTACAAATTATTTACATATTTTGTTAGTTAAATTTATCCCTAAACATTTGATTCTTTTAGTTGCTACTGTAAATGAGATTTTTTTAAAAAAATTTCCTGTTAGACTGCTCATTACTGGTGTACAATTGCTAGTGATTTTTGCACATTGATCTTCTAACCTGACACTTTACAATTGTAAACACTGGAAGCTTTATTGTAGATTTCTCAGAGCTTTTGAGGTATAGGATCATATCTTCTTCCAATAAGGAAAGATTTACTTTTTCCTTTCCAATTTGGATACCTTTAATATCTTTTTTCTTACCTAAGCATTTGAGCAAGTACTTATAACACAATTTTTAAAAAGAGCTGTGAAAGTGGACATCCTGTCTTGTTCCCTAACTTAGAGGGAAAGCTTTTAGAATTTCTCGACTGAATATGATGTTCATATATACCTTTTATCTTGTTGAGGAAATTTACTATGCTTATATTTTTATGTGGTTTATAACCCAAAAGGGTGCTGTATTTTGTTGGATGCTTTTTCTGCATCTATAGAGAGATCATTTGGTTTTTTCTTTCAATCCGTTTATTGGTGCATTACATTGATTGATTTTCTTATGTTGAAACATACTTGCATACCAGGCATGAAGTCCACTTGATCATGGTGTATAATTTGTTTGATGTGTTGTTGAATACAATTAGCAAGTTTTTTTTGAGGATTTTAGCATCTAGCTTCATTAGAAAGATTGAGCTATAGATTTTCTTTCTCCTGGTGTCTTTGTTTCGCTTGCTTTTAGGGTGATTTTGTCATCATAGAATAAGAAAGGAAATGTTCCTCCACTTCTGTTTTTCAGAGGAATTTAAGCAGGATTGGTGTTACTTCTTTCCAGAATGTTTGCTATAATTCACCTGTAAAGCCATCTGAACCTGGGCTATTCGTAGTTGGGAGGTTTTTGCTGACTAATTATATTTCTTTACTTCTGATTTTTCTGTTGAATTCATCAATTCCTTCTTTGGTCAATGTATGTTGCTGGTTTGTTTCTAGGAAATTATCCATTTCCTCTAAATTTTCCATCCGGTTACCATATAATATTTCAAAGTATCCTTTTATGATAGTTTTTATATCTGTGGTGTCAGTGGTGATATCCCCATTCTCATTTCTTATTTTATGCATTTGCATCTTCTCTTTTTTCTTTGTTAGGCTAGTTAAGGGTTTCTCAATTTTATTAATGTTCTCAAAGAACCAGCTTTTGGTTTTATTTTCTAGCATTTTCTTATTTTCAATTTCATTTAGCTCTGCTCTAATCTTTGTTATTTACTTCTTTTCTACTGTCTTTGGTTTTAGTTTTTTTTTCTTCATTTTCTCCAAGTGTGAAATTAAGAATTGATTTTAGCTCTTTTTTTTATTGTTGGCATCCATGCCTATGAATTTCCCTCTCAACACTGCTTTTGCTCCATCACATACGATTTGATACACTGTGTTTTCATTTTCATTCATTTCAAGCCAGTTACTGATTACTTTTGCAATTTTCCCCTTGACCCACTGATTGTCTAAGGTTGTGTTGTTTGACTTCCATATTTTATGCCTAATCTGCTTCCTTGCCCATTACTAATTCTCAGCTTCATTCTATTTTAGTCAGAGAAATTACATTATATAATATCAATCTTTCTGAATTCATTGAGTTTTGCTATGTGGCCTAGCCTTTGATCTATACTACAGAATGATACATGTGCACTTGAAAAGAATGTATATCCCACTGTATTGGGGTATCATGTTCTGTATATATTTATTAGGTCCAGATCCTCTAATGCCCTGTTTAAGGTCTCTGTTTCTTTTTTGATCTTCTGTCATCCTGTCTAATGGTGATAATGATGTATTAAAGTGCCCCTCTATAATTGTAGAGACATCTATTACTCCACTAATTTTTTCCAATGTTTGCCTCATGCATTTTGTTGTGCCCTGCTTAGGTGCATAAATGTCTATGGTTGTTCTTTCTTCTTGATATATTTCCACTTTTATTAATATATAGTTTCCTTCTTTGTCCCTTACAATAGTTTTGTTTTTAAGTCTATTTTGTCTGATAATAGTATAGCTATTCTTGCCCTTTTCTGATTAATGTTATCATCTCAAATTGTTTTCTAACAATTCACTTTCAGCCTCCTTGCATCCCTGGGTCTAAGGTGAGTTTCTTGTTGAGAGGCTATGGATGGGTCATATTCCTTATCAATTCTTCCAAACAGTGTGTTTTGATTGGAGAGTTTAATCCATTAACATTAAATGAGGGAAGCAGATTTGACCCAACAGATAGGGTGTCTGCCTACCACATGGGAGGTCCAAAGTTCAAACCCAGGGCCTCCTGACCTGTGTGATGAGCTGGCCCATGCACAGTGCTGATGCACACAAGGAGTGTCATGCCTCGCAGGTGTGTCTTCCATGTAACAGAGCTCCACATGCAAGGAGTGCACCCTGTAAGGAGAGCTGCCCAGCGTGAAGAAAAGTGCAGCCTGCCCAGGAATGGTCCCACACACATGGAGAGCTGATGCAGCAAGATGACGCAACAAAAAGAGACACGGATTCCGGGTGCCACTGACAGGAATACAGGCAGACACAGAAGAACACACAGCAAATAAACAGAGAGCAGACAACTGGCAGGGGATGGGGATGGGGAGAGAAATAAATAAAAATAAATCTTTAAAAAATAAAAAATACATTAAATGATATTACTGTCAAGGAATAACTTACATTAGCCATATATTTTTTTTAGGTTTATTTATGCCAAAATTTGTTTTAATTTCTCTTTTTATCTTTTAAGTTATTCTTTCATTCTCTTCCACCCTCTCTCTCCTGTTTTTCCTTTCAATGTGCTAAACTCCCTTTAGTATTTTTTTCAATTTTGATTTTCTTAAAATGATATTTAGTTTGCATAAATATTACATAAAATAATATAGGGTATTCCCATATACCATGCTCCCCACACCACCCACATTACTCCCATCAACAACATCCTTCATTACTGTGTTACATTCATTGCAATGATGAACACATTTTGGAACATTGGCACTAAGCATGGATTATAGTTTCCATCGTAGTTTACACTCTCACAATTCTGCAGTTCCTTTAGTATTTCTTGAAGGGCAGATTTCTTATTGACAAATTCTCTTAATTTCTATTTATCTGTGAATATTTTGAACTCTCCCTCATTTTTAATGACACCTTTGTTGGATACAGAATTCTTGACTAGAAGTTCTTTTTCTTTTAGAGCCTTAACTGCCATACAACTGCCTTCTTGCTTACTTGGTTTCAGATGAGAAATCAGCACTTAATTTTATTGAGCTTCCCTTGTATGTGATGGATCTCTTTTCTCTTGTGGCTTTCAGTATTCTCTTTTTGTCTTGAGTATTGGACAGTTTGACAAGTATATGTCTCTGGGTAGGCCTGTTAGGATTTATACTGTTTGTGGTGAGGTGTGATTCTTGAACATACACATCCATGTCCCTCAATAGTGTTGGGAAATGTTTAACCATTATTTCCTTCAACACTCTTTCTGCCCCCTTTCCCTTCTCTTCTCCCTCTGGGGTGCCTATAATGTGTATATTTGTTTGTTTCATATTGTAATTCAAATCCATAAGTCCCTGCTTGATTTTTTTTTTATCTACCCATTCTATTTGTCTAATTTTAGCTGTAATGCCTTCTGCATCACATATTCTTTCCTCTGCTTGTTTTCTGTTAAAATCTGCTATTGTGTTTCCAATGTATTTTTGATTTATTGCATTGTGCCATCCATCACTGTCAGATCTGTTATCTACTTATGTATGTTTACAATTTCTTCAGTATGCTCCTCAGTTTCTTCTTAATATTCTATAACTCTTCCTTCACTTCATTAAGTTGATTCATGATATCTGTTTGGGCATCTTTGATTAGTTGTTCCACATTTTGGATCTCCTCCTGTTTTTCAGTTTGTTCATTAGACTGTTTTTCATCTTGTTCATAAGATCTTCCTGTATCTTAGTAAAGTTTGTAATTTTTTGTTGGTGCCTAAGCACGAACAAAATGGGCTTATTTGGTTAGTTTCTCTTTCTACTCTAGGGTTTTATCTTGTTGATCTTGTGTATTCAATTAATTTTTGGTACTTTTTTCCTTTTATTCTATATCCTTGCAGTTGTCTGTGTGCCCTTGAAAAAAATATATTATGATGAGAGAAAAGGAAAGAGATAGGAGGAGAAAAAGAATAATAATAATACTAATACACAAAGCTAGAAAAGGAACCATGGAAGAGATAGAGAATGAAGAAATACAAGTAAAAGTCATAAAAAGTACAAAGGAAAAAGAATAAAAAAAGGCGATACAGAAAAATTGAATTAAAAAACAAAATAGAGAACAAAATAGAATTAATTAAATGACCAGACAAATGAGAACAAACTAAAACAAGAAACAAAGTAGAAAAGAAAATAGAATGAATTAAAAGCCTGGACAGATGATAATGGAATAGAAGAAATAAAGGAAAGGAGAGATAGAGATAAAGGTATAGTGAAGTGCAAACAAGAAGTGCTGGAATGGAAGAAAAGCAACAGAAGTCAGAAGACGGAAAAATGAAGGAAAGTAGAAATAAAGTAGGTAGAAAAAATAAGTTAAATGAAAAAAAAGAAGCAAAGAAAGGGAAAAGAACTAACCAGAAAGGAAAGAGCAACAAAGAAACAACCCAGGAAAAACAGTCTTCCTTCTTTGGCTCCTAAGTACCTTCTCAGACTCCTGGTGATTACCAATTAATTACCCTGCAGCCTGCTGTCCATAGGTGTTATAAACAGTTTTATGGAATAAAATAAAGGAAAAAGAGAAAAAATCCAAAAACATAAAACAAAACAGTAGAAAATCAATCTATACATACCCTATCATAAGGTCTTAGCTGTTTTCCTTACCTTTAAAATCCCTCTCTCAGGAGGTATCAGGACTTGATCCAGTGAACTTCCATATGCAAGGCAGGAATTCCCCCACTGTACTACAGCAGCTTGATAGATGAAATAGTTTTCTGAAAACTTATCTGGCTCTTCCTGCCCCCTATTTCCCTTGAGTGAGTAGGATTTCTAACAGGTTTTGGGGGCCAGGCTAGTTTGGTGCTTTTCTCTGCCCTATGCATGATCAAGTTCAGCCTCTCCCAGGCTGGCTGGGTTTGACAGACTTCCTGAGAAGATTTCTCCCTCTCCTCTCCCCAGGTCCACCTGGTATCTTCCCTGAGAGTCAAAGGGAGCTCAGGTGGCCAAAACCATGTAAAGGAAACAACTCTCTGACCTTCACCAGACCCCTGTTTTTCCCAGGGAATGTTCCTTCCCACTCAGCTGTTGGTGAGAGGAAGGGTTCCACAAGGTTATTTGCCCTGACCATGGGTCTTACCCAACCATTTCCAGCCACAGGAGTGAACAACTCACAGTTTTCCCTTAGGCTCTTTACCCTTTTGTCCAGCTCACTCCTGAACAATGCCCTGAAGCCTCCTGCTCTGTGGATTCCCAAAACAGCTCACTCAGGTAGGATTTTGCCCCTTCTCTGCTATTTTTTGCAAAAGAGCTGAGCAATACCAACCTATATCAGTACCATGTTTCTGGAACTCTGGGGGATGTTTTGGATTGCAATTGTGGCAGAGGAGGATCAATGATGGGGATGTGTTGGGAGAGCTGCATCTGGGTCATGCCTTTATGGAATATGAATATGTTTAAGTGGTCATAGGGTGTTACCTTGTTAGGTGAACATTCATTCAGTAATTGATGGAATAGTGAATTCCCATCCTGGGAAGTCCTGCTGCATTCTGTAATAAAGCAGCAAGCTTCCCTAGAGTACATGGGCAGTGTCTAATTGAAGGAGGACTAAGAAATATTCCAGGCCTTTGAGATGAAGTCTGTACTTATAAACCTCCTTATGAAATTGAAACTTAGCTTAGTATTATATGTTGCCTAAGATTTATCTCCTGAAACCATCCTTGTTCTTCAAATGTGGCCTCTCTAAACCAAACTCAGCATATAAATTCACCTTCTTCTTGACATGGGACATGTCTCTTGAGGATGAGCTTTCCTGGCCCTGAGGGATAATTTTCAAGTGTCAACTAGGAATGCATTTGGAAAAAGACCTTGATGTAAAGGGGTTAATCTTACATACAAATGAGTTTTTATGGCCATGAAATTTCAAAGTGAGTCAGGATGTCATTCTAGAGTTTATACTTTTACATATCTCAGCAGGACCTCATTGAATGCCACAATAAACCGTGCCTCAAGAAGGGGTTTGAGGGACATCTAGACACTAGAAGCAGTGCAGACAATCTCAGGAATTCAGCACCCTGTCAATGGGCCTTATTTTGGAATTTCTGCTCCCCAATATAACAGAGTTAGCCTCTTAATTTTCCTATACATGACTCTTCTGCTCCTTTTATTTGAACATACAATTAACACTCTACTCACTAAATATATGTATTAGAGACTTAAATCTTTAGTATGTTCATATGCCACTTGAGACCTGAATCTCAGGAATGCTGCAGCACCTACTCCCCAATTCATTAGACTCATTCAGGAAAACTAAAATAAGGACGATGATACACAAAGCCCATCCCAAAAAACAGAGAGTATATATGCCTGCAAGCTAGACAGTTCCATTCATCTGCCCCATGGTATCAAAGCTCCCTCTCAATCAAATGTAAACTTTTTTGTGATCCATGTATTTTCAAAAAAATACAATTTAAAAAATGTGATGGGGTGGGAGGGTAGGGAGTGGGGTATATGGGAACCTCTTATGATTTTGTAATTTAAAGTTTTGTGTGATCTATTAAGTTGAAAAAAGATAATTAAAAATTAAATTAAAAAAGCAGAGTGAGCATCATCATACAAAAATCCTCAAGATTGAGGAAAGAATAAATATAGGGGATAATATAACTATGGACTAAATTAGACTTATTATTATTCTAGCAATGGAATATCCTGTAACATCGATAAAAAGGCAGGAGTAACCAGATTTTCCAAGGGGAGGAAGAAGGAAGAATAGGTGTAACTTGGAGTATGTTGGAGGCATTGGAATTCTTCTGAATGACATTGCAATGAGGGATACAGGCCATCATTTCATTTGTCAAAATCTATAAAAATGATTAGTACAAAGTGTAAACTATAATATAAACTATTGGCCATGATTAGTAGCAAAGCTTCAATATGCGTTCATCAATTTCAACAAATGTACCACATTAAAGAAAGATGTTGCTGTTGAGCAAAATTTTGGGAGGGAAGATATGAGAATACCCCGATAATTTTGAGCTTTTATTTATGGAATCTAAATCTTTCTTTTAAAAAATAAAAATATATATATAAACCTTCCCAAAAAGAAAGGTCCAGGACCAGATAGATTCACAAGTGAATTCTACTAATCATTCAAAGGCAATCTAATACAATTCTTGCTCCTGCTCTTCTAAAATAGTGAATAGAAGGAATGCTACCAACCTCATTCTATGAAGCTAACATCACCCTAATAACAGAAACATATAATTATACTATAAAAAATGAAATTTCAGACCAATTCTCTAATAATACAGATGAAAAAATCCTTAGCAAAATATTTGAGATCCAAATCCAAAATCACATTTAAAAAATTATATACCGTGATCAAGTGGTTTTCACCTAGGTTTTTGTTTTCAACACAAGAACATTAGTCAGTGTAAACCTCACATATATTGAAAAGAAATGAAAGCAAGGATGTGAACAGCCATTTGTGCATTGATGTTCATCGTGGTATTATTCACAATTGCTAAAAGATAGAAACAACACGTGTTCATCATCTGATGAAAGGATAAATGAAATTAATTATAAACATATGATAGAACACTATTTACCTGTAAGAAGAAGTGAAGTAGGGATGCATATGGCAACATGCATGAGCCTTGAGGACATCATGTTTTGTGAAATAAACCAGACAAAAAGGACAAATATTTTATGGTCTCACTAATATGAACTAAATACAATGAGTATACTCAAAGAATTAAACTCTGGAGTATAGAGCACTAAAAGATGGAATGTAGGTTGAAAATGTGGAACTGTTGCTGAATGTTTGTATATAGTTTTAATAAGGTGGACTGTAAATGTGGGGAAATGGATTGAGTTGATAGTAATACATTATAGTGAATAAAGTGACATAGTCCTGGGAGGTTAATGTCAACTGAAATAAAGCTAGAGGATAATTTAGGGGTTAAATAAAAGAGTGATTTCAGTGGAGGATGATGATTGTAGTTAACAATACAAACAAAAGTGCTCCTCTATACAAGGTGTCAAAAATATGGAGATACATGGAACAATACCACTAATGTAATGTATATAGTATAGGTAACAGTAATGTTGTAACAGTTTTACAACAATGTAAAGAAGACATTATATCAATCCTAAGGGACAATATTGGCGGAATATTGAAGGTATGGAATTTTTCCTTTACAAGTAATGGAAGTTTTCTGAAATGGAAGGAACTGATGACAGAATAACTATATGATGAACCTGGAAACCACTCAGGGTAAACGTTTGATGGATTGTACAAGGCAGGGGGTTGTATAACACACTGAACTCAGTGGTGAATGATAGTCTGTGGTTAACAGTACAAAATAAGAACATAAACCCATGACCTATAACAAATATACAATACTAAGACATCGTGTTAATAATTAGATGTTTTGTGGGAAAAGTACACCAAACACAAGATATGGACTATAGATGGCAGTAATATCATGAATATTTTCTTTCAGCAATTGTGCCAAAATGTGTCTCAACAATGTAAGGTGGTGGTAGGGCAATATATGGGAATCCTGATTGGTATGCATGGTTGTCTTGCAAACTCACAAGTTCTCAAATAAAAGAAATTTTAAAAGAATTGAAGAAAATATTAGAAATGTCATTGCTTGTTAAAACTGGGGCATGAGGATATTCTTATATTATTCTTTGTAGTGTGAAGAATATTTGAAGTATTTATGATTTTTAGTAATTTATAATGTATGATAAAAATAAAATTAATAAGGGGAGAATGATTGTCCTCTGATAGGCAGACTTTCAAAGTTAGTGTAATAGATGGCAGTACCAGTTTCAAATTCATGTCAGTAATCAAGTTTAATATTTTGTTTGAGTTACACAGCAACAAATAACTCTGGATTCATACTGTTCAACAGTTCATGTAGGCTCAAGAAGGAGCTGATCATGCTAATCACCATCTCAACAAAGGGAAACATACCTTTTTCTTGTGCGTGCTCTACTCTCCCAGAACACAAAACCTAAGGGCAATAAATCATAGTCCACCAGTTATTTTAAAGCTTTTGTTCTGTGGCCCTTCTGATTTGTCATTAGCTAAATAAGGATAATATCTTGATATAACCAATGGAGTCATTTACACTGCTAGCTTTGTATAAACCTGTCTTTAAAAACCCTGCACTTTCTACCACTTTTAGGATCTCTCTTCTACTTTCTGGTTAGAATGCTTCCAAATTCATGAATCACTCAATAATCTGGTAGGATCCTATTTACTTGTTAAAAAAGTTTTCCTTTTACAAGTTTGGTGATGAAGATAGAAACTGAAAGTAATTGCTGACCACTCGAGACAAAGAGAAAACAGACACGTGTCCAATGAACACTCTGAGTTTTGTGTCATCCCTGTCACCTCCAAGCATCATGAATTAAATTCTCTTGGAGCAGAGCGCCACTGTCTTTGTGTTCAAGGTCTATGGTCACTGGCTCTCAGTGCAGTGGTTACCAGCTCAATCTTATTGACAAGAAGTGGCAACTTTAACCCTGAATCCCTACCTTTTGGTGCAGTCTTTAGTTTCATTTGTGCTCTGCTGGTTTCTTTCACTTGTGCATAAGTTAAGAAATAATAAGATAATTTTGGGACCCTCAAACTAAAACCTTTGATTCTCCATTTCTGGCATTCTGGTATATTGCCTATTCAAAAATGACTGGGTCAGAAGCTATGCCTTTCTAACAAGATGACAAAATCTCGCCAAAGACTGATCTAAGTGTCTCTTGGACTTTTTCCTGAGAAACTCATTTACTTTTGATTTGTCTCCAAATAATTTGCTGCCCTGGGATCACTTATCCATATTTATGGGAATAATTTGATTTTCTTCTAATGGAGAACTTACTCCACATTTTCCTGAATAAAAAACATGATCTTTAATGCTTTCTGCAAACTGCTCTATTTAAGGAAGAAATAGAAATTCCCTGTGGCAGTCCCCACCTTTTTGAAATTTCTGAGTGCTTAAGAGTTACTTCCTACACTGATAACATTAAAATAATGTGTGGTGTACCAATAATGATGCAAATAGAGGCATCTAAGCCCTCTCCCAAACTTACTCAATATCCAATAAAATTTGAAGCTAGTAAAAGTCTCAGTCATATAGCTGAGAATCTGTTCTCTCAAGGTCTAATCATACTAAGTACTAGCACATGTAATATGTAGATTCTACTGGTTAAGAAATCGAGTGGTCAAGGTAAATGTTATGTCCAAGCTCTTAGGTCGATCAACAAAATGGTAATCCCTCATTACCTGGTTATTACAAGCCTAAATATCCTTCTATCAAAATTCCTCCAGATTCACAATGGTTTACATTTATAGATTTATGTTCTGAATATTTAGCATTCTTGTGGATCCACATAAACAATATTTATTTACATTCCCCCAAAACAATTAGTAGAACACTTGGATTGTAATGCTCTAAGGATTTACTCAGGAAAACCTTTGTTTTGGTTAGGATTTAAGCACACTGCAATTCTCTGAAGTTCCAACACTTTTGAAGAATGTAAACTATTTCACGTTATCCTTACTAAAAAAGAAGCCTCAAAAGAAACTAACTCTGTATTGCCACATTAACCAGAAAAGCAGCACAAACTATGCAGAAAAATATTGTAACTTTTCAAAGAAACTAGCCATTACTTAGGACATGACCAGAGCACTGCAGAAATTTAATTTTCAACAGAGAAAATGAAATTGACATAGGGAATTCATTGACTCTCCACAAAGGGCAACTGATTGGATTTTGGGCCTAGCTGGTTATTGTAGGTTTTGAACCCAAACTTTTCATTAGTGACTGCACCCCTTTTTGAATTAACCAAAATAACCACACCTGAGCCTTTACCATTTGAAGGTAACAATGTGCACATGGATATGTCTTTAGAGAAGTAAAATGTATATTATGAACACGACTTACATTAGGACTTCCAACATATTCCAAACTTTTAACCCTGCTTATTCATGAAAGAGATAATCAACCTTTAGGAATAATAACTCACAAACACATGGGAAATCGAAGCCTATTTCCTCTTACAGCCTGCAAATTGATGTAGTTGTCTTTTCATACCCAAATTCCTTAAATACCACACCAGCAGCTGCCCAAATAGTCAAAGACTAAGTAGACAACAATGAGAAATGATATCTGGTCTGCAAACCCCACATGCTCTTCAGAGCCTTCTAAACTCTGAGATGACCAAACACTTTGCTCCAGAAGACTAACCTCTTATGAGATTATCCTACTGTCACCTCCTGATATTCATCTGCAGCAATATAATTTCATCAACCTTGCTACTCTGCTTCCTTTACCTGATGAAGAGGAAATCCATGATGGTGAAAATTTCGGTTAAAAATCAACAACTATTCTTCTTGATTTCATATGATGCCTCTCTAATAACCAGACCTCATTCTAGTTTAAGATGGTTCTTACACTAGGATTTATGATGGGATATTTCAAGGAGTCTATGTTGTCACCATCCGATATGATCTGATTACAAGTTAGCCTTCCCAATTTTCCTCTGACCAAAAGACTGAACTCTCTGCTTTGACTCAAGCGGTTTACTAACTAAAAAGAAAAACTGTTAAGCTTTATACTAACAACAGATACATTTCTGGGGTAGGCTGAGATGTTTGCCTGACATAGAAACAGAAGGGGTTGCTTAATTTGTGGCTTTCTCAATCAATAGGAACAAAAGGTGAATGATCACTTTCTGCTATTTTGTTTCCTTCTATGGTACCTTAATTAAAATAGAGTATCACATTAAAAGAACTGAGTTTAAGTGTCCTTGGTGTCTTCCATGCAAAGCTGGCCATAGCTGAGACAACAGAGGTTATAGTACATTTAGATAAATTCCATCTGTCTCCCAGAATCTTTGACCCCATTGCACAGAAGTAATGAGGTGCACACGTATTGCCTGACTTAATTTTTATCAACCTCAACATTTAGGATATAGGTAATAGATGGTCTCAAAAACTGAAACAAGATATTGTATATGGAGAGGATATCATATTAATTCAGAGTCAGTGTTTTGGGAAAGCCAAAAGACCTTCTTGATCTTCCGAATCTGTATATTAGAATTCCTATTCAGGTTTTTGGGTTCTTTCACTCACCATAGTGCTCATAAAATGATTAGAGTCTAAGATAGCCACAATCCTCACCAAACTCACAGAAGAAATATCAGCAGGTTTAAGGATGCTGGATGCACAGCAACAGTCCCTAGCTAAAGTAGTCCTACAGAATAGGAAGGTACTCAAAGCTTTAACACCTGTCCAAGGAGGCAAATGTGAGAAGAGTGCTACTTCTACATCAACTGCTCAGGAAAAGTCCAATCAGTTACCAATGAAACCCAAAAAGTCAATCAAAACTTGCAAATCTAAATTCCACAGGAGGTTGGGAACCATGGATCATGTCTCTTTTCATGCCTTTTGTTCCTCTTATCATCACGGCCGTCACTCTATTAATCTTTGACCATTGCCTCTTCAGAACCTTCTGCAATTTCATCCCAAAACCATGCACAGCCTGAGACACATGTAAACACTTTTTTACTGATGATGTAATTCACCTACACATCCCTAATTCCAAATTTTCAACAACCCTGAATCTACACGTTGTCAAAAAGGGAGTGGCACCATCCCCACAATGTCCCACAACAAGAGGGAAGAACCAGATGGTTGTCACCCACATTCCAGCTCTCCCTGTTCACATAAAAAAGAGTTGGAGGTGTTAGTCCCTTTTGGAAATATAGCCCACCTAAAACCCTAGTCATTGCTGGTGAGTCTCCCCTGCCCTGATAACAGATAGCTCAAAACCCCCAGTCCCACCCCTAATTCAACAGGATATACTAATCTCAAAACCAACCATAAGAATATCACAAAATTATCAAACATCCTGTTTAACATTCCAACATAGCCATCTCCACGTCCCCAATACTTCCTTCTAACAGGGCAGAAGTCAGTAATCTTCCAACCCATATCTGTGCACCACATCTATTCACTCCTTCTGTAACTTCACCCACTTATCCCAGCTCAAAAGAAGCAACTGAACTTGAGTGGGTGGGCTGAAGTCTCACTTCAGACCTTCACCCTGCCAGTGATCTAACAAACTTTTCTGCTTGAATTTTGGTCTATCTCTGAGGTTCTTTGGACCAGGACCTAAAAAGCACTATCATGATCTTGGACTCATTTGAGTCACAATATTTGAGAAAAGATTTAGACAGGGCTAGTGAGTGAGGATTTTGTATAAGCTCCATAAACTTCTATGAAAAACACTATAAGGCCACCAAAAAGAATGGATTTATAATAAGCAAGATATAATACTACAACTGAGCACTTAATGGAAGTGATGAAGTGATTATTGTACAGTTACATCAAGGATCTCATTGAGGAAGAGAGCCCACATATCAATGGCTATGAAATTTCAAAGTTGCATAAATCAAAATGTAGTCCAGAACTGCTTAATTTGTGCCCAAAGTGAGAGAAATATTGGGCCTCAGCCTTCTGTTAAAGGTATTCAGACAAGAAGAATTGACTAGGAGAGGACTGGCAAATAGATTTTACCATCACACCAAAAGATTTTACCATCACACCAAAAGCCAAAGGAAATTATTAATATCTACTAATGTTTGTAGACCCCTTCATGAATGGGTAGAAGCCTTTCCTGGTAGGACCAAGAAGTCTTCATAGGTAAGGAATATCCTGTTAAAATAAATTATTCCTAAGTTTGGACTGGCATATTCCATACAGAGTCATAAAGGAGTCTTACTGCTAAAGTAATTCAGGAAGTAGCTAGAGACATAGGAACACATAGGGAGATGATTATTCACCAATATACTTCTTACCACCTTATAATTCCCACAGAGGTACCCCTCCACTATGCCAATCCAGGAGAGTGCCTACTCCCTAAAATCTGGAAGATTAAGCAACCAGATATTTAATTACAGCTCAAATGCAATTGAACTTATAATATTTTTCTTACTATTCATTTTCTATTAAGTTACTGGGGATAAAACTGTGGATTCACCATTCTGGAGAAAAACCAGAGCCTATTAACTGCCTACATGATCCCAGCATGATGTACAAGAACCAAATTGGAAACAGTCACCATGGACAATGGGAATCTTAAAGACCAAATCATATGCACAATGGATGGGCTCTCAATCCTAATGAATACTTTACATCTTCAAAAACTTATGTGAACCCCTCAAACACCACTCTTTAAAATGGCATGCCAGATATGCAATGATTGAAACTTGGTGTCTTGTCCTAACTCTATTTACCTGTCTTATAATTTTTTAAATACTTTAATGAGCCTTTGTGAACTACCTGAAAGATTTAACCACTTTCTTTGTAGTCATAAAAAATTCCACTTCTTAAATACCTTTACCATGAACGCCATAACATTTTAAAACTTAATTCTCCTTCTCATTCACTAAATTTCCACTCTAATTTTCAGTCACAGGCCTCCATATCCCTTATCAAGAATCTTTTAAAAATTTAGCTGGATGTATTAGTCAGCCAAAGGGGTGCTGATGCAAAATACCAGAAATTGGTTGGCTTTTATAAACGGTGTTTATTTGGGGTAGGCGCTTACAGATACCAGGCCATAATGCATAGGTTACTTCCCTCACCAAAGTCTTTTTGGAGCACAATGGATGCTGATGGCTATGAGCTTTCAGGCTTCCTGGGTTCCTATGTTCCTGGGACTTGCTTTTCTCTGGGTTCAAGGTTCCTTCCTTCCTGGGGATGGCTTCTCTTTCCTCTTTGAGCTTACCTGCTGGGGCTCCAGCTAAAGTCTTCAGCATCAAACTCCAACATCAAAACTCCAGCATTAAAAGCCCTCAACTCTGTTCTTTGCCATGTGTTTTATCTGTGAGTCTTTAGCCACGAAGGGGTGGGAACTCAATGCCCTAATCATAACTCAATCATGCTCAGGTACAGAACAGATTACAAGCACAATCCGATATTTCTTTTTGGAATTCATCAATAATATCAAACAGCTACAATGAAATAACCAAATGATCTTAATGTTGCTTCTTTCTCTGAAACAATAGCTCCAAATCAAACCCACACTTATCACTGGTTCCATCTCAACGGCACCTGGAAAAAGTATAATACACACTCTTGGGAATTTCCACCAAAAATAGACTGTGCCAAGAACTTCTCTAAAATTTGGGAACCCCTTAAATTGCTGAATACAAGGGTGTCCCAATAAGTAATGTAAAATACTTGTTTGGAACATTTAACTTTGCATTTATAATTCTGCTTGTACTCTCTCTTTATCAATTCTTCAAAAAAGAAATGAGCCTTCCACTTACACTCCTTTTGGTCACCCAAAGACCAAAGCCACCTGAAAAGCACCATTACAGCACTTCCCTATGAGGTTATGCAAATGAAACCTCAAACAACAAAACTGGGTATTCATTTATTCTAGATCCATTTTCAATGATACCCCTCTAAAATGCGCGATTTACCCCTACCCCAACACTGCTGATAATGTACAAATATTGTATTTATTTATTTAAAAAATTTTATTTTTTAGTTATCTTTTTTTTAAGTTAATAGATCGCGCAAAATGTTACATTTAAAAACATAAGAGATTCCTATATACCCCACTCCCCACCACCCCACTCCCATCTTTTTTTTATTGTATTTTTTTGAATAGTTTAACAGTGAACTTCTCCCTTTATGGCCTAAATACACTTTCAACTTCACCTACTATACCAAGCCCAATGGTCCTTCTCACAAACTATAACCAAATAGTTAGCTTCCTAGTTATTTTTCTTGGACTTGGTTTGCATGAGAAGTATTGCTTTCCAACACTTCCTAATGGAAAAATATAGCTAGGGGAAACATATACCACAAACTCTTCTTCACTAGGACTGCTATTCTGCCTTTCTGAGCGTACATAACCCCAATGACTGCACTGGAATCAGCCTATTATATCTACTCTTTGACTTCTTGGTATGCTAACTGGACAAAACTTGTGAGACAAGGCGAATAAATGCTTCAAACCCTGACTTCCAGGATTTTATGCATCTCTCCTTGTTTCTGAAAGGCACAGGATATTTCTGGTTACGTTGAAACAAATTATATGTAGCTCATCCTTACTCTTGACATGCAACTTATAGCCTTCTCTACCTAGTGCCAGATGTACATCATAAGAAATAAATGAACTCATTTTTAATCCTAAATTTGGGGTCACACAGATAACATCAACACTTCCCTCCAACAACAGAGACACAGTATCATACTCAACCAACTTCAGGAAAAGAAATTCACTGGCTATGCCATCCTACACCTATTCTTTCCTATTTACTGCTACTTAGACATAAAATATCTCATTAATTCTTACTATAGATTCATGTGTATTCAAACTGCACCCTAGGACTTAAAAAGCAGGTCACATCTCTAGGAGAATTATTCCTCCAATTTGTTACTATTCTTGCCAATGAAGATATCACTTGTGCCTTTTTTGGGAAAAAATGTTGTTTCTATATCAAATAATTTGTTAAGGTTATTCACAATATAATTAAACTCTGATTAATTGTCATTATATTCCAAAATTTTAGGCTTTTCAAGTCATCTTGAGTCCACCTCACATTGTTTACTGACCTTTCCTCCTGGCTCCTTAATAGCTGAGGCCACCATCTCCAGCTTGCCCTGCAAGACTTGTTACCTTTGTACTCTGCTTTCTCAAACTGTTTCTCCTCTTCAGGTTAATTTCCCAAATAATTATTCAATTGTACACAAAGGTAACCAAGCACATACTATTCTCCCAAACAATCTCAGCCAGAGAAACTTTTGAGTACCTTAAATTCATGCCAACTGTTTTCATTCCTCCAGACAAAACAATGCCCTTCATCAGCAAGAAAGAGCCAGAGTAGTCATTCCCCAAATATCTAGTGACTGAGTAATGATAAAAGCTATAAAGTGAGGACTGAAACCATGGATGAGATAGCTGGGAGTCATAAATAAAAATCAAGATTCAATCCCAAATTGATCATCAGGATTTCTTCCTTATGTATAATTGAAATTCTGCTGCAGATGTGAGAAAGGATCATTTGCAGAAACACTTTCCCTTTGAAAAACCCCTGAGACACTAAGACCTAAAATCACCCTTGGAATCAAGTTCCTGTAGATGAAGTGAAATTGGAAGCAAATGAAATGGGAAGAGTACCTCAAAAAGGAAGAACCAGTCCACAGACATATTTTGTGTAATTCTACCATATATAGACAATTTAAAAAACTACCACTCAAACTATGCCAAACCAAATCCGTGTCACTGTCTCTTTCTCCCTTTGTTTCCATCCTATAAAACTCTGTAAATAATCAATTGTTGAGGAAACAGATTTGTGCTTGCCTCCTGTCTCTTCACTGGTTGACCTTGCAAAAATGTCAAAAATTTTATGATATTTTTCATTTTGTAATACCCCAATTTATTTTTACTGTGTTTTAGTTTTTCTAAATTAGTATGTATTCTATTTCTAATCTTTAAACCTATCATTACTATTTCATTTTCCTATTAATTGAATTTGGCAATATATTAGGTTTCATTTTGGAGGACGTTTAGACCACAGAGGGGTTCAACTATGGCAAGGGAGGAATGCTGGTGTGGGGGGTTATTGATGGGGGACACATGGTTGGGAGGGTGTTCACCAGGGCATGTAGATAGGGTACATAAAAATGTTCAGATATTCATTGGGTATTTTCATAGGGGTTACAGCTACAAATGACAACTAAGGGAGTACTGAGTTCCTAGCCAGGGGAGTTCTGTCACATTCCCCAATGGAACGGCAATAAGGGTAAAGACCAGTGAAGAAGGATGGTTCAATGATGAGCCCTTGATACTAACGGCTAAACTTATGAGCCCGTGTGCCTGAAATTTCAACTAGGCTTAGAGCTGCTGCATGACTAAGAGTTACTCCATGAAAGCATCCATGTTGCTAAAAGTAGCCACTCTCTAAGACAAACTCAGCATGTAAATGCACTACATTCCCCCCAGCATGGGACATGACTCCTGGGGATGAGCCACCCTGGCACCAAGGAATTACTACCAATCACTAACTGGTGATGCAACTAGAAAAAGACCTTGAATAAAAGGGGGAAATGTTAAAGACAAATGAATTTATATAGCTAAGTGTCTAAAAAAGATTTGGGTTGTCATTAGAGGGGTCACACTTATGCACATATCAGCAGGATCCCAGAGAAAACCAAAGTAGATACAACCCCAAGTACTGGTGCTCCTGAGAGATATGGAGACACACAGGTTCTATGGTCATGGCAGATGGCTCTGGAGTTCAGTACCTTGTCATTGGCCCTACCTTGGAATTTGTGTTCCTGAGTGTGATGGAGGTGGACTCAGATGTGAACTTTCTATACATACCTCTTCTGTCACTTTTCCTGATCCTGTAGTTTGTGGTGGGTTTGGTGTTTATTCATAAGACTTGAATCTCTGCGCTGGTCATATGCCAGCTGAGCCCTGAGCCTCAGCAGAGTTGCAACTCCTACTCTCCCATTTGTTGGATTTACACAGGGCATCTAAAAGGGAGGAGAAGATGGTCAAACACCACATCAGGGAAACAAGAGTGCCTACAACTGCAAGCAGAATTACATCCATCAACCATGTGGGATCTGAGCCCCCTCTTGATATAGAGGTGGAGTGGAAATCTCCATCCCAAGGTCCAAAGAATGGAGGAATAAAATATGGTTTAGAGTTGATTTACTGGTACTCAACTATAGAACTATTGTGATTAGTAATGGAATTAATTGTATCATTGATGTGGAGAAGGTGGCCATGGTAGGTGCTGAAGGCAGGGAGAGGGAAGAAGAGATGTGATGTGGGGGCATTTTCTGGACTTAGGTAGTCCTAACTGATATTGTGTGGAGAGATGCTGGACATTATATATCCTGCCATAACTCACTGAATGTACTGGGGGAGAGTATAAACTACAATGTAAATTATTACCATGTGGAATGTCAGTGGTCCAAATGCATTCACCAAGTGCAATGAATGTGCCACAATGATGAAAAAGGTAGTTGATGTGGGAGAATTGGGGTGGGGTGGGTTTTGGGTTATGAGGGAACCTCTTATTTTTTTAAAGTAACTGTTTTTGTGATCTATGTATCTTCAAAAAATACAATTTATAAAATAATTTAAAAAAGATCAAGCAGCTGGAAGTTATTTAACTACACAACTGCTTAAATAAGTAAATATCTGTAAAGTGCTTAAAGCAGTGCCTGCCAAACCAAAGCATTATATGTTTGATAGTGTAGTTTTCATTGTCAAAATTATTTTTGGCAGAGGCAGGCCTAGAATTTATGCTTCTTGATTTTTAGAAGTGATCTTTTTTGCTAAACATGTTACCTGAAAATATAGAAGTGCTTTAAAATGCACAACGTGCATCTTATATAAGCAAAAGCTGTGTTTTAATTACAGAGTTTGTCTTAAAATAAATTTTTATCTAGAGATTCACTTTGAAAACATAAATATTGAGTCTTTAGAACTAATACTTTATAATTATTGGGTTAAAATAAAATCTTTATCAACTTCCAAAAATAAATAAACAAAAATAATAAGCTGTTTCTGCTCTCAAATTCCTGGTGTCATGGAGTTGACTTGTGTATGCACTGGGCAAATAGCCCATTGCTCAGTAACAAGGTCATACTGAAAAAGTAAAATATACCCAGAAATCCTTGCAGCATAAACAATAATAATAAGTTGTTTCTGTCCAGTAGAGATAAAAAATCAGAAATAGACAAATGCATTATAATAACCAAGCTATGATCATTCCATGTTTTGCAAGATCCTCCTTTGTAATAAGGAATTTAAATGTTAACCAATTATTGTAACTTCCCCTTTGAAAATCCCTTCTCTTTATAAACCAATGTAATGTACTAGCCGTTTAGATTCTTACTTCATTTTGAGATTTCTCTGCGCAGGCAATTACTCTTTCAGTAAATCCATTGTGTTGCTAGTCAATCAATTTTGGTGAATCAATTTCTTTTAACAATGCTTTAAGCAGCAGAAGGCTAAAACTACAGTTGACTCTTCAATATTCTAGAAATATTGTCAGTTTCACTTTTTATTTCACTACAGTAAAAAGAATTGCTATATTGAATCAATCCTTTAAAATTCTTTCTCTTTGATTACTTCTAGTTCAACATGGACATTATGAGTCTTATTTATTTTAATTGGTATGATACAATGATGTTGTTGATTTAAGCATCTGACATATAAGGTAACCGTGTAACCACCCTTTATGCCATGAACATATGCCTTTTCAGAGGGATGGAGGAGAGGCCAGCTATTCCACTACCAAGAACTGCGTCGGCTCACCATGTAGACTTGAGAATTATATGACCAGTCTCTAGTGATCCTGATTTGAGACTCCAACTACCAAAGTGGCTCTGTCTTGAGGAACCATATTCACCTTTGTTTGTAGTTTGGCTACTATATACATTTTAAAGAAGAAGGTTGCAAATGGAAGATGGTGAATAAAATCTGCCATCAACTGAAAAGCCCAATGATTTAGTTAATTTAAACTCTTTTCAAATATTTTTAAAAAGAGTATTTAGAAATGAAGCATTTAACATTAATAATATATAAAATGCTTTCATTGTTGAAAAAGAAATTCTTCACTTAATTGTCAGTTGTATGAATATATAATGTTATATATTTTGAATATCAAACTCTTGTGAATGAAATTACCTCGTGCTCCTGCGTCGGGTGACTTGCAAAGGCAACAGTGCATATTGTATCCTTGAGGAGGGCCCATCAGGGCTGTGGAGAGGGACCGGTCTCTCTGGGGTGGAGGTCGGGCAGGGAGAACGTGGCAACCAGAAGTACAGAAAGGCGATCAGGGCCAGCTGGGGTGGCTGGAAGGAATTAGATGGATGGAGGGGACGGGAGGAAGGCCAGCGTGGGTGGAAGAGGGGCGAGAGGGCGGGGATGGAAGACCTGAGTGGGGAACCGGAGAAGGCTAGGCTTGGGAGCCAGCGGAGCAGGGGCAGGCAGAGATGACCCAAGGTTTGACCGGAGGGAATGGACAGGGAGGTGGGCCAGGAGGTCATGTGACCACGGGGCCTAGGTAGGAGGAAGAATGGTCCAGGGGCTCAAGGAGGCCTGGGGCCCAGGCAAAGCCTGTCCAGGCTGGTGCCTTAACCAGATCTCCTCCAGCACCCTCAGAGGGCCTTTCCCATCTTACTTGGAGGCAGAGATTGCGCAGGTCCCTGATCCCCTTCCAAGGACCTCCCCTGCAGGCGATTCGGGGGAGCTCTCTGTGACCTGCAGCTTCCAGGTGGTGTCAGTTCTGGAAGGCGCCTGGGGTGGCAAAGGTAGGGGTGGGAGATGGGATGGGGGTGGGGGCAGCTGGGCATGGGGGTGGGGTGGCTGCCTGGTGCAGGGCCAATTGCACCTGAAACATAAATAATGGAAACCAAGAGACACGTAATCTGAAGACCAGGCATGGTGCACCGGGCCTAGGGGAGAATTTACACTTTGGATTTGATTTTCTTTTTTTCCCCTCTTTATTAGCAAATGGATTGCTGAAGACCGTGGGCAACTCCAAATTTCATCTCCTTCCTGAAGCAGCTTTTCCTGGTGGTGCGGAACAAGAAGCACTTTGGGCTCATGTTTCCCACCAAGTGTCTATGCAGAAAGGGGGCCTGAAGCCTCACCTTGAGTCACCTCCCAGGCAATGCTTCCTTCTCTAGGGCATGGATTCCTGGAGTCTGGGCTACTCTACCTTTGCAGTCTAATGTTTTTGCCTATGTTAGCTGTTGGATGCTCTGTTTGTTCTCCAATAGCAGGAAGAGAGGCAAGCTTAAATACATGTTGTTGCAGAAAATAAAATTGGGTTAACTCTCTTCCATGTCTGAGTTTCTTTTCAGCAACCGCTCGCCCAAATTTTCTTCCCTTTTCCCTTGGATTGGAGGGGAGGTTCTAGAATTCAGATATTCAAGGTGGTAAAAGGTAATTAGGACAATTTAGGATATGTAAGGAAATGAAAATCAATTTTTCCCTGACATTCAGCATTAACTACACTCAACGTCATCTTACTTTTATAATTGTATTAAGACACTAAATGCATAACCATCATAGATAATGTTACCATTTTGAAAATTTAGGATTAAAATTTTACCTGCATTTTAAAAAAAATTTTAGTTTACGGTTTTTTCTTGCCAAAAGTTTTTAAAAACACTATTTAATGAATGTAAAAAGATGCATTATAAGGTAATTGTTGAATCCTTAAAATGTCTTCAATTTTTTCCTTATTACAGGCAATGATTCAATTGAATTCTTGTATATTGGTCTTTGCATGAACGGTTATTTTCTTAAGATAGATTCTGAAAGATAGACTTACTGATTTAAACATTTACATTTCTATTTCCTTTTTTATTTAGTGTGCTTTGAAAATAGAGGTGAACTTCACCCAACAAAAAATTAACTCTTCCAAAACAAACACTTAAGTGGCATTTAATAAGCTCACAGTGTTGGGAATGTCCCAAACACCTTCATTGTCCCCAAAGAGAAACCCTGTACCCTTTAGGCAGTAAACGGTTCCTCCCCATCCACACACAAGCCCCCGCCACCCTCCAGACCCGGCACCCACCAATCTGCTTTTTTTCTCTGTGGATTTACCTATTCTGGATATAATCATATAAATGGAATCGCACAACTGGCCACTTCTTCCATTTAGCATGTTCTTGAGCTTCAGTCACCCTCTAGCATTTATTCTTTTAGATGCCTGAGTAATATTCTATCGTATGTATATATACCACAGTTTGGTCAGCTGTTAATCCGCTGATGGACATCTGGATTGCTTCACTCTTTTGCTTATGGTGATCGGTGCTGCCCTGCACCTGTGTGTACATGTATTTGTTTGAGTAGCTGTTTTCAGTTCTTTTAGGTACATGTCGAGGAGTGTTATTGCTGGATCATATGGTAATTGTCCATGTAACATTTGAGGAACCCCCAAACTGTTTTTTACACTGGCTGAACAATTTTACATTCCCACCAGCAAAGTAGACGTTTTTGATAAATGATTCAGTGTCTACCTGTTATACATCTGATCAGACTTTCTTTTTTCAGTCAGTTTTGTTAGTTTGTGTGTTTCAAAGGATTTGTCCTTTCTATATAGGTTATCTAATTTGTTGGTGTACAGTTATTCACAGTATACTCTTACAGTCCTTTTTTATTTCTCTTAAGTTTGGTAGGGATGTCCTGACTTCCATTTCTGATTATAGTTATTAGTTTTGTTTCTTTTTTCTTTTTTGTTTTTTTTCAAATGCCATCCATTGCTTTTATTATGAAAATAATATGTGCTTAACATAGAAATTAGAGATCCTTATAAAAATTAAAATGGAAAGTACTCATATGTCATCATCTGGATGTAATATCAAGTAGGCTTTTTTTTCTGCAATATTTTTTTTACAAAATTTCTTTTTTTTAAAGTACATAGACCACAAAAAATATAAGAGGTTCTCACATACCCCACACCCCAGCTTCACACTCCTCCCACATCAGCAGCCTCTTTTTCCTTAGTTGGATGAAAAATTGCGATTTTTTTGATATTTGCAAATAATCAGCTTCTGCTTTTGTTGATTTTCTCCATTGTTTTCCTATTGCCTATTTCATTCCTCTCTGCTCTCATCTTATTATTTCTCTCTTTCTGATAGTTCTGAATTTGTTTGCTCTTCTTTTACTAATTCCTTAATGGGTAAAATTAGGTTTCAGATGTGAGATTGTAAATCCAATCTGTGCTTCCTCAGGGACTCTTTCTGTTAAGACTGTCCAGAGCAGCAAACATGAGAGGAAAGCAAGCAAGTAAAATGCTTCTCTGAGTAATGAGCAGTGGAGAGCAAGATTAGGAAGATCTGCATATGCCCTTGTACAAAGCAAAGTGGGACTTCAAGCCTCGCAATCAATTACAGAAGACAAAACAAATGCTCTCTTCCAGTTTATCCTGTGGGAGGGTAAATGTGGAGCTGTGAGCAGAGGGTTTTAGTTTGAAGGGTTAGCCAATAGGGCTTGATCCTCCCCTTTGCTTCCTCCTGAGAAAAATGCGTGCCTTCGTTATTTGGACAAGCTGAGTCATTTGCTTTCCAAGGAGTTCACTAATACCTTCGACTCACACCTGCCGTGTATTCCTTTTTATCCCTTTCAAATTGGTCAGTTTACCATCTGAAAATGAGTCTCTGACATGTTTCAACAAAAATATCACTTCTTTCTAAGGCTGATTTGGAAGAATGTGACTTAGGTGGGAGGGTCAAGGGGACATGCCAACCCCTAAAGCCCACCTGGACCTTGGGACCGCCCAGCTAAGGGAAGGGTTGGGACTTAGGACTGGTTGTCGCCTTCCACTTTCAGAATCATTCTTTGTCATGTTCTCACACACTCTTTGCCACACTCTCTATCTCACACTTTCTTGTATCTTCATCAAATTGTTTCTGTCCATTCACTCTTTTTTTTTTTTTTTTTTTTAAAGATTTATTTATTTATTTAATTTCCCCCCTCCCCTGGTTGTCTGTTCTTGGTGTCTATTTGCTGCGTCTTGTTTCTTTGTCCGCTTCTGTTGTCGTCAGCGGCACGAGAAGTGTGGGCGGCGCCATTCCTGGGCAGGCTGCTCTTTCTTTTCACGCTGGGCGGCTCTCCTCACTGGTGCACTCCTTGCGCGTGGGGCTCCCCCACGCGAGGGACACCCTTGCGTGGCACGGCACTCCTTGCGCGCATCAGCACTGCGCATGGCCAGCTCCACACGGGTCAAGGAGGCCCGGGGTTTGAACCGCGGACCTCCCATATGGTAGACGGACGCCCTAACCACTGGGCCAAAGTCCGTTTCCCCTGTCCATTCACTCTTTTACACACTCCCTGTCACACTCAAGCTCCTGGTCAGATGACTTGCCTGTTGCACTCTCCAACACTATCATGCTTTCTTTGTCATAGTCTTTTTTCCGGTTATGTCTGTCACACTCTGCCATAGGTTGTCTCTGTCATCTCTTCACCAAATAATGTCTGTCACACTCTTCCTCTTTAACGCTATTCCTGTCACACCCTCACACCTTGTCATTCTTTTTGGTCAGATTCATTCCCTGTCATACTTCTAAACACTTTCACACTATCTATTTCACAATCTTTTTCAGATCATGTTTGTCACCCGCTTCACACTCACACTCATTATCTTTTATTTATCCCCCCCACCCCCGGCAGCTTTTTTGGCTTGCTGTTTGCTCTCTCTGTCCATTTGCTGTGTGTTCTTCTGTCTGTATTTATTTTTATTTATTACACACCTTTTTGTGGCTTCCTTGTTGTCTGCTCTCTGTGTGCATTCCCTGCATGCTTTTCTGTGTTTTGTTTATGCTTGTCTCCGTTTTTGTTGTGTCAACTTGCTGAGTCGTCAGTCTGAGGCACTTGTGGACCAGGCGGCACTCTGTGGCACCCATGCCAGTGGCTCACTGAGGTGTGTGGGCGAGCCTGCCTTCACAAAGAAGCCACAGGTCGCCACCCAGGGCCTCCTATATGGTAGACAGGAGCTCAACTGTTTGAGCCACAGTCACTTATCCCTCATTATCTTTGTTTTTGTCTGTATTTATTTATTTTTAATGTTACATTAAAAAATATGAGGTCCCCATATACTTCCCACCCTCCTCACCCCACTTCTCTCATAACCACAACCTCCTCCATCATTATGGGACATTCATGGCACTTGGTGAATACATCTCTGAGCACTGCTGCACCGCATGTTCAATGGTTCACATTATAGCTTACACTCTCCCAAGTCCACCCTGTGGGCCATGGGAGGACATACAATGTCCAGCAACTGTCCCTGCATTAGCACCCAGGACAACTCAAGTCCTGAAAATGTCCCCACATCACATCTCTTCTTCCCACTCCCTACCCTCAGCAGCTACCGTGGCCACTTTATCCACTTCAATGCTACATTTACTTCCATTACTAATCACGATAATTCCAGAATAGAATATCAGTAAGTCCACTCTAATCCATATTCTGTTCCTTCTTTCTGTGTGCCCAGGGCTGGTTATGTTCACTCCACCTCTATACCAAGAGGGTACTTAGATTCCATATGGATGATGGATGCAATTCTCCTGCTTCCAGTTGTAGGTACTCTTGGCTCCCTGGTATGGTGATTGACCTTCTTCACCTCCCTGTTAGCTGGCTGGGGTAAGTACAATAAACCAGAGTGTAGGAGTTGCAAGTCTGTTGAGGCTCAATGCCTGGCTATCACACGGGCAGTCCAGAGATGCAGGTCCTCTGAGTATACATTAAACCCCAGCGCCAACCACAGGCCCAGTAGAAGTAACAGGAAAGGTTTGTAAAAAGAATCACATCTGAGTCCAACTCCATCACATTCAGGAACACAAACTCCAAAGTAGGGCCACCTGACATGGCACTGAACTCCATCTGCCATGATCACAGAAACTGTGGGTCCCTGTATGCCTCAGAAGAACCAATACCTGGGGTGGTATCTACTTTAGGGGTCCCTGGGACTTTGCCCTCATTATCTTTTGATCTAATTCTGTCGCAAACCCTTTCACACACTGTCATATCACACAGACGAAGATATCCTGGTTGGATTTCTTGCCTGGTCACACTGTTTCTCCTTCATAATTTATATGTCACACTGTCTTACGTTCAGTTTCTGTGCTGTTTTCCTATCAGACTCCATCTCTATCACTCTCTCCTTCATACTTTCTATTACACTCTTCTACACTCTCTCCCTTTCACATACCCTGTCAACATTGTCTTTCACGCTCACTCTTTTTTACACTCTTGCTGTCTGATCCTTTTTCTGTCACAATTTTTTCTGCGTCACATTATCTCTGTCACAAACACTATTGCACTTTCTCTCTCAAACTCCCTTAGTTGCACTCTTTCTCAGTCAAACCTTAGCTTTGCCACACTCCATTTCTTCTATTGTTTCAGTACTAAACTCAATTTTTGCTGCCTGCTTTTTCTCATGCATATCCTGGCTCATATTTTTTCCTGTCACGAACTCTGTCATTCTCTCGGCATCACATTTTTTTTTCTGCAACACGATCACCATCTCTCTACACCTCTCCAATCTTTCTCTTTCTGTCGTACTCTTTTCTTGTTATATTATAGTTCTCTGTCAAACTCTGTCACTTAATTTCTCCCCCTATTAAATTCTCTCTCCCAGTCTCACTCTTTCACTTTCTCTTCTGCTCCCACACTTCCTGTTTCATATTTTTTCAGTCAGTTCCTTTAACACTTTCACATACTCTCTTTCACACTCCCTGTTACACTCCCTCTATCACAACACTGTCTGTGTCCCACTTTGTCTGAAACTCACTCAGTCGTTCTGTCTTTCACACGGTCCCTTGTAGATCCTCTCTGTCACCACACATCTCTTTCACACTCATTCACTTATTATACTCTTGTTTTCTGATCCACTTTCTGGAATAATTTTCCTATGTCACATAATCTCTCTGTGGTAATGGCCAATGAGGCAAGACTTATTTCTGTCATTTTGCGACTTGTTTATTGAATGTCTTATATATTTTTGTCCCTCTTTTCCTCCATTACTATCTTCATTTCGTTTAGACGATCTCTTCCAAGGAGCCCTTTGGATAATTTCTCATTTCCCTTTGGGTAGACATTTAAGATATTTTCTTTGTGGTTACCATGGATATCAGTTTTCATATCCTAAATCTACAACAATTTAGTTTGCATTGATGCCAACTAAATATTTCTCTTTCCGTTCTTTTCTACTGTGTTCTCTTCCAAACACTCTGCCCTGGGATTAAAAATAATTTCTACTCAAGTCTGGGATTTAGTTAATAGTGTTGTATGAATGTTAATTCCCAGGTTTGATCCCTAAACCATGATTATGCAAGATGGTAAAAATAGGTGAAATTGGGTGAGGAGTATATGGGAACTTCTCTACTATCTTTGCTTCATTTCTGTAAGCATAAATTCATATTGAACTTTAAAATTTAAACAAAAAATTTTGAGGAGACAGAATGTCCATGACAGCAGCCTGTTTGGGGAAGGTGAGTGAGCTTGCAGCACGTGGGCACTGCAGGGAGGGTGGGGCTTGAGAACTCAGCAGGCCTGGGGACAAGTTCTTGGGCCACAGTAGAGTGGAGCAGGGAATGGAAGGGCCAGAGCTGGGGCAGAGGGGTGCCACTCTTACAGGATTTACCTTGTAAAAATTTAAGTGCTTTCAAAGAACCAATTTTTGGCTTTGTTCTTTTTACTATTCTCTCCTTGTTTGTATTTCATTAATTTCCCCTTCAAAAGCAAGAAATGACAGAAATAAAAGGAAAATTAGATAAATTGCTAATGGAGATGTTAGCATATCTCTCTTAGTAACTGAGAAAACAAACATACAAAAACATCAGTAGGGATACAGAAACATTGACCAATGCAATAAATATGCTTACCCAAACATATTCGGTACCCAGGACTGTACAATATATTTCTCTTAAAATGCACATGGACCATTTACAAAAAAGAACCATGTTTTAAGATCTAAATCAAATTGCAAAATAATGAAATCATAAATAATATTTTATCTAGCCAGAGTGCAATGATGCTAGAAAGAAAAGGTGTAACCAGAAAAAATCAAAATATCCAAAAATTAAGGGCATACTTCAAAACAACCTGTAGTCCAAGAAGAAATCACAGTGGAAATTAGAATATACTTTGAACTGAATGATTATGAAAATGTTATACCTCAAAACTTGTGGCAGGTAATAGCTGCTTAAGCTGTACAGAGAGGGCAATTTAGACCTTAAATGTATATATAAGAAAAGGAGGAAGGCTACAGATCAATGATCCATCCATCTTAAGGAGAAACAAGAACATCTCACATGAAAAAAGAACAGTAAATGACTCCCCCCCCACCCCCGAAAGGAGGGAATAATAAAGACAAGTGTAGATGCCTTTGTTAGGAGTACTTCTTAGCAGCACTGCCTTACACTGCCACACAATCCCATTGGCCAGAAACTAATCCCATGAACACGTGAAGCTGCAGAAAATGTGCAGTTATATATTCCTTACATGCAGGAATACTATTGTTCAGGAAAGGGAGGGCCAATACTGGTGACAATTAAGTCTCTACAACAGAATTGTTAACTTGAGCCACCTATTAGACACCCATGTGGAGATGCTGAGTCAGAACATGAGAGTCAGGAACTTGGGTTGTCGTTTAGGCTGCATGTGTGGATATGGAAGTCAGAAAACCATGATGCAAGGCAAGATCATGGTGGAGTACACAGAGAGATGAGAAAGGAGACCAGCACGCAGAGGCTTCATGTAAATTCCGAGCATAATTATGAGGTTAAAGGGAATTTGGATTTCTAAAACCTTGTACAAAACTGCCCCTTGGTGACATTGTTCCTACTGACCACAGAAGTGTATGAAACTATTTCCTCTCACCGTTTCAAGAGCAGAGATTATTATTTTTGAGAATTATATGTTATCATTTTGGCAGGAGAAAACACTATAGCTTTGTTTTCGTTTTCAAATTCCTTTTGAAATCCAGCCTTTTTTTTTCTTGTTTATTGGCCAATTGTCTTTCTCTTTGTTGACTATTTATGTGATTTGTTTCCTAGCATTATGGTCATTTTTTCTTATTGATTCATATATGTTCTTTACATATTGACTATATTAACCTTTTGTCTTCTATACTGTAAACTATTTCCCCAATTTGTGGTTGGCCTCCTGTTTATGGCTGTAAATTTTATAGCTTCAAATCTATCACTTTACTTTTATGATTTTTTCACTTGTGTTTATGATTTGAGTAGCTTTTCCTATCCCCACATTGGAGAAATTTGTGTCTATTTTTCTGTTAAATTTTTAGGGATTCCTTTTTATATCTAAGTATTTTATCCATTGTAATTATCTTGATATATGGTCACCTCTTTAGTTCATTACAAACATTTGAACACTTTGTTACTTCTAATAAAACAGAGTGCTGAGTTTCATTTGTTAAAAATTTCATAAGTAGCCAAACTTCAGGGTCAAAGATAGGTTTACTAGTTTGTTTTTACAAACTAAGTTCAGTTCTGGTGAAGACATCAGGTGTGTAAATAGTTCAGTTTTGTAAAATTGAAAGGAGGCTGTACTAGAATTATAAAACCAGTCTTGACCTCAAGCTGCTGTGAAATAAAAAGCATAACCTTGCAAAAATATCTACCAAGTTGCTCCTGCCTCCACTTCTGTGGATCCGCCTGTGAGGGCATGGCCTTTCAGGAGAATATCAAGTGAATAACTCCTCCTCCATTTGTGTAAATCAGCCTGTGAAAATATGGACTAGTAGAAAGATATCAAACGAGTGAATCCCTCACACACACTTCTGTAAATCAGCCCCCAACCTTGCAAATGCTTTCTGTCTCTGTAACCACCCTGCTTGCAAAATTTCACCTAGCAACATGTTAGCCAATGAGCAAAAGTTATGCTGATCCAACCTCAAATCCTATATAAACATATAAAAATTGAAAAATGGGGTTCAGAATGTGGAGAGTGATTCTCCTCTGAACACGGACATAATAAATTTGTTCCTCCAACTCTCTGGAGTGCCGTTTTTTGGTCTTTCTCTGGTTCAGAACTCCTGGCTTGCTACAACAAAGATACTCTCTCAGAGGTTCCTGTTTCTTGAACTTGCAAAGAAAAAGCTCCTTTTTACAAAAGTTATGCCATCTTCCCTATTCTTTACTGGGAGGGAGAAACATCTCAACTTATAATCTTCCTTTTAATTCCCTGCACAAAAAGCTCATGTGAAAATTCTCTCCTCTTAGTTTTCTTCTTGGTATTGATTTGTACCTTTATTGCACCACATTTAAATACTTTATGATACAAATACTTTGAATAGTATTGAGACTGATTTTATGGTGATCACCCCTCGAGTCGCTTCCCTAAGACGCCCTCTCTGGGCCCCTCTCGGGCCATTGGCCAGCTCTGCCTGGGCCTCCCTGCCCTTCTCCATTCTGCCCTGATTGTTCCCATGGCCTCCATCTGGGCCTGGGCACAAAGCTGGAGACCAGGAGGTATGACCTGGGCACAACCATCTGCCCAGTGTCCCTCCTCCGGCGCCAAATTGAAGGCCGAGCTGCAATACCACCTGTGCCCCCAAGACGGGTACCCCTGGATGGAGCACCAAGCACCCTGAAATGCTGCAGAGTAACCAGGAGGCACGAGGGCTTCTCTGGTCATGCCACTCCTGCTCCTCACCAGGGAAGAGGCGTCCCCAGTCCCCAGGCTCTGAGGAAATGAAGGACCGTGCCTGTGCGTGGTGCAGGTACAGGTGCAATTGATCCCAGAAGGGTTGTTCTGTTTTCTCCTGGGCTCCTGCCCGGCCCCCATCCATAAGCCCCCTCCTGCATTCTCCCAGGGAGGGCTCCCATCCTCCTCAAGTGCACTCCAAATCTCTCTGGCTTCTCATCACTTGCTGGCTTGGAAACTGGCCACTCTCCCTTCACCAGCCTCATCTATGTATGGTCACAGACAAAGCCAACTGTACTTTTAAAAACTCACCTGTCAGCTGTGGACAGGTCAGACCTGTGTCCTGCACAGGCCAGGATTGCTGAGCCCCTGAACCTTCTCCCCCCACCACAAGTGGCTCTACATACAAGTATTAAGTATTTACACATGCCTCTTACATGTGGCACACACGTGTGCACACACACACATGCTCATCAAGTTAAAAGTATACAGAATTGGCATAGCACACAGAATTGCCTGCCGGCCTGAATGCTTCTTGATTTCTGTCCCTTCCTGGCTCAGGTCACCTCCCACCCACAGACATCTCCTCCCAGTACATGTCAGTGACAGGACAGGAGCAACTCCGATGACAGCAGTGAGCGGGGCAGGTCAGGAGGGACTGGAAATGAGGAATCTCATACAGCAAGTACAGACGCCTCTCGGGATGGGGTGCACCCTGGTTGAGAAGAAAAGAAAGCCCTGGAGATGGAGGGGCTTAGGGGTGAGAGATGAGAACAATTGGGTTCCACTGGAGCTGGGCTCTCTCTGTGTGGAAAAGGGCCATTTCCCCGGGACTCTCGGGAAGTCCAAGGCCATGTCCAGTCCATCAGCACCTCCCGGCAGCTCAGATGTCTGGATATCTTCACAATGTGCTCACTTCCCCACACCTCCACTGTCCCCACCCTGGTCGCAGGCACTGTTTCCTCTTGTGTGGATAGCCTGTCTCCCCACATCGGCCCTGGCCCCCTCAGCCTGTTCTCATCGGGGGAGGCAGAGGGATCCTGCAAAGCTGTGAGGCAGGTGACGTCTCCCTCTGCTCTCAACCGTCCAGGGCTTCAGTTGCTCCCATAACTCCTTAAAGTTTGGCAGCTCCTTCCTGTCCAAGTTGCATCTCCCATCATTTGCACCTACCTACCTAACTCTTACACCCACATCTGTACAAGGAGGGTGAAGATGGGGCTGGGGCAGACCTGGATTGTTCTGGGCCTAGGAAACGGTATTTGACAAGATGTGATTAAGGAGTGAGTGTGTCAAGCCACTCTATGCCAGGAAGGCACTGCTCTAGGAGCTGGGGTACTGCAGGGGCAGGGGGGTGCAAAGCAGGTGGGGAGGTGGGTGCCATTGTCAATTGGATGGCCAGAAAGGCCTAGCTGAGGGGGTGGCATTTGAGCAGGACCTGGAGTTCTGGGAGTGAGCCAGGTGGAAACCTGGGTGAAGAGAGCGCCTGACTGCAAACAGCCAGTGCAAAGGCCCTGAGGCAGGAGCGGGCCTGCTGTGCTTCAGAAAAGGCTAGAAGCCTAGAGTGTCTGGATCAGAGGGAGAAGCGGCAGAATGGGAGCAGAAACGACAGAGGACCGTCTCATATCAGGCTTCATCAACCCCTATCTCCAGTCTTCTGGTGGGAGGTATAATTTCTAGACAAGAATTCTATATTGTATAACAAGACCTCTGAAAATAGAAAGAAAATTAATTAAACTCAATAATTCTTCCTTTTGGAATCTAAATTATATAGCCATTCCTGCAAAAATAATACAAGAATGTCATTTAATAATTGCCTATAACAGGGAAAAATTGGAAACAACTTATATAATCAACGATTAGATTATAAAGTATTTTTATGCCATTTTACTGAATTTTAGAAAGAGGAAAATTCATATATTAAGGGAAAGAGTCAGGAAAAATTAATGCTAAACTTTTATAAAGCATAAGTTATCATTGTTATATATTTAATACATAAATCTGATCATTGAAATAAGAAAACATTCCAAGGTACTGACAGTAGTTCAAGCTAAATGACAGAACAGAATTGATTATAATTGCGCTTTTATTTTGTAAATTATCCCAATTAGTCTGCACTACTTCCATACCTGAATCCCAAAGCGACCCCTCCAACCTGAAGACAAGGTAACAAAATCTGGATGTGCAGGAAATGAAAAGAAATTCAAACAAGGAATAGCAACTCAACTTTATTTTATGCAGTTAACAGACATCTAAGCGCCAAATGAAACAAGTGTGCCCCAGCACACATTTGGGTCAACAATAAAGTGGCAGGGCCTCCAGGGACCCATGCCCCAGGGAAGGAGGCGCTGCCTGGGAGGGAATGCAAGATTAGATCCCAGGTCTCTTCTCCTAGTTGAGGCTTCGTGGAAACAGGGGTGCAATGCGCTGGATGTTACGCATTATCAGGGAGAGATCATTCAACAAGGCGTTGATGGAAATTCGGAGAACGCTAAGGTCTTGGGCACTCCATCTCCTACAGGTGAGGGGAAATGATCAAGTTGAAGGTGAGAGCCCTGTCCTAGGCCCGGGGCCCCACGCCCCTCCCCCCCCCCCCGTAAAGACCCAACATTGGGGTGGCTCCCTGTCTCCACGACCACATTCCAGGGGGTGAGATGGGCCCCAGCACACGCTGCCACTCTCCAAGCCGGCCCCGTCCAGAACTCACAAAGCCAGGACACTGCCATTCACGATGAACTCCTTCTGAACCATTTGCCCTCGGCGGTGGATATCACGCATCAGGGACCTGCCGGCCATCTCCGCCTCCAGTGCAGACCCGAATGGCACGGTGAGGGTGCTGGGGGAGGCGGGGTTAAGGGACCTTCCCCTGCTGCCTTCGCCTGGGCCCCGGGCCACCTGGCCCCTGGGAAGCTCTCCTGCCAGTGGCCCACTCTCCCCCTCCTGTCAGCTCAGGCCGCTCGGGCCTGCCTCCTTCCCCCTTCCAGCCCTCAGGCATCCCCTTCCACCATCCGCCCTTGAAGCCCCCAGACCGGCCCCCACGGCAGCCCCTCCACCTAGAGCCGGCCCTGGCCCCCCCATGGCCCCTGTAAAGGATACAAGGTTAGAAGTCGGCTTCCTGCTCCTCCAGCCCCCGGCACTGCGACTCCACCAGACCCCGGGGCATGTGGTGCCCGTGCGGCCTGGGGGGCACCCCCGGCGGCAGCGACCTCCGCTCCCGCGCCGCAGGGGTCACAGGGGCTGCCAGGGCCACTGGCGACCCCCGAGCCTTTGGGGTCACCAGGAATACTCTGGCAGACGGGGCGACCGGGGCCACCCTGGCCATCAGGGCCGCTGGGGTCGCCCTTGTCGTCAGGACTCACAGGCTCCTCGTGGCGGTCGGGGTCCCCCATGGCACCCTGGCCTTCAGGGTAGGCCGCTTCACCCACAGCGCCTGCGCCTTTCTCTTCCGCCTGCATGGCTGCCGCGCCTCAGCCTTCCCCCTCACTCACAGCTGCGGGAACAAAGCTTCTGTCTCTACTCGCAGCTCAGGGACTCAGCTTTCCTCACCGAGGCTCCGCCCCTTAGTTCATTGGGATGCGTGGGCTCTCAGTGCACCTGTGCAAACAACTTCCAGGAAGGAGGCAGGGCACGTGAGCTACTCTCACCAATCCCGCCCTGCCCTGGCTGAGGGGCGCCTCAAGCGGACTCATGAAGCCCCGCCCCTTAGCACGGGCCTTTATACTCAAGCGCATGCGTAAACAATCCCCTGAGTACTCTCCAGGGCAGTGATTGGTTCTTGCCAAGAGGGCCCTGCCACAGGGCTTGGAAACCACATCAGACTGAGGCTCCCTCTTGAACCTCTCTAACCCCCTGCACAGGACTACATTCAAATGCGCCTGCGCAAACAGAGCCCAGGTGAGGCCTCAGGCAAGTGATTGATTTTGCCAAGCAGGCCCTGCCCTTGCCCCGGAACCCCTTCAGGCTGGGCCCCCTCATCACGGGGCTGCGCCCAAGTGAGCCAGCACAAACAGCCTTCTAGTGAGGCCGTAGGCAGGTGACGAGTTTCCACCTTTGCCCACAAAGGTCCCCTGTGGGACACAGAGACTGAGGTGCCCTCACGAAGTTGCTGAGGGGTCCTAGGGCTGGTGCCTGGGTCTCCCAGGCCTTCTGAAGGCTGTGCTGGACAGCTTTGCTGACAGCGAAGCTGTGTGTGGTTGGGTAAAATTCCTTCCTGGCAAAGGGTTGAGTGGGTTTTTTGGTTTTGTGTTTTAGAAAAACTTGAGAATACAGCGAGGTTTCTGTTGGCATATATCAAAGAGACAAAAGCCCAAACTGTCCCTCTCCTTGCCATTGCTCCTCCTTTTCAGCCCCCATCTTATTCCTCTGCCCCACGCAAGGCGTGTGAATTCCTTCATCTCATTTTCATAGGCAAGAACTTCAAGCTGTCTAGCACATGAGTCAGCGCACATGTGTGTTTGTGTGTGATTCCAGCTGCTGAGCGTGGGGTAGAAGGGAAAGTGCTGGGGTGGGGTCCTCCAGGCGTTCCCTGGCCTCCCCATGTGCCCTCAGGCCTGTGGGTGAGCGGACACAGTATTGTGCCTTGGGGTGACACGTCCTGCTCCCTGGGCTGGCCTACCAGTTAAGGGGTCCTTGGCATGGCCCAGCTCTGAGCTGAAGGCTGATGCACTGGACGTCTGAAGTTTGCTGTGTAGCTTCTTTAACCAAGGATTTCACGTCACATCCCGAGACAGCGGAGGCTCTCCCACATCCCCCTTAAGCTGGGGTGCTGGCTGAGGAGGAGGAGGGTCCCTGCGGGGACATGATTTGTGTAGTATTGAATCCACTGCAAACATAGCAATGAAACCATCATTTTCTAAAGCTGGCTCTGTCTTCTCCCGCTCCTTTTCTGGGATGGGTGCGGGGGTGGTGGTGCCTGAAGGAGACCTGCGCCCACACCCAGTTGTTTCATTCAGCAAGAATTTGTTTTGAGAGCCTCTGCCTGACACTATTCTCGCGACCGTGAATAGAGCAAGGAAGGAAGCCCCCAGAAAGCCTTTTCGCCCTGGAGCAAATTTTGTCTTTGGCTTTCTGCTGTCATATCTTACTATTGTCTGTGATTTTACCCTTTAATGTACCCTTCCAAATCATTTCTACACTCTTCTCCAAGTCTCTTCTGTCACCCTTGCATTTTTTTTTTTTCCTTTCAGGCTGCAGCACGCCCTTTAGTATGTCTTGTAATTCTGGTCTTTTGGTAAGATGCTCTCTCAATTTTTGTTTGTCTGTGGAGACTTTAAATTAACCCTCATATTTGAAAGATAATTTTTCCAGATACAGAATTCTTGGCTGGCAGTTTTTCTCTTCTAGGACCTTAAATCCTTACTACCATTTTCTTTTTGCCTCCATGGTTTCTGATGAAAGGTTGACATTTAATGTAACTAAGATTACCTTTTATGTGATACTTTGCTTTTCTCTTGCTGCTTTCAAAATTCTCTTTATTTCTGATATTTGTGATTCTGAATAATAGGTGTTTTGGAGTAGGTACATTCGTATTTGTTTTGTTTAAGGTGCATTGTTCTTCTTAGATATTGATAGTTATGTCTTTCATAAGGGTTGTTACGTTTTTGGTCATTAATTCCTCAGATATCCTTTCTGTCCCTTTTCCATTCTCTTCTCCTTCTGGGACACAGATAACAATATGTTGTGCATTTTTGCATTGTCATTCAACTCCCTTAGACCCTGTTTCATTTTTTTACATTCTTGTCCCTCTCTGTTCTCCTGTCTTTTCCAGTTCGTTTTGACCTGTCCCTGAAATCAATAATTCTATCTTCAAGCAATTCAAATTGGCTGTCTGCCTTCAATGTATTTTTTAAGATTTAGTTTACCTATTTCTCTCCCCTTCCCCCCCCCACACCATTCTCTGCTCTCTGTAACCATTCACTGTGTGTTCTTCTGTGTCTGCTTGCATTCTTGATGGCACCAGGATTCTGTGTCTCTTTTGTTTCATCATCTTCCTCTATCAGCTCTCTGTGTGGGCAGCACTACACCTGGGTGCACAGGCCGGCTCACTGCAGGGCGCACACCTTGCACCTGGGGCTCCCCTACACGGGGCCAGCCCTGTGTGGCATGGCACTACTTGCATGTGGCAGACATTGCTGTGCGTGGGCCAGCTCACCACACGGGACAGAAGTCCCTGGTTTTGAAACCTGGACCTCCCATATGGTAGGTGGACACTCAAACAGTTGAGCCATGTCTGCTCCCCTCTAATATATTTTTAATCTCATCCATTCTGTCTTTCATTCCCATAATCTCTGTTACTTCTCTTTGAAGGCTTTCCAATTGTTCTTTATTTTCACCCAATGTCTTCTTAATATCCTTTATTTTTTTTACATTTTCCTTCCTTTCTTTGATTTAGGAGAGTTGTTGAATATTATTGATTAATTGTCTTAAATCCTGAAACTCTTCGGTATATTTGTTTTTTTCCTTTTGCTGGGCCATCTCGTCCTGTTTTCTAGTTTGAGTTTTAAGTTTTTGCTCATGCATAGGCACCTTAACATGTTGGTGAATTTATTCTGATGGCCAATTTCTTTCTCTTGCCGAGTGTATTTTCTCACAGCTTTACTTTGATTTTTTAGTTCAACTTATTCTTTATTCTGAGTCTTTAAACTCCCCAACTTAAGTTATCAAAAACAGACCAGAGACTCACTAACATAGTGCAGATTTCCTCCCAGGTGTCTAAAGAGAGACCTAAAAGCAGTTTTTATCCTTGCAGTTTCCAGGCCCGCCAGCATATGACATTCATTGGACATCCCTTCCACAGAAGTATTTCTTTCAGCCCCTGCTTTCCAGTGTTTCTAGTCTGGCCAGAGCCGAGATTTGAATGAGGCTCTGCTGGCCAAATTCACTGAAGAGAAACCCTCGAGGTCACCCTCCCTCTTCCCTTGTAACAGCTGAAAGGGAGAAAGTTGACTGTTCCCCTCTCAGTTGGCTTTGGATTGTCAAGGGTTTTATCCAGGTTTAATGTCTTGGGGATGGGAAACCTTCTCAGCTGCCATGGCGGGTTGGTAACTCACATTTCTTGTTCCAGGTGCTTCTTCTCTCTGTCCCTCACCCTCCTGGGAGTTGTGCAGCACTGTCTTGGATGCCCGATTCCCAAAGCAGGTCCCTTGGACAGCTTTTTGCCCTTTCTCCATGGCTTTTGTGAGAGAGTTGAGCCCTGCCTGCCTACTTGATGCCATCTTCCTGGACCTGACTGTCTGTTCTTTAATTGGAGTGTTTGGCAAATTCATTTTTAATATAATTACTGACATGTTGGATTATGTAAGTCTAATATTCTGCTATTTGATTCCTTGTTTATCCTTTTTGTTTTGTTTTTACTTGACTTGGGAAAATGTCCATGCAAAAATTGGGCATACCTTAAGTATACAGTTCTATGAGATACAAAAAGATACATAGACGCGACAGGCTTGGCCCAGTGGTTAGGGCGTCCGTCTACCACATGGGAGGTCCGTGGTTCAAACCCCAGGCCTCCTTGACCCGTGTGGAGCTCACCCTTGGGCAGTGCTGATGCACACAAGGAGTGCCATACCACACAGGCGTGACGCCGCGTAGGGGAGCCTCATGCGCAAAGAGTGCGCCCTGTAAGGAGAGCCGCCCAGCGTGAAAGAAAGTGCGGCCTGCCTAAGAATGGTGCCACCCACATGGAGAGCTGACACAACAACAAGATGACGCAACAAAAAGAGCACAGATTCCCGTGCCGCTGATGACAGCAGAAGTGGACAAAGAAGATACAGCAAATAGACACAGAGAACAGACAACCGGAATGGGGGCAGGGGGAGAGAAATAAATAAATCTTAAATAAAAAGATATATACAGACTAAATCAAGATACAGAACCTTTCCATCTCCCTCAGTATTTCCCCTTGTGTCTCTTTGTAGTCAAACCCCTCCACCACATTCTGCCCTAGACCATCAATGTTCTGCATTTCTTCCCTGTGGGTTAGTCTGACCATTTCTAGAATTTCAAATAAATGGAATCATACAGTATATACTCTTATACTTCTTTATTCACATAGCAAAACAAATTTGAGTTTCATCCACATTGTTTTTTTTTTTTAAGTAAGTCATTCCTTTTTATTGCTGCATTGTATTCCATTGTATGGATGAATTACAATGTGCTTAAACATTCACCTTTTGAAGAAGCAAACTTTAGGTTGCTTCCAGATTAGGGTTATAATTAATAAAGCTAATATAAAAATTCACATACTGTTTTTGTGTGGACACATATTTTCAGTTCTCATTGGTAAATACCCAGAAGTGGGATGGCTGGGCCATAATGGTAAGTGCAAGGTTTGCTTTATAAGAAAATGCCAAATCCATTTCCAATACGTTCGTACCAATTTACATTCCCACCAGCACATGGGCACTTGCCAGTTTTGGATTTGATACGGTCATATATATAGATGGAAACTTGCAGCAGCTGGATTATTTTCACATTTCTATATAGTTCATCTATTTTTGAAATGTATAACATCAGTCATAAAGTGAACAAGCATGATTCTATATATAAAAGTTTATGAGAAGCAAATTAGTCTTCCTGCCACATTTAGTATCCTCTTGATGAGAGTGAGTTACTTCAATAACTAATGATGTACACGTTAAGATAGATAGTTTATGAGTCAGATGATTTTATTAGATCGTACCTAATTTTACATGTGATTTTTAGTTTAAATTCAAGTGGAGTATGTGTGAAAAAGTAATCATATCATGGGAGAGGATATATAAAGGAATAATAACCCATACCATAGGCTTAAAATAGTGAAATAAATAATACTATTAACACATTCTACCAGACTACTTTTTATTAGCCTCCAGTCAGAGAAACAGACTCCATGTTATGTATTTCATCAAAGGGAGTTTAACAGGGGATCTAGTCACAGAGGAGGAAGGGGAAAATGAGGCAACAATAGTTAACACCTGCAGCCTTATCAAATCCAGAGCTGGGAGCAGAAAGAAAAGAAGTGGTAGTGCCAGAATACAGGAGCCAGGGCTACGCACAGGGAGCCAAATCCTTGGAGGAAGAGACAGCCGAGGACTTAGGAAGCTTGGTCCACCATTCTGGAGCTTGAAACATGGAGGAGAGGACCCCTGGCGGGATCTGCAACCCAGAGCATTTTTAGCCACTGGCAGGAAAGCCAAACTCCCTTCTTCCTTCTTGCGCTCCAGTTTCACATAAGTTTCTCCCATTGACCAAAACTAACTTGAAACAAGTGGGAAAAGAAACCAAGAAAATGTAACTTGTGAGCTGAGCAAAGTAGGGTGAAAACAAGAATGGATATGAGAGCAAACAGGAAAATGGTTGGTACATATATCAAGGGCAAAGACTCCAATGCAGGATTGCATAAAGAACTGGGCAGAAAATTTGCACTTTCTTTCATAATCAAAGTCCAATATCCTCATGATTTCTCAGTGCTGCCAAATAATAAATATCCTTTCTGGCAATTAAAAAATAAGCATAGTATTGATTTTCAAAAGACAAACATAAATCTGTTTTTCACCTAAATTTAAAAACAGTCCTTTTAATCATTTCTCATGGTTTCTGAATTTGAGAATCACTAAGACTATTTGAATCTCCTATCCTTATTTTCCCACTTCTACCAGTGCTTAGAATTGCCCACATACCCTAAAATACAGTTGCTTTTAGGAGGGTGTGTTCCCAATATACTAGTGCTACTAGTGCAATTCATAAAATTGCAAGGTTATCTAGCACTGAATAGGCAATTTATTTAGTATAATATAATGGTAAAGATGACCTAGTACAGTTTTACACAAAATGAGCAATAAAGAAGTTTCATTTGATTAAAACAAAAGCAATTCACACTTGATAAATGTAGGGAGATGAATTGTTACAGTTAGGTCTACACGTTTGAGTGTTATAATAGAAGGGTGGAATTTAAAATCAAGGTAAATGTAAAACATCTCTGCTTCTGGCATCATCTCTCCTCTAACCTCAGTCTATAGATTCGATTTTTTGCACTTAATCTCCATCCCTTTCTCAGTGATATTCTTACTTACTTGTATTTTATCATTGTTTCTTAATCAGATAAGTCAGAAGTGTGCGAACTTCATTGGCTTGGGAAATCTACATTTTTTTTCCGACTTCAAAATTTCTGCTTTGCCTTTATCACTCTGAGTGTTATGAGGTAGAGGGGTCTGAGTTGATCCATTTGAAAAAGATAGGAAGACATGATGTCTGTGGGCACAGGTTGGCTTACACACATGTATTGGGTTCCTCAGCTGTCTCTGCATGTGCCTAGTAAAGGATCCAGAGATTCTCCAAACCCCTCCAGGACGTGTATTGGTTTTCTATTGCTGAGTAACACATCACCATGAACTCAGAGGCTTACAACAACACCCATTTATTATCTCACAGTCTCCATGGGTGAGGAATCTAGTAACAGCTTGGCTGGATTCTCAATTCAGGTTCCCGCAAGACTACAAGGAAGGTGTTGGACAAGGTGGGGGTCTTCTCTGACGCTTGGGGGCCTCTTTCCTGCTCACATGGTGGTTGGCAGAATTCATTTCCTTGCCACTGTGGAATTCATAGCAGATGCTTGTGCAAGGTCAGCCATAGAGTCTCTGAGCACATGTATGTCTTATTAGGTCAGGTCAATCCAGGTTGACCGCCCGTCTAAATAAGTCAAAGTCAAATAGCTTTGGGACCTTCACCTACATCACACGGTAAGGGGCCATCACCTTTTACATCACACAGGTCAGGGATCTTCACCTTCTCCTTGACACAGCTTAAGGAACTTCACCTTCTACATCACACTGCTTAAGGAACTCCACCTCTCCATCTTCACGTCTCCAAAATCCCTTCAACTTTCCCACATAACATAGACTAAGCATGCATGTTCCATCCATCATGGTCACATAGCAGGGGAGGTCATCATACAGGATGGGCACTCCGGAGAGTAGAAATCTTAGAATTCTCTTCCCCACCCCCATAGGACTGGGAAAAGGAAAGAGCAGAATTACCATTTCTCCCTCATCTGTTTTTGTATCACTCTTCTGTAGTTTGAGGCCTCGCTGGTTTTCCCATGACAACCAAGTCCAGATGAGTGCTGTGTACTCATCCCTGTACCTGGGAGGTAGGTGTCCACTAAGGAGCCAGTGCAAGGTATTGGGCAGCAGATTGGTACACTTAATCTCCATCCTGTGCTGCACTCTGTACCACCTTCTCCACTTCTTTCCCTCTCATCCGCTCACACCCTGACTCATTACTCCTCTGGGCACAGTTACTAGAGACATGGCTGCTCTCGATTTCTGTTTGTTCTGTTCTCCTGCTGTCAGGCATTTGGCACAGCAAGAGGCAACTGTTCGGAGCAATTGATTTAGATTAATCAAGCCCCAGTGCTCAAAACCATAGCATGAACGTCTTGGGAAATCTTCTAATTAAGTATGGGTGTTTCTAATCCAATTGCTCCTACTACTTATTTAATCTGTTCTGTTTGCTGTCCTGAGATTTGTGGCAACTTGTTCAGAAGTTCAGGTCTGAGTGGTTGTGCTACATGATGTAAAAGGTGTTTCCAAGAGCCCACAACCATGTAAACTGGTGGCTCCGGGTGGCATTAGCTACGACCTACATTGTGAGGGTCCATGAGTTGTGTTGGTGGAGCTTTATAATCGTCTCCCTCAGGTCCCAAAGATACTCCACCTAAACAGAAATCATAACCAGGACACATGTCTGCTGGCCACTGCCTTCTGGCCTCCATGATATTCTGATCCAACCACTGCAAGTCAGGTTGCTGGACGAAAACAGAGGAGAGGCAACACAGCAGAGTGCTTAAGAGCATGGGCTCTGGAGCTCGAGCGGGGATCTGGTTGTAGTGTCTTTCCTTGAGCTCTGTGTGGTCTTTGACCAAAAATTTAACAGATCTGGACCCAGGCTTTGATGTCTGTTGACTAGGAAGTGTAAGAGTACTTACCTGGGCAGAGTTGTCATGAGAAGTGATTGGGTAGGTGTAAACCAAATGCTTGAAGGAGGCCCCCTACAAAGATGCTGTTGGGTCAGCACTGGCAGTCACCATTTCATTGTCTTAGTCTTGTCGCCACTGCAATTGCTTCCAGTCCCTGTGACTGACCAGGAAATTACCCCCAAATCTCAGCAGCTAAAACAACACTTTCCTTGTGCCTGCATATTTTTTAGGTGAGGGAGTGAGAGAGGGGATGGTGGGGACTGGTTATCTGGGGCCTCCCCTGGGATGCACACTCCTGTGGGACGCACTACTCTGAGGGCCCATTCGTTCACATGATTGCTTCCAGGGTGGAATGATGTCAAGGCGGGGAGAGAAGTGGCCTCTCCAGGAAACTTGGCTTCCTCACCCCTGGGCAGCCTCAGTGGGACTCCGTTCAGAGAGGATCCAAGAGCAAGAGCTGCCGCCAGGATGCCAGAAGCTGTAGCGTCATTTATGGCTCAGACTCGGAATCACAAGGTATCCCCCTGACTGTTCTTCATCCCAGGAGCCCTCATAAGCACTTAAGGGCTCATGTTCAAGGGAGAGGAGACACGGACCCCACGACGCCTGGGAGTAAGTCATGGCCATGATGTAGAAGAGCACGTGGGATGGGGCATCTATGGCAAAAGCACTCGGCCACACTTCTGTACCATTTTCAAATGGCTCTGCCTAGAAATCCTCTTAAATACGTTCTCACTTTTCCTAGGAAGGCTCTTTTTTCACTTAGCAAAGAAGCTGTGACTTGGAAATTATGTTGTTACATGAGGAGTTACACATGATTTTGGAACAGGCACTAAATTTTCTCTCTCCTGGGCTTACAAGAATAGTGATTTTTGCTGTGAAATCAGAACCCATGCATCTACTGCCATCTAGTACATTAGCCTTCAAATATGGGTTTTGCTTCTATAAGAAATGTAAGGAACCCTGTATCATTTGATCCAATGAATAATTCCTACACAAAGCAGAAGATGAAAATGCTATTACTTCCTCAAGCCTTCATTTCGTCACCTATAAAATGGGAATATGAACAGCACTTCCTTCCCAGGGTTATTTTGGAGATTGAATGAATAAATACAGAAATGTTCATAACAGTGCCTAGCCTATAATAAGAGGCTGACTAACTTGTCAGACTCATGCCATTAGCAGGAGCAGTGGCCAAAATTTGTAGGGAACCAAGGGTTGGAGAGTGGTCATAAAAAACATACAGAATGCTTTGTGTTTTTAAGCCACATGCAAAGAAGCTACCTTCCCAGTCATTTGAGACAGTTCATTAGTGTTGGTCAAATAACTACTTGAACAGGCGGACTGTAAAAATGTGGGGTCAAGTTGGAAACCTGTCTGATGCTTCTTAAAGACTGTCTCTTCCACAGCAATTCAAAAGAAGATACAGCATCTTTGCAGGAGTTGCTGTCACCAATAAGAGATTTTTCCCCATCTGAAGAGGCCCCTGAGTGCCCGTTTCATGTCTTTATTCCTCAGGATATAAATAAAGGGATTGAGCATGGGTCCCACCACAGCATACAACACTGTGGCCACTGAGTCCCCGACTATGTAGGGGGAGTAAGGTCATAGATACACCCCAACTAGAGTCCCATAGAAGAAAGACACCCCTGCAAGGTTGGAACTGCAATTGCAAAATCCTTTTCACTTGCTCTGGAAAGAATGCAGTCTTAAGATGGCAGAGAAAATATGCATGTAGGAAAGAGAAATAGACAGGAAGGGAGTGACAGAAAGAAACCTCCCCAGAGTATAAACAACCAACTCATTGATATAGATATCTGAGCAGGAAAGCTTAAGCAATGCATAGATTTCACAGAAAATAGGGTGAATTCTGACACTGGCACAGAATGTTAGCATATTCATCCAGAGGATGTGGATCAAGGGAGAGATGTTTGTAGTCCTCAGAGCCACAGACACCAATGGGATACAGAACTTGGGACTCATGGTTGTGGCATAATGAAGAGGGTGACATATGGCTACAAATCTGTTATATGCCATCACTGCCGAGAGGAGATTATCCCGATCTAGAAACAAAATTAGAAAAATTTCTGCATGGGACATCTATGTAGGAGTTAGATTGCTTCTGAGGTCAATGTTTAGTATCATCTTTGGAATAGTGACAGATTTGAAGCAGATGTCCACACAGGACAGGTTAGGCTATGAAGAAATACCTGGGTGTGTGGACGTGGGAGGTAGCGCAGAAGGCCAGTATGATGAGCAGATCCCCCACCACAGTGACCACATACATGGACAGGAATTGGCTGAAGAGGAGAGTCCAATGCTCAGGTGCCTCTGACAGTCCTAGGAGGAGGAATTCCTAGAAACAGCTAGATTGCCTCTTGCCATGACTTTAGGATTCTATAGATATGCATTGTAAAAACAATGATCAAGGAGGCAATCTGGGAAAATTCTCATTGTACCACTTGCCATTAGCCAAATTAAAATTTGGTGATACCTTTAGAAGGAATTGCCGACCTTGAGCTAGTAAGAATGTGGGGGCTTTAATGTCACCAAAGGATGCAGGGGCTGGTGCTGAGGAACTCTTTGTGAATGACTTCTGTCAAGAATGTTTCCACTTTCCTATATGGAAGGAAGAATAAGACAGAGAATAGGAAAAAGAGAACTGAAAGTAAGGCACAGGGTTAGGAGCTGTGGGTCAAGGTAGCAAGGGTAGGCGTGTTGTCACTCGTTGGGTCCCTGTGTGCCTTTTCATTTCATCCAGGTACGATTCTAGGTGATGACCATGATGGTAAAATTGTGTGTGTGTGTGTAGTTAAACATAAACATATATTAATATGCATGCATTCAACAGAAAGATGCTTGGAATGTTATGCAACAAAATGTTAATTAACAGTGGTTTTCTCTCAGGTGTGAGATCCTAACTTAACTAACTTTTCATCCCAGGCATAGTTGCAGACTCATACTCAAAGCTGTACCATACAAAAGGCATGTCACTTGAGTTGTGTCCCTAACTCTTTATGTCTCCTTCTCAAGATCATATAATGGAATCCATGAAGTGTACCAACATACACATTACAGCAGTTCCAGAAGGAGAAAAAGGAAAGAAAAAGCAGAAAGAAGATTTGAAGGAAGAATGGGTGAATACTTCCCAAATTCAATAAAAGACATAAATCTACACATCCAGGAAGCGCAACTAACTCCAAGTACGATAAACACAAAGAGATTCACACTGACACATTAAAATTAAACAGTAAATCCGAGAGAGAACCTTGAAAGAAGCAAAAGAGAAGCGACTATTCATGTACAAGGGCTCGTCAGTAAGTGTAACACCAAAATTCTCATCACAAACCACAGGGGCCAGATAAGAGTAGGGTGACAACTTTAAAGCATGGAAGGAAAAAAAAAACTGTGAAATAAGAAGTAAGACCCTCTCTGGGTCATGCATTTTAATGAAAGGCCCTTAACTGAAGTAAATTTGTTTATCCGCTCCCCACTTTGTGGCTTTTTGTGTGCTGTCTGCTTTTTGTGTGTTCTTCTGTGTCTGTATTTATTTTTATTTATAATGCCCCCTTGTGGCTTGTTTGCATTCTGCTCTCACTGTCCGATCGCTGAGTGCTGTTCTGCATTTTTGCTTGTCTTCCTTTTTTGTTGCGTCACCTTGCTGAGTCGGCTCTCCGCGGAGCTTGCAGGTGGGCGTCACTCCACCGCGCCTGCGCCAGTGGCTCTGCATAGCGAACAGGTGAGCCTGCTTTCACACGGAGGCCCCGGGTCGAGAACCCAAGGCCTCCCATAAGGGAGACAGGAGGCGAACTGATTGAGCCACAGCCACTTCCCTCCTAACTGAGGAATTTTAATCAAGAATTCTATAATTAGGGATACTATTCTTCAAAATGAAAAAGAAATGAAGTCATTCCCAGATTTTTAAAAGCTGAGAGACCTTGTCACTAGGAGGCCTGCTCTACAAAACCATGTGAAAGGGAGCCCTTCAGACTGAAATGAAAGGACACTAGTAACTCCATAACTCATTGAATGGACTAGGAGAGAGTGTAAACTACAGTGTAAACTCTAGTCCATGTGGTGCAGCAGTTCTCCAAAATGTATTCACCTTGGGAAGCAGATTTGGCTTAACTGATAGAGCATCTGCCTCCCATATGGGAGGTCCAGGGTTCAAACCCAGGGCATCCTGAACTCTGTGGTGAGCTGGCCCACACGCGGTGCTGATGTGCGCAGGAGTGTCATGCAATGCAGGGGTGTCCCGCGTGTAGGGAAGCCCCACCCATTAGGAAAGCACCCTGTAAGGAGAGCCGCCCCACACAAAAAAACGTGCAGCCTGCCTAGGAGTGGTGCCGCACACATGGAGAGCTGACCCAGCTAATGACACAACAAAAAGAGACATAGATTCCCAGTGCCTCTGACGTGAATGGAAGTGGACCCAGAAGAACAAATAGAGAATGAACAAAGAGAGTAGATAACGGGGGAAGGGGGAGAGAAATAAATTTTTAAAATGTATTCACCAAATGCAATGAATTTGCCAAAACGATGAAAGAGGTTGTTAATGTGGGAGGAGTTGGGTGAGGTTTGGTGGGTGGTATTTTTGATCCTCTTCCATTTTTTTAAATGTAACATTAAAAAATAAAGAAATTATAAAAAAAATATAAAAGACACAGAGATCACAAATAATGTTACATTAATGAACTTACAGAACCTTTCTTTCTACATTCTCCTCCAATCCTCTCTTTCCTGTTTTTTCCTTTCAATCTGTAGAATATCCCTTTCTTCTTGCCTTGTACTAGAAGCTGTAAGGAGAAGCCAGACCACATTTTGCGTGTTTAGTTTGGAAATCTCCTCAGCTATCTATCCAAGCTCATCAACTTGAAATTCTCCCTTCAATCAAACACTTGGATTTACCAAAATCTCTGCCATTTTAAAACAGAGTCACCTCTCTGCCAGGTTGCAATGACACATTCATCATTTCTGTCTAAGGTCTCATCGGAAGTTCCTTTAGCATCAATTGGTCTACCATGGTCTCTTCAAAGCAGTCTAGGCCTTTTCTATCAATTCTAATGGGAATATCCTTCTTTGGAGCTATGGTTGCTGCTTTGCAACTGGACCGTGGAACATTAAGTGACCATGTGACCTAAGTGCTATAAGGATCTGTGATTTATCTTATTCAACAGGCCTCAGGGTTGTCCTTAACATCAGCATTCCTTCTCAGTTGAATTGGTATATAAGTATTAGGTGCAACCAGAATCCAAAGGCACTAATAAGTTGCATGAACAGGTTGCACATCTATCCTAAATCTGCGAAGATGTCATTTCTTCATCCTACACTTATGGCTTCCTGGTGAGTTGCCTATAGTCAGTGGATAGAAGAGAAAAACATTTTAATCTGGTTTAGAGATGGATTGGCTTGGTATCTTGATACTTGTTTGAAGTGGTCTGCTGTAGCATTACATTCCCATGAAAAAGTCAACTTGGAAGACTATGGTGAGGGGAATTCTCTTTATGGACACCACTTCAGTCAATGGATCTTATTGTTCCCTTTGTCTGGAAGACGGTGGCTAGAAGTGGAGCTCTACTCTGGTTAATGTAAAGTGTATAATAGTTTGATCAGCTGGTCAGGACTTGGTCTGGGAAAGAGGCAGATACATGGACTTTTGACAATGGTCCCAGAGTGTGAGGAAATGTACATCCTTTGTGAATGTTCCCCCAGGCGTGCCCACCACAGAAGAGGCTTTAGATAATGAGGTGGAGAAGATTTTTGCTCAGTGGGTTCATGATCAAAGTGGCTATGGTGATAGACATGGATATTGGTCATGGGCTCAGCACCATGGTGTCTCCTCACCAAGGCTTATCTGTGTACTACTCCAGCCCAGCGTCCAGTCGACTGACACCTGAGCCATTTGTCAGGGGAACCCGCCAGCTACCTGGTGGAGGCTGATTATTTTGAGCACTTTCCCTTACGCAGGGGACAGCATTTTTTTTGCAATCTCTTAGAAAGACACTTTTGGAAGTGGACTTGGTCCAGTGGTTAGGGCGTCCGTCTGCCACATGGGAGGTGTGCAGTTCAAACTCTGGGCCTCCTTGACCTGTGTGGAGCTGGCCCATGCGCAGTGCTGATGCGCACAAGGATTGCCATGCCACGCAGAGGTGTCCCGCATAGGGGAGCCCCATGTGCAAGGAGTGCACCCCGTAAGGAGAGTCACCCAGTGTGAAAGAAATTTCAGCCTGCCCAGGAATGGCGCTGCACACACAGAGTGCTGACACAACAAGATGACAACAACAGAAGTGGACAAAGAAGAACACACAGCAAATAGAACAGACAACTCTGATGGGGGGAGGGGAGAGAAATAAAATAAATAAATATATCTTTTAAAATGACACTTTTTTGTGTTTGCATATGTACTACCTGTCTTCCCCAACTGTCACTGTTTTGCCAGCAATACTATCCATAGACTTATTAAAAGTCTATTTCCTCACTGTAATATCCCCAAAAATAGACTGTACTGAGCCACTGTTTGAGAACTTCACTTGACTTTTTGGAGAAGCTTGAGCATTTGAAATGGCAAGCCAAAGGAGGGTTATTATTGTGTCTGGCACAATTGATCCTGAGTATCAAGAGGAAAGAGAATCGCTGCTATGTAGTGGGGTCAGAGAAATGCATTGCTGTGACCCACAGAATTTCCGGGGATGCCTGCTAGTACTGCTTTGGACAGTGGCAAAGTTTAGTGTAAGACAACAGCAATCCCTTACGGACAGGATCGGCAAGGGCATAGAACCCAGGGGGTGAAACCTTGGGTCATCCCATTAAATAAAGGAACATAATCAGCTGAAAGGGAATATGACATATATAGTAGAAGTAGAAGTAAGAAGAAAAAACATCCGCTCAGGCCTGATATCTCATTGCTTACTTCAGCTCTTTGGTATTTTATGCATATTTTTATGTGTACTTGCCGAACGGAGTCAATTTTTCCCATATCTTCCCAACCCCGTATTCAGTGCCGTCTTGCAGATAGCTGGAAATTAGCTGTGGTGGGAGTTTTAACATGATGGAACTCAGCAGTCGCTATTAATCAGGGCTCATCCCCACCCCTTTCTGAGAGTCCTGCACACCACTGGGTCCAAGGCACCATTTTGAAATAGCTGGGGAACTCCAGCAGGCCCTGTGTGGCTCTGGAGCCAATGCTTACATAAGAAACTTCCTGATACTTGGATCAGGATAGGACAGTTTTTTCCCAGAACCCACGTGACAGTCAGGAGCTTCCTGATTCTCTGCCTTCCTCTTGTGGCCCACATTCCTTAGCAGGGCAGTTCTGTGGGGTTCTGGGACTTATTCCCAGAACCTCAGACTACATTCCATTCTTACAGCTCTTTACCTGATAGTTTTATGCCCCTATTTTTCTTTGTTCAACTATTCAGAGAGGTTATTGTTATGTGAAAATAAACCCTCATTGATACAAAGATATCTGCATACATACATACACACAGACACAAATACAATGGTATCAGCAGGAAAGAAATGGTATACTCACATGTGCTTGATTGAAGTTTGTCTTTTTTAAGATTTATTTATTATTATTATTTTAAATGTATTACTCTCCCCTCCCCCCTCCCCACACCCCAGTTGTCTGCTTTCTGTGTCCATTCACTGTGTGTTCTTCTGTGACCGCTTCTATCCTTATCAGTGGCACCGGGAATCTGTGTTTCCTTTTGTTGTGTCAATTTGTGTCAGCTCTCCGTGTGTGGGGCGCCATTCCTGGGGAGGCTGCACTTTCTTTCGCGGTGGGTGGCTCTCCTTAATGGGCACACTCCTTGCGTGTGGGGCTCCCCCATGGGGGGGACACCCCTGCGTGGCAGGGCACTCCTTGTACGCATCAGCACTGTACATGGGCCAGCTCCACACAGGTCAAAGAGACCCAGGGGTTTGTACCATGGACCTCCCATGTGGTAGATGGATGCCCTAACCACTGGGCCAAGTCCACTTCCCATGATTGAAGTTTAAAGGAGAAAGGACTATCTATAGAGATGTAAGGATGTGAAAGGGACCAGTAAGCACTGGTGGGCTGACACTTACTGGCTCATGACGGCTGGATAATAAACTATTAGAAAGTGTGTGACGTGGTTGCACAATGCAGTCGTTATTAAAATGTCAGCTACATAACCTTACGATAAAAACAAAGTTGGTAAATAGTCAGAACTACTCGCTTTATAACTATCTTACCACGTTTTTTTGTTATCTGTGCTCTGGGGTTTATTTCCATCTCTTGTGTCTGTATGGTTGAAATACTGAATGATGGTACATGATTGAGCAGTGAGAGATTGAGGAGTGAACACTCCCTGGTACACGCAAAAGGCTTCAATATGATCTTTGCGAGAAGTCGATTGCTTTGCACCCTGAACCTTGAATCGCTCTCTAGTGCCCTAGTCCCCCCAGCATCAAGTCCAAGCTCCTTACCCTGGCCCGCGGTCCCCAAGGGCTCCTCCTCTCATCCCTCATCGACCCAGCAGTCTTGGCAGGCACTGTCCCTCGCCCTGCTGCACCTTATCCATCCTCGCCCTTGTGGACAAGTCCTACGTCCCCACTCTAGTCCCTGCCTCTCCAACCTGCCCGGTGGTCTGCAAGTCTTTGAGGTCGTCCTCGTGACCCGAGACTAACACTGGACTCCAGGCCTGCTGCTCAGGCTGTGGGGGGGGGGGGGGCGTCATATGTGAGACAGGCCAGGTTAGTGTTGGCACAGTGTCAGCATTGGGCAGGGACTCCCGGGCCCGCGGCAGTTTGGGCAGGAAGCGATTACGTGTCCTGCGCCTGGACGGTGTTCCCAGGGGGCGGAGCTTTGGGGAGATGCTTAGTCCAGAAAGGAGGACTGAGAGGCAAGACGCGTGTCCTCAGGGCTCCAAGAGGCAGGCGGGTGAGCGTAGGCCATGAACTCCCGGGACCAGGACGTGCCTGGTGGCGCAAGTGGCCCTCGAGGACCTGGAAGTGCCGGAGGTACCAATCGGCAGCCTGACCCCGGGAGTCCCAGGGACCCTGGTGGTCCTGGCGTCTCCATTAGCGCTGGAGTCTTGGGCGATGCAGGTGGAGGCGCTGGCCGGGACACGCTCACCTTGTGCTAAAGCGTCGGGTGGCTCCTAAATGCAACTAAGCGCATTGTATCCTTGAGGAGGGGCCCATCAGGGCTGTGGAGAGGGACTGGTCGCTCTGGGGTGGAGGTCAGGCAGGGTGATCGGGGCACCCAGAGGTGCAAAAAGGAGATGGGGACTGGCTGGGGGCGGCTGGAAGGGACTGGCCGGAGGGGGCTGGAGGAAGGCCAGCGAGGCCAGAGGAGGTGCAGGAGGGCGGGGATGGAAGGGCTGAGTGGGAAGCGGGAGAAGGGTAGGCTTGGGGAGCAGCGGGGGCAGGCAGAGATGACCCAAGGGTTCACCCGAGGGAATGCCCAGGGAGGTGAGTCATTGTGTCACGTGGGCACAGGGCTGAGGTGGGGGGAAGGCTGGCCTAGGGACACAAGGAGGCCTGGGGCCCGGCAAAGTCGGTCCAGGCTGATGCCTTAACCGGATCTCTTCCAGCACCCTCAGCGGGCCTTTCCCATCCTACGAGGAAGCGGAGATTGCGTGCAGGTCGCTGATCTCCTTTCAAGGACCTCTCCTGCAGGCGATTCGCGATTCGGAGGGTGCTCTCTGTGACCAGCAGCTTCCTGGTGGTGTCAGTTCTGGAAGGGGTGTGGGATGGGGGTAGGGCTGTGGCATCTGGGCATGGGGGTGAGGTGGCATCATGGTGCAGGGCCAGTCGCACCCGAAGGATGAATAATGACCAAGACACACCTAAATGTGAATTCTAAAGAGGGGGCATTGTGCACCGGGTCTAGGTGAGAATTTACGCCTTTGATTTTATTTTATTTTTCCCTCATTTTTAGCAGCTGGATTGCTGAAGACCGTGGCAACTCCCAATTTTTTTCACCTTCTTCCTGAAGTAGCTTTTCCTCGTGGTGCGGACCATGAAGCATTTTGGGTCCCTGTTTCCCGCCAAGAGTCTACAGCGGAGTGACCTTGGGTCACTTCCCAGGCAATGCTTCCTTCTCTAGGGCATTGATTCCTGGAGTCTGTGCCACTTTACTTTTGCGGTCTAATTCTTTTGCCTGTGTTAGCTGTTGGATGCTCGTTTTGTTCCCCAGTTACAGGAAGAGGGGCGAGTTTAAATGTTTGTTACTGCATAAATTAAACTGAGTTAACTCTTTTCCATGGCCGAGTTTCTTTACAGAGACCGTTTGCCCGAATTTTCTTCTCTTTTCCCTTCGTTGCAGGGGAGGTTCTTTGGTTCAGATATTCAGGGTGGTACAAGGTAATTAAGACAATTTAGGATATGTAAGGAAATGAAAATCAATTGTGCCCTGACATTCAGCAATAACTCCATTCAACATCTTTTTACTTTTAAAATTGTAATAAGACATTAAACGTGTAACGATCATAAATATTGTTAACTGATTTGAAAGTTCAGGTTTAAATTATTCCCTGTATTTTTTTTCATTTAGTTTATGACTTTTCCTCTTGCCAAATTTTGAAAAACACTAGTGAATGGATGTATAAAGATGCATTATAAGGTAAGTGTTGAACACTTTTAATTGTCTTCAATTTTTTCCTTATTATAGATAATGATTCAATTGCATTCTTGTATATTGGTCTTTGCATGAATGGTTATTTTATGAGGATAGATTCTGAAAGGTAGACTTACCGAGTTAAACATTTACATTTCTATTTCCTTATTTATTTAGTGTGCTTTGAAAATTGAGGTGAACTTCACCTAACAAAAAAATAACTCTTCTAAAGCAAACAGTTAAATGGCATTTAATAAGCTCACAGTGTGGGGAATGTCCCAAACACCTTCATCATCCCCAAATAGAAACCCTGCACTCTTTAGGCAGTAAGCAGTCACTCCCCATCCACACACCAGCCCCCGCCACCCCCCAGACCTGGCATCCACCGGTCTGCTTTTTTCTTCATGGATTTATCTATTCTGGATATATCATATAAATGGAATCACACAACTCACCACTTCTTCCATTTAGCATGTTCTCGAGCTTCAGCCATTCTGTAGCATTTATTCTTTTATATGCCTGAGTAATCCTCTATCACATGTATATACACTACAGTTTGGTTACCTATTAATCGCCTGATGGACATTTGGGTTGCTTCACCCTTTTGGTTACCGTGACTTGTGCTGCTCTGAACCTGCGTGTACGTGTATTTGTTTGTGTAGCTGTTTTCCATTCTTTCAGGTATATGTCGAAGAGTGTTTTTGCTGGATCATAGAGTAATTGTCCATGTAACTTTTTGAGGAACCCCCAAACTGTTTGTGCAGTAACTGAACTATTTCACATTCCCACCAGCAAAGTAGATGTTTTTGATAACTGATTCAGTCTCCGTTAGAGTTCTGATCAGACTTTCTTTTTTAGTCAGTTTTGGTAGTTTTTGTGTTTCTAGGGATTTGTTCTTTTTATATAGATTATCTAATTTTTTGGTGTACAGTTAGTCACAGTATTCTCTTACAGTTCTTTTTATTTCTCTTAAATTTCATAGTGATGCCCCGAATTTCATTTCTGATTTTAGTTATTAGTTTCTCTTTCTTTTTTCTTTTTTTGGTTTTTGTTTTTCAAATGGCATCCATTGATTTTATTATGAAAATAATATGTGCTTAACATAGAAAAGAGAGGACCTTAAAATTAAAATAAAATTTACTCATGTCATCATCTGGATGTAATACCAATTAGGCTTTTTTTTATTACTTTCATTTTTAAAAAATTTTAACTTGTCTTTTTTTAAAGGTACATAGACCAGAAATAATATGAGGTTCCCACATACCCCACACCCCACCTCCCCACTCTTCCCACATCAACAACCTAGTTTTCCTTATTTCGATGAAAAATTGCTATTTTTGCTGATCTGTGATAATAATCAGCTTCTGGTTTTGTTGAATATCTCCATTGTTTTCCTATTGCCTATTTCATTCATCTCTGCTCTAATCTTCAGTATTTCTCTCTTTCTGATAGTTTTGATTTTGTTTGCTCTTCTTTTACTAGTTCTTTAATGTGTAAAATTAGGTTTGATTTGAGATTGTAAGTCCAATGTGTGCTTCCTCGGGGATTCTTTCCGTTAAGACCCTGACCAGAGCAGCAAAAATGATAAGAAAGCGAGCAAGGTAAAAGATTGTCTGAGTAATGGGTAGTGTGGAACAAGATTAGCGATATCTACACATGCCCTTGTACAAAAGCTAAGTGGGATTTCAAGCCTCGCAATCAATTACAGACGACAAAACAAATGCTCTGTTCCAGTTTATCCTGTGGGGGTGCAAAGGTGGAGCTGTGAGCAGAGGGTTTTAGTTTTCAGGGTTGGTGAGTAGGGCTTGATCCTCCCCTTTGCTTTCTCCTGAGAAAAATGCATGGCTTCATAATTTAGACAAGCCGAATCATTTGCTTTCAAGGAGTTCACTAATCCCATCGACTCACCCCTGCATTGTATTCCTTTTTCATCCATTTCAAATTGGTCAGCTTACCATCCGAAAATGAGTCTCTGACATGTTTAAAAAAAATATCACTTCTTTCTAAGGCTGATTTGGAAGAATGTGGCTTAGGTGGGAGGGACAAGGGGACGTGCCAACCCCTACCGCCCACCTGGACCTTGGGACAGCCCACCTAAGGGAAAGTTTGGGACTTAAGACAGGCTTTTATCCAGGTTGTTGACTTCCACATTAAGATTCATTTTTTAAACATTTATTTATTTATTTATTTATTTATACTTCTTTATTTTCTTTTCTAATGTTACATTAAAAAAATATGAGGTCCCCATATACCTCTCACCCCACCCACCCCACCCCTCCCACATCAACAACCTCTTGCATCATCACGGCACTTCCACTGCACCTGGCAAATACATTCTGGAGCACCGCTGCACCACATGGACATTGGTCCACGTTGTAGTCCACACTCTCTCTTAGTCCACCCAGTGGGCCAGAGCAGGACACACAACGTCCAGCACCCATCTCTGCAGCACCACCTAGGACAACTCCAAATCCTGAAAATGCCCCCACGCTGTATCTCTTCTTCCGTCTCCCTACCATCAGCAGCCACCATGGCCACCCTCTCCATATCACTACTACAATTTCTTCCTTTACTAATCACAGTAGTTCCCCAGCAGAACACCCGTTAAATCCACTCTAATCCATACTCTATTCCTCCATCCTGTGGACCCTGGGATTGTTATATTCAGATTCATTCTTTGTCATGTTCTCACGCACTCTTTGCCACATATTCTATCACACCCTTTCTCATATCTTCATCAAATTGTTTCCTTCCAGTCACTCTTTTTCACACTCCCTGTCACACTCAATCTCCTGGTCAAATGATTTGCATGTTGCACTCTCCAACACTATCATGCTATCTTTGTCATAGACTTTTTTCAGACTATGTCTGTCACACTCTGTCATAGGTTGTCTCTGTCATCTCTTCACCCAGTAATGTCCGTCACACTCTTCCTCTTTCACACTCTTCCTGTCACACCCTCACACCTTGTCATTCTTTTCGGTCAGATTCATTCCCTGCCATACTTTTAAACACTATCACACTATCTTTTTCACAATCTTTTTCAGATCATATCTGTACTCCATTTCATACAAACACTCATTATCTTTTGATCTAATTCTGTCACAATCGTGTTTCACACACTGTCATATCACACAGACCAAGATATCCTGGTCATATTTTTTGCCTGATCACACTGTCTCTCCTTCATAATTTATATGTCACACTCTCTTAAATTCAATTTCTCTACTGTTTTCCAGTCAGACTCCATCTCTATCATTCTCTCCTTCACAGTGTATATTACACTCTTTTACACTCTCTCCCTGTCACATCCTCTGTCATACGTTCTCTTTCACACTCACTCTTTGTTACACTCTTGCTGTTTGATCCATTTTCTGTCACAATTTCTGTCACTTTATCTCTGTCACATACACTATTACAGTGTCTCTCTCAAACTCCCTCATTTGCACTCTTTCTCAATCAAAACTTAGCTTTGCCAGACTCCATTTCTTCTATTGTTTCTGAACTAAACTCAATTTTTGCTGCATGCTTTTTCTCATGCTTACTGTATGCTACTCTTTTGGTCTGGTTCTCTCCTTGTTATATACCATCTCTTATATTTTTTCCTGTCACACACTCTATCATTCTCTCTGCATCACATTTTATTTCTGCAACACGATCATGGTCTCTCTGCACCTCTCCAATCTTTCTCTTTTTCTGTCATTCTCTTTTCCTGTTAGCTAACATCTCTCTGTCAAACTCTGTCACCTAATTTCTCCCCTGATCTATTCAATTCTCTCTCGCAGTTTCCTTCTTTCATTTCCTCCTCTGCACCCACACTTCCAGTTTCACATTTTTGTTCAGTCACTCCCTGTCACACTTTCACACACTCTCTGTCACACTCCCTGTTACACTCTCTCTGTCACATACTGTGCCATACTTCCTCTCAAAAATACTCAGTCACCCTGTCTTTCACACAGTCCCTGATACATCCTCTCTGTCTCCACACACACTGTGTCTTTCACACTGATTCACTTATACTCTTGTTGTCTGATCCACTTTCTGGAATAATTTTCCTACCTCACATAATCTCTCTGTCACTTCTCCATGTTACAGTGACTTTCTAAAACGCACTGTGAGACACTCTGTCACACTCAATTTTTTTCAATCTGTCACACTTCAATCTTATTCTGTATTACTCTCTGTCAGATTCATTCTTTCACACACTCTGATTCACTGTGTTACATGGATGGCTGTCATATTGATTATTTCACTCACTCTCATATATTCCTATGTCACACTATCATTGTCTCAATCACATTCTCACCCCTTATCTCTCTAGACCATATCTCTGTCTCACTGTGCCACACAGTGTCTCTGTCACTATCTCTGCATCAAACTCTCTGTCACACTCTGTCTCTAACTTTCTCAGTCACATCATCATTCTCTGTCACACTCCTTTGTTTAGAAACATTCCTGGTCTCACTCTCACACACTGTCACACTCCCTCTCTGTGTCATTGTCTGTGAAGCTCATCCTGTCATACTTTCTGTCTCCCCCAATCTTTGTTAGACTTATTTCTGTCCCTGTGTGTCGCGCCTTCTCTCTGTCCATGTCATTGCCTTTGGCATGTCCCCTTACAGACCGCAGCTTTGAGACAGAACCTGCCCCTAGGGCCTAATGCGGCACTGTAATCATCACGGCTTTTGAGAACTGCGGGAACCAAAAGTCTTGTTAGATAACTGTGGGCTAGAGGCGGGATCAGGACGGACACAGGGAGGCCCCGTTCCCCCAGTTGTCATCGTCACATCCTGCAGAGCGTCCCCTGAGCAGGGACCAGAGTGTACGTCCTCAACTACTGAGGACGCTGAAGGAACAGGGGAATCCCTCTGGAGGGCCGCCGAGAACAGGGCAGCAGGGCACCTTCAAAGCGCGTGGGGCGTTTAGGGAGGAAGGACGGCGTGAACCCTGATGGGGGAGAAAGAAGAGCTGATTGTAGATCAGGAGACGTGGGGGTTATTCCTGACTATCGCACCAAGGGCTAAAGCTTGCCATTAAAAAACATAACCTCCCAGGGACTCAGACCCCCATCTGCAAAATGGGGATACTGACAGCAACCCCCACATCCATCAAGTCGCAGGACAGGCCTGTGTCCTGACTGGAGCTAGACTTAAGGAGCAATGGGGTAGTGGGGAGAGACCCCTTGGGAGAGGTGCTGAGGGCGAGTGCTAGAATGTGGGGCAGGACAGGCAGGCCCAGGGCCCACTGGCTTTCATCACTTGTCACCTCTGCTCCCCCATAGGAATGGGTGAGGCTAAGGTGGGTGAAAGGAGCAGGAGTGGGTCAGCCCTCACCTTCTGCTACTAGACACCTGCCTTCAGTCCTACCCTTCCCTGTTCTGCCCTGACAGAGAGTTCTAAAATGGGGCCGACTTTTCTATTTTAGTAGGCAGCTTTAAACTGCGCTGCACCCCCACTTCCTGCCAGAGTGGAATCATCACATCAGAACACCTGGGTATGGAAGTGTTAGGGCATCTGCAGAAGATTAACCTGAAACTCTGGGAGTTTAGGGGTCTCAAGGTTCCTGGCAGGGTTCTCAGGTTTCCTGGAAGGATGAGAATGAAACCTCACCCTCTGACTCAGCTCAGTGCCCTGCCACTCAGCTCTAAGTCTAAGTGAGGAATCTCTGGACATGGAGTTTGTTCAGATGAACACAAAGGGAAGTAGCAAATAGCGGAAACAGATTCAGAAGCTCAGAGCTAAAAGGGCATCATGGACCAGGTGGGGAAACTGAGGCCCAGCAACTAGAGGACTCAGTTCACAGAGCATCTTGGTAGAAGAGCTTGATCAAGGCCCTGCCAGCCCATCACTCAGGGCTCTGCTCTGTCCACTATGCCACCGGCCTCAGGTGTTAGTAAGACCTGTTGAGAGCCAGCTCAAGTGGTGCAAACTCCAGAGAAAAGGTGAGGAATGGATAGACATAGAGCACTCAGCCAGGGCCTGGCACAAAGGAAGCACCTGAGTCCAGCTCATAGACAGATGCTTGTTTTCCTGGCTGGATTTCCCCTCTACCCTCTTCCCATAACCCGCCACTTGACACTCACCAGCCTCCTCGCCCCACTGCATCCTGCTACTCACAAAGCTCATGCTTCCTCAGGACCTTTACATATGCCCTTTTCTTCTCCCACTCGGTTATTTCCCTCTCTTCCTTGAAGTCTCTGCTCAAATTTCCCCAACTGTAAGTTTTCTCTATAGAAAATAGTAATCCTCCCACTCCAATCATGCTGTACTGCTCACTATCCGACTCAAGATGGTCTTACTGATTTATTACTTGTCTGTCTTCCCTTGCTAGAGAGTCACCTGCATGAGCAGTGCTTTTTGCCTTTGTTCACTGTAGTATCCCCATTGCATAGGGCTTGGTTTTATAGTTGCATTTTCTTGATTCAGTACTTGCCCAGTTACTTCAACCTTTTTATATTTTTTCCAGAGCTCTGAGGAGGATGACTCTGCCAGTGTTGCTAGTCGTTCAAAGTTTCTGTGGGGGAATGGAACCCTGGATCATCTTAGGTCATCATTTTTTAATGGGGTTTGTTTTTTTCTTGTTGCATGGTCAACGTTCTGCATCTATTCCAGATATTAATCCCTTATCTGATACATGGTTTACAAATTTTTCTCTCATTCTAGAGGTTATCTTTTTACTTTCATGATAATGTCCTTCGATGCACAGAAGTTTTTACTTTTTTATTTTAATTTTATTTATTTATTTGTTTGTTTGTTTGTTTTTTATCCCCCCCCAGCTGAGACCAGCTCAGCAATAGGTTTGAATGAAGGGAAGGTGACTCAGAACTGAAGAAATAAAAGGACAGAAAGAAAGACACAAGAGAGAAATTAAAGATGGGACCAGCGGGCTCAACAGCTTCTGGAACTGAGAGCCTCAACCCTAGTTCCCACATAGTATTTATTAGAAATTCCAAAGCAGTATGTATCTATGTTTATTTTCAAGGCTGCTTGTTATTAAAGCTATAGCACTTGCAATGCTAGGGAGCAGGCCATAACAAAGTTCAAACATCTCCACACGCAGACAATTTTCATGCTGACCAGACAGCATTCCATCTAGTCAAGGCCCGTGTTGCTAAGCCCACACTTGGTATCTGCATTATGGAAACGTTCCAAATTCAGGCAAGGCTCACACCTTCACCCCCTTGTTTTCCCACACCCCCCCTTGTGGCTTTTTGCGTGTTGTCTGCTCTCTGTTTCCATTCACTGTTTGTTCTTCTGCGGCTATAGTTATTTATTTTATTTCCCCTCACCTCTTGTGGCTTGCTTTCTGTCTGCTCTCAGTGTCCATTCTCTGTGTGCTCTCCTTTGATTTTGCTTGTCTCCCCTTTTATTGTGTCACCTTGCTGAGTCACTGCTCTGCGGGACTTGCAGGCGGTGTGGCACTCTGCAATGTCTGTAGGCCAGGCGACACTGCGCAGCACTTGTGGAACAGGTGACTCTCCACAGCATTTGGGTGAGAATGCCTTCACAACGAGGCCTCAAGTTTTGAACCCAGGGCCTCTCATATGGTAAACTGGTGCCCAAATGATTGAGCCACAGCCACTTCCCAAAAAGTTTTTACTTTCGATGGAATCAATTTATCTATTGTTTCTTTTGCTGTTTGTGCTTTTGGTGTCATATTAAATAATTCCTTGCCAAATCACAAGGCATGAAGATTTTCCCCAATGTTTTCTTCTAAGCATTCTGGGTTTTTCCTTTTATATTTAGGACCTTGGGAGTGATGGCCCAGGCAAAGGTGAAGATTAAATCATTAGAGACCATAAATGAGGAGGATCAGCCCTGGGCATTTCCAGAAAAAGATTTAAAAATTTGTTAAGTATGCTCAAAAAGGTAAAGAAAAATATGGACAAAGAACTAAAAGAAATCAAGAAAGTGATAAATGAAGACAAAGAGAATATCAATAGACAGATGGAAATTATGAAAAGGAACCAAACGTAATTGAAGACCATAGTAACAGAGATGAATAAGTCCCTAGATGGGTTCAACTACAGAGTGAACCTGGCAGGTACACATGTGTTTATAATTGTTATCTCTTCTTATAGTATTGACCACTTTTTCAATATGTAATGTCTTTTTCTGTCCTTTTGTAACAATTTTAACTTAGAGTCTATGTCATCTGATACTGTAGGCACCCCAGTACTATTTTGATTCCTATTCCATAGAATAATTTCTCTCTTTCACTTTCAAGCTACTTTTTTCTTTGCCTTTAAAATGAATCATTAATAAACAGCATATAGTTGAATCTTGCTTAATCCATTCTGCCAATCTCTGCTTTTTGATTGGGAGTTTTCATCTATGTATATTTAAGGTAATTGCCAATAAAACAAGACCTTTGTCTGTCATTTTGTGAATTGTTTATTGAATGTCATATATTTTTGTCCTACTTTTCATTCGTTACTGTCTCCATTTTGTTTAGACAATCTTTTGTAAGAAGTCCTTTGGATAGCCTCTCATATCCCTTTGTGTAGACTTTTAAGATATTTTCTTTGTGATTACAATGGGGATCACTTTTAATATCCTAAATCTGTAACAATTTAGTTTGCATTGATGCCAACTAAGTATTTTTTCTTTCCATTCTTTTGTACTCCATCCTTTTCCAAGCATTTTGCCCTGGGATTAAAACTAATTTCTTGTCAAGTCTGAGATTTAGTTAATAGTGTTGTATGAATGTTAATTTCCTAGTTTTGATCACTAAATCATGATTATGCAAGATGGTAAAAATAGGTGAAACTGGGTGAGGAGTATATGGGAACTTCTGTACTATCTTTGGTACATTTCTGTAAGTATAAATTCATACTGAAATTTAAAATCTAAACAAAAACCTTCCAGTAGAAAAGACACAGACTGTCCATGGCTGCGACCAGGATGAGGAAGGTGAGTGACGTTGGAGCACAGGGACATTGCAGGGAGGGTGGGGCGTGAGAAGAGAGCAGGCCTGGGGACAAGTTCCCGGGCCAGAGCAGAGGGGAGGAGAGGATGGAAGGGGCAGAGCTGGGGCAGAGGAGCGCCCCTCTGACAGGACTTACCTTGTAAAAATTTAACTCCTGTCAAAGAATCAACTTTTGGCTTTGTTCTCTTTACTATTCTCTATTTGTTTTTATTTCATTAACTTCCCCTTCAAAAGCAAGAAATGGCAGAACTAAAAGAAAAATTAGATAAATTCCTAATTGAGAATTTAGCATATCTCTCTTAGTAACTGAGAAAGCAAGCATACAAAAACATCATTAGGGATACAGAAGAGTTAAGCAAAGCAATAAATATGCTTACCCAAACTTATTCTGCACCCAACAACTATACAATATATTCTTTTAAAATGCAAGTGGACCATTTACAAAAATGAACCATGTGCTAAGACCTAAATTGAATTGCAAAGTAATGAAATCATTTGAAATATGTTCTCTGACCAGAGTGCAATGAGGCTAGAAAGAAAATGTGTAACCAGAAAACATCAAAATATCTAAATTTAAGGATATACTTCAAACAATGTGGGGATCTCTTATATTTTTAAAGTAACATTTATAAAAAAAATAGAAAAAATCACCGTGAAAATTAGAATATACTTTGAACTGAATAAATATGAAAATGTCATACCTCACAACTTGTGGTAGCTAAATGCAGCTAAAGCTGCACATAGAGGGCAATTTAGACCTTAAATGTATATATTAGAAAAGAGGGAAGGCTACAGATGAATGATCCATCCATCTTAAGGAGAAATAAGGACATCTCATGTGAAAAAAGAACAGCGAAGCAACTCCCCCCCAAGGAGTAAAAAGAAAAAATAGAAGGGAGGGAATAATAAAGACAAGTTCAGATGCCTTTTTTAGGAGTACTTCTTAGCAGCAGTACCCTTCACTGCCACACAATCCCATTGGCCAGAACCTAATCCCACGAACACTTCAAACTGCAGAAAATGTGCAGTTATGTAATCCTGACATGCAGGAACACTATTGCTCAGGAAAGGGAGACCCAATACTGGTGACAATTAGGTTTCTACAACACGTGTATTCATTTGAGACACCTATTAGACACCCACGTGGAGATGCTGAGTCTGAATATAAGAGTCAGGAGCTTAGGGAGTTGTTTAGGCTGCAGGTGTGTGTGTGTGAAAGTCAGGAAACCATGACACAAGGCAAGGTTATGAGGAAGCACATGGAGAGACGAGAAAGGGGGTGAACACTCAGAGGCTCCATGAAAATCACCAGCATAATCATGAAGTTAAAGGGAATTTGGAGTTTTAAAACCCTGTACGAAACTGCCTTGGCGAGGTTGTTCCTCTTGACCACAGAAGTATATGAAACTATTTCCCTTTACCCTTTCAAGAGTAGAGATTATTATTTTTTAAAAATATATGTTAGCAAGTTGGTAGGAGAAAACTCAATCTCTGTGTTTAGTTTTTGAATTCCTTTTGAGATCCAGCCTTTTATTCTTCTTTATTGGACAATTGTTTTTCTCTTTTGTGAGATGACTATTTATGTGATTTGACCCTTCTTCTATTATCATCATCCGTTTCTTATTGATTCATATACGTTCTTTATATATTGACTATATTAACCTTTTGTCTTCTACATTGTAAACTATTTCCCCAATTTATGGTTGGCCTCATGTTTATGGTTGTAAATTTTATAGCTTCAAGTCTATCACTTTAGTTTTTTTATTTTTTCACTTGTGTTTATGATTTGAATAGCTTTTCCTACCCCAACATTGGAGAAATTTGTATCTATTTTTCTGCTAAATTTTTATCAATTCCTTTTTATATATAATTATTTTATCCATTGTAATTATTTTGCTATATGTTCACCTGTTTAGTTCACTGTGAACATTTGAACACTTTGCTACTTCTTAGAAAAACAGAGTGGAGATTTTCATTTATTAAGAAATTTCATAATTTGCCAAACATCAGTGTCAAAGCTAGGTTTTCTTGCATGTTTCTCCAAACTAAGTTCAGTTCTGGTGACGATACCAGGTTTGTAAACAGTTCAGTTTAGTAAAAGTGAAAGGAGGCTGTACTAGAATTATAAAACCATTCTTGACCTTAAGCTGTTGAGAAATAAAAAGCATAACCTTGCAAAAATATCTAACAAGTCACTCCTGCCCCCACTTCTGTCAATTGGCCTATGAGGGCACGGCCTTGTAGGAGAATATCACGTGAGTTAACTCCTGCCCCATTTCTTGTAAATCAACCTGTGAAAACATGGCCTATTAAAAAGATATCAAATGAGTGACTATCCACACACCCCCACTTCTGTAAATCAGCCCCCAAACTTGCAGCTGCATTCTGCCTCTGTAACCCCCCTGCTTGCAAAATTTTGCCTAGCAGTACGTTCACCAATGAGCAAAAGTTATGGTGATCCCATCTGAAATCCTATATAATCCTACGAAAACTGAAAAATGGGGCTCCGAATGTGGAGATTGACTCTACTCTTGACCCTCACATAATAAATCTGTTACTCTGCTTCTCTGGCATGCTGGTTTTGGGTCTTTCTCCAGTTCAGACCTCCTGGCTTGGCTGCAACATTTGGTTCCCTGACCAGGACATCCAACTGAAGGGGCCCTTCGAGTCTCTGGTTTGGGGCTGACCAAGATGCAGACAACCTGCATTCAAGGAAAAGGCTCCATTTCCTGAACTCCCAAACCACTCTGCCTTCTGAGCAGCTATGGAATTCATGCTCCAGGGACATTAATTTTGAATCCAAGTACAAAGCTCATTAAAACCAACGGAAAATTTTTACCCTCTTTGTCTAATACCCATGGATAAAATTGTGAAAGCGATGAAATTTGACCTTGGCATTCCTTTCTGCTCTCTACCTTCCTGTGTCCCAGTCATCGGGGCCTTAAACCTGCTGCCGGGATCCTCAGGCTCCCTACAAAGGCAAATCTTGGGTGCCCTGATCAGCTCTACATAATTTCCGGTACCCTCCCATTCTCCAGATTGCATCTTTCCTATATCCTGTTGAGCCTCTTAGTGCAATAAGATTATTTACTTAAAGTGTGGAAATTGTCTGTTGACATAAAGTAGGACAAAGGAGTTATGTTTTTCAATATAGGTAAACAGCTGCTTAATCTTATAAACATATTCATCTGTAATTAAATTTCTAAATGCATTGCCCATCACAGGAATTATCCTTCTTTAACAGAGGCCTTCTGGAAATAATTTTTCCTCATAGTTGAATAAAATAGTGTGTGCATGTGTGTTTGTGTGTATGCACGCCCACATACATGCGTGTGCTTATGTGTTCAGTTGGTTGATCTGGTCTAAATTCAGCTCCTCTCCTACTCACTCTCTTTTTCCTATGGCATGCTACATCATCTCCCCAATAGCCATAGATTAGCAACAGAAACTGCCGTCACAACTCATCTGTGTGTTCTGGTGATAAAAATAAGTGGCATCCTGGAAGGTTTTTTTGCAAACTGCAAAATAAACAACCCTATTTCTTTTTTTTGCAAAGGAATAATTGCAATGATCAGATTTTTTTAATGGAGTACATCAGTCCCAGGGTAGATTTTGACAACCAGGGCAGTGTTGAGCCCTTTGAGTCACACGGGTGCTGTCTAGCCTCTCAAGCCACTGGCCCACTCGGCGGTGCAGCATGAGCTAAATTCACGCACACTTTCCTTTCTGTCAAAATTGAAAGCAATTTGTGTGAGCCTTTTCTTTGATTTCAAGTTATGCTCTCACCCTCCCCTCCCCATAGGAGAAGATTTAAAAACACAAAGCACACCTTTAATAAATCCACTTTCTTCTTGCTTCCAAGCCTGGATCTGAATCAAGGAAACCAAAATTCCATGGAAGATGTCATCTCATTTATCTCCAGTAATTTTTTTTTAGTAGAATGATATGAATTCTATGATGATGCACACATTTTTTCTGACATAATAATGTATTATTTATATTATCTTTGCTACTTTCAGGAGCCATGGCAATTTAATATTCTATTTAAATAAGGTTTAACCATTTGAAAATATCTTTTCAAATAATTAGATAGTTTGAAATAGAGTTACCTCATTGGTGCATTCCTATTTTTCAATAATTTTTCTGTATTTTTTTTACAGTTAGATAAAGGGTTATAAACTTAGGTTGATTTGTGAAAACACTCAAATGACTGTTGTAATAAAGAGCATTAAAAAAAGAGATTTATTTATTTATTTATTTCTCTCCCCTTCCCCCCCACCCCCACCCCGTTTGTCTGTTCTCTGTGTCTATTTGCTGCGTTCTTGTCTTTGTCCGCTTCTGTTGTTGTCAGCAGCACAGGAATCTGTGTTTCTTTTTGTTGAGTCATCTTGTTGTGTCAGCTCTCCGTGTGTGTGGCACCATTCCTGGGCAGGCTGCACTTTCTTTCACGCTGGGTAGCACTCCTTACGGGGTGAACTCCTTGCGCGTGGGGTTCCCCTATGCGGGGCCACCCCTGCCTGACACAGCACTCCTTGCGCGCATCAGCACTGCACATGGGCCAGCTCCACACGGGTCAAGGAGGCCAGGGGTTTGAACCGTGGACCTTACATGTGGTAGACGGACTCCCTAACCACTGGGCCAAGTCCGCCACCATAAAGAGCATTTTTGTCAACTTAAGGACTTATCCATTACAAAGTCATTTTGGAATGCATATGTTTCAAAACTTGCATTTATTTTTTTTTTTAATTTTTTTATTTTTTATTGACTTTGTAATAATATTACATTAAAAATATATATGTGAGGTCCCATTCAACCCCACCCCCCCACCCCCCCCTCTCCCCCCCCCAACAACACTCGTTCCCATCATCATGACACATCCATTGGATTTGGTAAGTACATCTTTGGGCACCTCTGCACCTCATATACATTGGTTCACATCATGGCCCATACTCTCCTCTATTCCATCATGTAGGCCCTGTGAGGATTTACAATGTCCGGTGATTACCTCTGAAGCACCATCCAGGGCAGCTCCATGTCCCGAAGACGCTTTTAAATGCATATGGATATTATGCCTTACATAATGTTTTTATTTTTTATTCAGCTCAATATGACCTAATAAATCAGGGATTTTTAAATATTCACTGAAATTATAGAAAATTCCTACTTCAGGGCATTATAGAAAAACTTCTTTTAATAAGAAATGACATAAATAACAGGATAATTTTGTCAACTATTCATGGGCCTCTTAAGCACAGTTTTCCAAAATATTATTCAGTGAGCTAAGAATTGAATAATCAGTGATCTTTTGGAAGTTCATTCTAATTGTAAGTGTTTATTTTAATCAGCCTCTTCAGAAACAATAATTTCAATATAAGTTGCCATTTACATGAATCTTCCTATTTCAATTTTGTGGTCATGATTTATAAATATTTTAATGGTAACAATTTTTATTAAATTTTCCCATACTACCATGTATATCTATTTACCTACCTCTTCACCTCCGACTAGAAGACCCTCCCTCCATTTCCAAAAACACATTATGGCACAATACACTTGAGCATATATCCCAAACTTTTACAGTTATGGTATTATTGTAAATTAATTATGACTTTCTTCTGTTCTTAACCTGAAATCTTTCTTGAATTCCATGACTCACTGAGAATCCTGGGGTGATTTAAATGCTTCTTGTCTCATGAATGCATAATGATGAATGTTTTCTTAGGCCTAAATTTGATTCAGACAATTTTCAAAACATGTACTCTTACCACAGTATTTGAGGATTTTTGAGAATAAGTCTACCTGTCTTCGGTGTGTAATATACATTTGACTAATGAGAAATAATCTCTGGGTTAAAACATAAAATATTTCATGTAAGATTGCATTTTACTGATAGTCCAACCAGAATCAAGAACTAATTCTAATCCAGCATGAAAGTTACCAAAGTGAATAATCTAGCCCTGGCATTCTGTTGTAGGAAGATTATCCAACCTCTCGTCCCCACAAGACCAGCTCCACCTGAGTACCTGAGTTTTAGAGTGTTCTGTCATAATTTCCACCCTTGTTTTGAGTACATTTGCCTCTTGTGGCAGTTTGGTATTATTTATGAGTTCCAAAAAGAAATATAGATTATGTGTATAAACTGGTCTGTTCCTCTGGGCATGATATCTCTTTGTAGTAGATTCAATTGAGATGTTTGATTAAACTATGTAAAGATTAGGGCTTTGATTCAACCACGTCATTAGAGTGCAACTCAGCGTTGAGTCCCCACCCCCTTGGTGGGGATAACACAGACTCTCACACACAAGAAGACACACAGAAAAGAAACACAAAAGTTCCAGTGGCCCCAGGAAGAGAGATGCCCCTGATAGTTTACTGCTGGCCTTTTTGGGAGAACAGAACAGCTTAGTCCAGAAAAACATGAGCCCCTGGGATAGGGATGAGCCTTATGCCAGCCTACAGCTGACATCAGAAGAAGCTGGGAACACACAGCCTTAGGAGGAAGAGGAAGACTGAACCCTCGCAGAGTTCAGCAGCCATCTTGCTCCAACAGGTGGCAACACACTTTGCTGAGGGAAGTAACTTACTCTTTATGGCCTTGTGACTGTAAGCTTCTACCTCAAATAAATACGCCCTATCAAAACCAACCGAATTCCACTAATTTGCATCAGCACCCCTTTGGTTCACTAATACAATACACTTATACTTGCTGGTAGAGGGGATACAATCTCTTCCCCCATATGTAGCCAGAATCAGAAGACCAGAAGTCTCCTGATTCTTTTTTGTTTTTAGAGCAGTTTTATTGAGATATATTCACACACCATGCAATCCATCCAATATGTTCAATTAATGGCTTTTATTATATTCACAGAGTTGTGCATTCATCACCACAATCAATTTTAGAACATTTACATTACTCCAAAAAGAAAAATCCATTACACTTAGCAGTCACTCCTCAATCCCTCTATCTTTCCCCAGCCCTGTATATGCACTAATCCATTTCTGCCTGTATAGATTCATTTATATTTACATTTTGTACAAATGGAATCATACAAGATGTAATACTTTGTGTCTGATTTATTTTACTGAGCATACTGATTTCTCTTGACTAGTATTATTATTTTAAATAGAGAAGTGTAAAGGATTTTAGAAAAGTCATGTAAGAAACACAGAGACCCCATATACCCCCTATTATTGACACTTTGCAATGGAGTGGTACCTGTGTTGCAATTGATGAATGAATGTTAAAACATTATTATTAACTAGAGTCCCTAGTTTACATTACATGCAATTTTCCCATTATTCCACCCTATTACTAACTCCTTGTATTAGTGTTATAACTTTGTTGTAATTCATGAAAGAACTTTCTTATACTTGTACTATGAACCCCAGCCATTATCCACAACAGAGTAGACTGTGTTAGACAGTCCCATGTTTTCTCTTCTAACTTTCATTCCCAGCCCAAAATGCCCCTTCCAACCACATTCCGATACACAATTCAGCGCTGTTAATTGCACTCACAATAAAGTGTTACCATCACCACCATCCACCTCTAAACCTCTACATCAACCTAAATAGAAATGCTGCACAAATTCAGCATCACCTCCCCATTCTCTAACCCAATCTATCTTCTGGTACCCTATACTCTAGGTTCTTACTGTGTGAGCTTGGCTTATTATAATTAGTTCAACTAAATGATATCACACAATATTTGTCCTGTAGTGTCTGGCTTATTTCACTCAGGATAGTGTGCACAAGGTTCACCCATGTTGCCCCCTGCATCAGGACTTCATTCCTTTTTACAGCTGATAACATTCTATCATATGTTTGAACCACATTTTGTTTATCCATTCATCACTTGGTGGACTCCTGGGTTTCTTTCATTTTTTGGCAAATGTGAACAATGCCACTAAGAAGATCAGTGTGCAAATATCTTTTTGATTCCCGGCTTTCAATTGTTCTGGGTAAATACATAGTGTTTGGATTGCTGAGTCATATAGTCATTCTAAATTTAGCTTCCTGTGGAACTGCCAAACTATTTTCCACAGTGGCTGCACCATTTTAACTTCCCAACAGCAGTGAAGGGGTGGTCCTAGTTCTTCAAATCCTCTCCAATACTTGTCTTTTTCTATTTTTTAATAGTACCCATTCTAGTGAAAGTGAAATGATATCTCATTATGGTTTGACTTGCATTTCCCTAATAGGTAGTGATGTTGAGCAACTTTTCATGTGCTTTTTAGCCACTTGAGTTTCCTCTTTGGAGAAATATCTATTTGAATCTTTTGTCTAATTTTATAGGTTGTCTTTTTATTTTTGATTTGTAGGTTTTCTTTATATATTCTGGATATTAAATCCTTAACTGATATATGGTTTCCAAATACTTTCTCCTACTGAGTAGGTTATCTTTTCACTTCCATGACAAAGTCAAAATTTTTCATTTTGAGGAGGTCCTATTTATCTCTTTTTCTACTGTTGCTTGTACTTTGGGTATAAAGTCTAAAAAATCATTGCCTAACACAAGATCCTGAAGATGTGTCTCTTCATTTTCTTCTAGGATTTTTATACTCCTGGACTTTTTATTTAGGTTTTTCCTAAAGTTTGATTTAATATTGTATATGGTGGGAGATGAGGTTCCTCTTTCTTTTTTTTAATATGCAAAAATATATTTTTTATATATGCATAACTTTTTTCGAAGAGAGTATTCTTTTCCAATCAAGTGGTTTTGGCAGCCTTGTCAAAAATAAATTGGTCAGGGTGGCGAACTTGGCCCAGTCGTTAGGGCGTCTGTCTACCACATGGGAGGTCCGCGATTCAAAACCCGGGCCTCCCTGACCCATGTGGAGCTGGCCCATGTGCAGTGCTGATGCGTGCAAGGAGTGCAGTGCTGCGTAGGGGATCCCCACGCGCAAGGAATACGCCCCATAAGGAGAGCCTCCCAGCGTGAAAGAAAGTGCAGCCTGCCTAAGAATGGTGCTGCACACAGGGAGAGCTGACACAACAAGATGACGCAACAGAAAGAGACAAAGATTCCCATGCCGCTGACAACAACAGAAGCAAAGAAGACGCAGCAAATAGACACAGAGAACAGACAATCGGGGCGGGGAGAAGGGAGAGAAACAAATAAATAAATAAATCTTTAAAAAACAACAACAACAAAACAGTGCAAAACAACAAGAGCAGGGGAGAGAATAAATTGTAAAAATACTTTTAAAAACCCACTCAAATCCACTCACCTGAAAATGCAAAAATGAGAATTGAGAGAGAAGGAGGTGGGGAGGGAGGAGAAGCTGTTCAACCTGAAGAAGAAGATGTCAAGTGATAACAATACAGCCTATTTTTAAAAGATTAATAGCATGGTCTTTGGGGTCAGAAAAGCTAAGCTTGAGACCTGGTTTTGCTGCATGATTTTAGACAGTTACTTAATATCCCTAAGCCTCAGTTTCCCCATCTGTAACAATGGAATAATAATTCCTACCTAATAAGGTTGAGTAAGAACTAAATGAGGTAATGCAAAGAGTTCAATGTACGCCTTGCACATATTTAGCCCTCAATAAAACAAGAAAATATACATTACAAATATCACTTGTATTATGGTCAAGGTGCATAGACAAGCCTTCAGTCATTTGTAATCTGCTTGTCACCATCCTCGTATGTGTGAAGATGACACAACGTGTTTTCCAAATCGCTCTCTCTCACTTGTCCCTTGTCATAATGAAGGGGATGTGTTTGTGAAGGGGTTGGCTGGGACCAATGTTGTCTAAATGTCCCAACAGACTCACAGACCGGTGTCTGCCCTGAGACTGTCAACTTGGTTCTTAAAAAATGGTTCGAATTCTAATTGTCAGTTATGTGGTCATTTCAAAAGCTGGCAGTGTTATAGTTGGAAGGTCTTAGACCTCATCTACTCTGGCTTCCCCTTTGACAGACAGGGGGAGAAGGTGGGAAAAGATGAAACCCATGCACAGCTAAGCTAGAAAGAGTAAGACCCTCTATTCAGGTCCCCCAACTCCCGGGCCAAGCTCCTTGCATCAAACTACAGCAGAAGCTCAGGAACTGGTCCCCTGACCCCTTCCCTCTTACTCTCTCTGTCCTATCACCCTCTTCTCACTTTACAGAGATGGTCAACAGCAATCATTTGAGAAAAGGAAAATTGAGCCTAAAAAACACTTCTTTTGAGCAGCTCCACATCCCGTCTAATCTTTGAGGTGGATGGAATTCTCTCTCTACCAAGAACAGATGCTGAGCTCCCAATAGGTTCCCTGGCTTGCCCAGGCAAATCTAACTAGTAATTGCAAAAGGCAGGATTTGAACACAGGTCTGACTCTAAAGCCCTGATGCTTCCCACCTTGGATTACGATGTCAGGTTGGCCCCCAAACGACCCTGACTTGCCCTCAGGTCACCCACACACCCAATTCCACTCCTACCCAATTCCCAGCCTTCTCCTGCCCCAGCGCTCCCCTCAGCCTGGAATGCACTCTGGCTGGTCATCAGTGTTACACAACAGGAACATTTGTAGATGCTACTTGCAAACTGCTGCAGTATGTATAGAGGAAGCCACTGCCACCAAATCCATGAAAGTAAATAAGCTTTGCCAGTGGCTGCTGAAATAAATTTAAAGGACAGCACTGAAAAACTCAGAAACTGGGACTGAGTGAGTGTGTCTCTGCAGAAAAATCGACAAGGGGAGCTATCAATATGAGGGCCTTTGTCTCCACGATGTAACTCTTCTCCACCTGGAGATCACCTCACCAGCTTCCTGGCCCCACCAACTTCCCACCCAACGGTTCTGGGTACAATGATGAGTGTAAAGACGAAGGCTGGCATGTACTAAGTCCTCACTACAGGTGAGACATGACACACCTTGAATGACAACCTGAAGGCAAATAACAGTCCCATTTTACAGTTGAAGGAACTGAGGCTCAGAGAGGCGAATCCGCCTGCCAGCTTGCAGGTGGTTGGCGCGACTGGTTCTTCAATAAGTAAACAAAGCTCATTTCAGGCACAATTCTGCCAGACAGCGGCCCTGGTCAAGGCTCACTTGAAATTCTTCTTTGACTTTTCTTTCAAGACAAAACTAAAGAACAGTGAGTTAGCAGCGTGCACAGAACCTGCCAGAGCCTGGCCCCTAGCTCACCTTGCAGAGTCAATGCCAAGTCTCCTAAGTCAGGGAAAGGAAGAGAGGGAGGGAAGGAGAAAGACAGGAAAAGAAGTGGGAAGAGGGAAAGAGGTAAAAGGGAAGAAATGAAGGAAGCAAAGGAGAAGAAGGGGATTTTTGAAGCAGCACCTCCAATCTGTCAGGCTGTGCCAGCTTCCTGGCAAGCCTTGGGCCCCCTCCCACCCCGGAGGCCCACCCTCCTTGTCTGACAGCTAGAAGGCAGAAGACATATCCCCACCCCCAGCCCCAGCTCACTGGTCTTTTCTCCTCTTCCCCAGATGGTCGCCCAGACGGAGACACTGACCCCTCTGCCGCATACCCTCTGCCCTCAGGCGTACCACAGAGCAGCAGCCCAACCCAGAGGGCCCGGAAGTGAGAGCGACCCAGACGCCGCTGAACTACGCCCGCCAGGGGGATGGCCTTCTGGAGCTGCCGCTGGCGGGGACCGCCCCCTTGGACCCTGCAGGCGTGCCCGCGCGGTCCGCACTGCCCCTGGAGGCGCGGGCTTTTCCCCCTCACCGCGCACACCTCTTCCCGCGCACGCTCGCTGCCCCCGCCCCGCGTTCGCTGTGCCCCGCGCCCGCTGCCTCCCGGGGACGCCAATCCCCGCGTAGGGCCCCCCTTCTCCCCAGCAGGTGAAGGGCCTGGAGGCAGCTGAGGCCCCAGGCGACATTGGAGGCAGCCCTCCAGAGTGAAGGGTGCCCTTCGGTCCCCTCCTCCCCGGGCCTCCGGCGGGGGGGCACCCAGTCCCCCGCTGGATGGAGACTCACCGGCCTAACACGAAGGAAGGTGCGGGGCCCACGACGCCAGAGCCCCTGCAGATCTCCCTCTTCAACACGCAGCTCTCCGTGGCCCTCACGCACCCCCAGGGGCCCGGCCCCCCGGAGCCCTCCGCATCCCAGGAGGCCCCCGAGGCTTTCCCAGACAAGGCCGGGCCGGACAAGGGAGGGGAGAAGGAGCTGACGGGGTCAGCCTCCGAAGAGAGCCAGGAGACCACGACGTCCACCGTCATCACCACGGAGCAGGCCCCGGGGGGGTGGGATTCGTGTGCGCAGGGCACGGGACAGGGAGCTCCGGGGACCCCGCACCCCCAGGCCAGTCACGTCCAATTGAGAACCTGCCCAGGGCTTGACCCTGCAAGCTCTCCATTGCTCTCCCCATTTTAAAGGCAGCTGAGACCCAGAGACGTGCCTCGACCTGCCCGAGGTCACACAGTGAAAGCCAGCCGGGTTCAGACCCTTTCAGAATCCACACATCTAGAGGGCACCGGCCTCTTCAGCCTGAGTTCAGATCATCCTCCCCTGGACTTCGCTATACTTGATTATAAAATGCACTTGGGGTGTCTGTTTTTCCGCCTTCCATCATCTCTTCCTTTCTCAAACAGGGAAGTGTGGAACATACATCCGTTTTAGGACAAACAATGTGGCCAGACATTATAAAGGGAGAGCTCTGGATTGGAACCCTGGCTCTGCTACCTGTGTGCTGTGTGAGTCGGCCCAGGCACTGCCCCACTCTCAGCTTTAGATTTTTGCTGTTCTTTTTTTTCTTTTCTGTAATTTTTATTAATAGTAATACTGTTATAGCTGTTTTGTATGCACTTTTAAAAGATTGCTAGTATCATGAACATCCTACTTCAGTAAGACACATTTAAATACAGTTGATTTTTAGTAGGAATCTTTCACTGCAAACACACATTGTCTTAGGAAATTGCTAGTTGGCTATACATGTTTTCAAAGGCTGTTGACTGGCTATCAATCCGTATTGGAAATCTGTCCTCTTTATTTACAGCAAAATATATTCTACACAATTGGGTACTAAAATATTTTTATATAGATTTGTGT